>NC_037668.1:54536963-54649846 GCF_003255815.1 Theropithecus gelada | reverse complement strand
TTTTTTTTGAGACGGAGTCTCG
Source organism: Theropithecus gelada (assembly GCF_003255815.1). Classification (NCBI taxonomy): domain Eukaryota; kingdom Metazoa; phylum Chordata; class Mammalia; order Primates; family Cercopithecidae; genus Theropithecus; species Theropithecus gelada. The sequence continues at coordinate 54,649,824 of NC_037668.1, read as the reverse complement.
CTCTGTCGCCCAGGCTGGAGCGCAGTGGCCGGATCTCAGCTCACTGCAAGCTCCACCTCCCGGGTTTACGCCATTCTCCTGCCTCAGCCTCCTGAGTAGCTGGGACTACAGGCACCCGCCACCACGCCCGGCTAGTTTTTTGTATTTTTTAGTAGAGACAGGGTTTCACCATGTTAGCCAGGATGGTCTCAATCTCCTGACCTCGTGATCCGCCTGTCTCAGCCTCCCAAAGTGCTGGGATTACAGGCTTGAGCCACCACACCCGGCCTAGCTATGCGTTTCTTAACAACAAGGATACATTCTGAGAAATGCATTATTAGGTGAATTCGTCGTGTAAACATCATAGAGTGTACTTACACAAATCTAGACAGTAAGGCCTCTTACACACCTAGGCTATATGGCATAGCCTATTGCTTCTAGGCTACAAATCTATACAGCAGGTTAGTGTACTGAATGCTGTAGGCAATTGTAACACAATGGTAAGTATTTGTGTATCTAAACATACCCAAACATAAAAAAGGTACAATACAAACATGGTATTCCAATTGTATGGAACCACTGCTGGTATTCCAATCGTATGGAACCACTGCTACACCACATATACAGCAGTGTAGTTGAGTAAAACATCATTATGCAGTGCCTGACTGTAATATATGTAAAGTAATTAGTGCATAGTAGCTGATAAATAAATGGTAGTTGGTTATAATCACATACACCTTCTATTTGCTCAGCACCAATCTCTGAACTTCAGGGGATGCAGAAGAGCTAGAGAAGAGAACCTAGCTGGCTTCCACGCTGGTTGTAGAGAGCAGATCACTGGAGGCAGGATATAATGAAATGCAAATGGCAGGTCACGGCCTGTGAGCGCTGCAGGAGCACAGTACCAGGAGAGAATAATCATCCTCACGTCTCTATAACACACTGCAGTGTTAACATTGTCCTTTAACATCTCTTTTTCTTTCCTTCCTTCCTTCCTTCCTTCCTTTTTCTTTCTTGAGATGGAGTTTTGCTCTTGTCGCCTAGGCTAGAGTGCAATGGCACTATCTCAGCTCACTGCAACCTCCACCTTCCAGGTTCAAGCAATTCTCCTGCCTCAGCCTCCTGAGTAGCTGAAATTATGGGCATATGCCACCAGGCCCTGCTAATTTTTGTGTTTTTAGTAGAGACAGTGTTTCGCCATGTTGGCCAGGCTGGTCTCGACCTCCTGACCTCAGATGATCCGTTCGCCTTGGCCTCCCAAAGTGATGGGATTCTAGGCATGAGCCACTGTACCCGGCCAATTGTCCTTTAACATTTATAATTTTACTTGTAACAACTGTGAGGTGGATATTAATGTTATCCCCATTTTACAGTGACACGCCCAAGGTTGTATCACTAAGAAGTGGCAGAGGTGGCTTGAGCGTGGGGCATCCTGACTCAGAGGCTGCCTTCTTTTTACTCCCCAGAGAGTTTTCTAGACAACAAGTCTAGAAAGATAGGTCTTGAAGGGTGAGAGGCATCAGAGAAGCAGAGATGGCTATTTAAGCAGTGACACCAATCAAGAAACGGAAAAGGGTGGAAATGGGACCAGTGACCACTGGCAGTCCTCCAGGTAGGGAGAATGCCCTGATTCTATACCCTAAGATACACTAAGGACCCCTAGCCCAGCCTAGTTGGACAGAAGTCAGGGAGGCCTTCCTGGAGAAAGCAACATCTGAGCTGAGACCTGAATGATGAGCAGGAGTTGGGCAGAGCTCCCAGGCAAAATAACTATCAGGAGCACATTTGGGGAACTGGAAATAGTTCAAACAGGCAGGAGCAGAGTATGGCTAAGAATGAGACTGTGGTCAGATGGGGCAGGGTTTTGTAACCCATATTAAGATCTTGGACTTTATCTCAGGCCGCTAAGGACTCAATGCTTTGTTTACCGAGTTAATTTAAGCTTTAGACCAATCACTGATTGCAATGTGGAGACTGAGTGGCTGGGGCCAAACTGGAGGCAGGAGGCTGGTGAGAAATTTGATGCCGTAACCCAGGAAAAATAGGAGGGTTGCCTGGTAGAGGGGGCGTAGCAAAGATTGGGAGATATGAGCAGATTTAGGAGATATTAAGAGACAGAATGGAGGCCAGGCATGGTGGCTCATGCCTGTAATCCCAGCACTTTGGGAGGCCAGAGGTGAGAGGAATACTTGAGCCCAGGAGTTTGAGACCATCCCGGGCAACAGAGTGAGACCCTGTCCCAAAAAAGTTTTAAAAACAGACAGAGTGGACTGGAGCTGGTGATTAATCGAACACTGGAAGTAGTGGGGAGTCGGGGGGCAGAGGTGGAAAGAATGAAAGAAGAGGTGAGGGTATCTTCCAGTTCCTGGCTGGAGCAGCTGGGTGGGTGGCTGTATCAATCCCTGGGCTGGGGAAGATGAGGGAGAAGTCCCTGAAGAGAGGACAAAGGAGCAAGACTTTGAGGGGTATGACGAATTTAGCCCCTGAGGAAAGCGGGAGTGTCAAATACCTAGTGAAAGCAAGCTGAATTTTCCCTTTGTATTCATTCAACACAATTCCAGCACTTTGGGAAGCTGAGGTGGGTGGATCACTTGAGGCTAGGAGTTTGAGACCAGCCTGGCCAACATGGTGAAACCTCTGCCTCTACTTAAAATACAAAAATTAGTGAGGCATGGTGGCACAGGCATGTAAATCCCAGCTACTCATGAGGCTAAAGCAGGAGAATCGCTTGAACCTGGGAGGTGAAGGTTGCAGTGTGAGCCGAGATCGTGCCACTGCGCTGCAACCTGGGTGACAGAGCAAGACTCTTTCTCAAAAAACAAACAAACAAACAAACAAACAAACAAACAAAAAACCCACATATTTGTTAGGGGCCTACTATATGTCAGGCACCAGTCCAGGCATTAGGAATACAGCAGTGAACAAAACAGACCAGGTCCTGTCCTCATGGAGTTTACATTCTAGTGGGTGGAGACAGACAATAAGCAAAGAAATGTCTGTAAATATGTCAAGGCGTGGTAGGTGCTATGAAGACAAATTAGACTGATTATGAGGCTACACATGGAGGTTGTTCTCATGCGTGTCCGTGTGAAGAGACCACCAAACAGGCTTTGTGTGAGCAATAAAGCTTTTTAATCACCTGGGTGCAGGCGGGCTGAGTCCGAAAAGAGAGTCATCGAAGGGAGATAAGGGTGGGGCCGTTTTATAGGATTTGGGTAGGTAAAGGAAAATTACAGTCAAAGGGGGGTTGTTCTCTGGCGGGCAGGAGTGGGGGTCACAAGGTGCTCAGTAGGGGAGCTTTTTGAGCCAGGATGAGCCAGGAAAAGGACTTTCTTTTTTTTTTTTTTTTTTTTTTTTTTTGAGACGGAGTCTCGCTCTGTCACCCAGGCTGGAGTGCAGTGGCCGGATCTCAGCTCACTGCAAGCTCCGCCTCCCGGGTTCACGCCATTCTCCTGCCTCAGCCTCCCGAGTAGCTGGGACTACAGGCGCCGCCACCTCGCCCGGCTAGTTTTTTGTATTTTTTAGTAGAGACGGGGTTTCACCGTGTTAGCCAGGATGGTCTCGATCTCCTGACCTCGTGATCCGCCCGTCTCGGCCTCCCAAAGTGCTGGGATTACAGGCTTGAGCCACCGCGCCCGGCCGGAAAAGGACTTTCATAAGGTGAAGTCATCACTTAAGGCAAGTACCGGCCATTTTCACTTCTTTTGTGGTGGAATGTCATCAGTTAAGGTGGGGCAGGGCATTTTCACTTCTTTTGTGATTCTTCAGTTACTTCAGGCCATCTGGGCGTATGTACATGCAAGTCACAGGGGATGCGATGGCTTGGCTTGGGCTCAGAGGCCTGACAGTTGTCATTTGGATAGGGTGATCAGAGAAGTCTTCTCTGATTTTTAGGCAGAGACCTGAATGAAGGGAGGAGATGAAGGGAGGAGGGACACATGCAGATACAGGGACTCACCCTTCTGAGCAAAAATATGGGTGTGGCTTTGAGGTCAGGGGTTCTATCCATGCTGTAACCACTTCAGTCACAGTGGGGGTCAGAAATGGGCGCTGAATACCCTGAAAGGAATAAGGGTTTTACTGTAAAACCATTTCCTTCTCCCCTGAAAGATGAAATTCCCCAAGAGCACTTTTAAACCCATGCAGTCTTCTGAAGACTTGAATTGGTTGTGCTCTTTGCCAGCTCGGTCACATACTGGCTGCAAAAACCTGGGCACATCCCTTACCTTCTCCAAGCCTCAGTTTTCTCATTTATAAAATGGGTATACTAGGCCGGGCGCGGTGGCTCAAGCCTGTAATCCCAGCACTTTGGGAGGCCGAGACAGGCGGATCACGAGGTCAGGAGATCGAGACCATCCTGGCTAACACGGTGAAACCCCGTCTCTACTAAAAAATACAAAAAACTAGCCAGGCGAGGTGGCGGGCGCCTGTAGTCCCAGCTACTCGGGAGGCTGAGGCAGGAGAATGGCAGGAACCCGGGAGGCGGAGCTTGCAGTGAGCTGAGATCCGGCCACAGCACTGCAGCCTGGGCGACAGAGCAAGACTCCGTCTCAAAAAAAAAAATAAATAAATAAAAATAAAATAATAATAAATAAATAAAATGGGTATACTAATATAGATTTGCCATGAGGAATAAATGAATTTATGCATACAGTGCCTGGCACAGAACAGACTGTTTAATACTGTTAGCCTTTTGTTAACAACCCGGATGGAGAAAACTGGATTAATTGGGGTGTGGGAATCTAATTAATTCTAGCCTTGAACTCTCATTGCCCTATTGCTGGCAGAAAAAATGTACACAAACACACACATTTATTCCCCTTCAACTCCTTTTTCTATCCAACTTTCTTCCCCCCAGCTTCTGACCTGGACATATGTGTGGTTTCAAGAAGGCCCGTTGGAGAAAGAATTGACAATTCTCCTGGTGGCACAATATTCTGGTTTAGTCTTGAAGCCTCATCTTCTTCTGCTCCTGAGCCCCCTTCCTCCACCGATGGACTGGACTTATCTCACTGGGGGAGGAGAGAGTGAGCAGAGCGGGTGTGGTGGAAGAAATGACTCAACCTAGAACTTGTGGAATTTTGCATAAGGCTCCACCCTGCAACTCCCTGCCCAAAGGGTCTCTGTACTGGGTCGGTGGAATGGTGCCAGCCCTTACCAGGTGTGGCATGTTGAGATTCTAAATGTTGAGCCTCATCGGTAGTCTCAACTACTCAAGAGGCTGAGGCAGAAGGATCACGAGCATAGGAGTTTGAAGTTGCAGTGAGCTATGATTGCGCCATTGCACTCCAGCCTGGGCAACAGAGCGAGAATAAAAAAGAAATGTCAAGGGTCAGGCGTGGTGGCTCACACCTGTAATCCCAGCACTTTGGGAGGCCAAGGCAAGTGGAGGCCAGGAGTTTGAGATCAACCTGGCCAACATGGTGAAACCCTGTCTCTAACAAAAATACAAAAATTAGCTGGGTGTGGATTACAGGGCACGCACCTGTAATCCCAGCTACTCTGGAGGCTGAGGCAAGAGAAACATTTGAATCTGGGAGGCGGGGATTACAGTGAGCTGAGATTGCACCACTGCAGCCTGAACGACAGAGACTGCTTCTCAAAACAAACAAAAAAAGAAATGTTGAGTCTTTAAAGACACCTGAACCAGGCTGGGGCAGGTGTGGGCAGTGGAGGTGCTTATCTCTATGCTAGTGACTTAGAGTTGTGCCAGAGCTAGGCCTCTGGAGGCAAAGAAGGAAGAGCATGTGGAAGGGAGGGGCAGTGGGTAGTGGGGGGAAGGATCGGGGGGAAGCTGGACTGTGTGACCTTGGCTGAATCACTGTGTAATCAGGCCACACCCTTGCTCAATAGCCTTCAATGACTCCCCATGCCACAGGATAAAGTCCCAAAAACTTAACCCTGATCCAACCTATGATTTCATTTGGCTTGCTACTCCACCGCTTCCCCATGCTTCCTGAAATGCAGCCTCAGAGGTCTCTGCTTGGTCTCTTTTTTTTTTTTTCTTTTTCATTGTTTTTTTCTTTGTTATTCAACCAGAGCCAAGTCAGAATCTTTTTTTTTTTTTTTTTTAATTTTGCCTTTCCCCCCGGGCTTCCTAATATGATACACACAAAATATAATATCTATGTTTAATAAACATTTTATTTGGAATAATTTTAGATTTACAGAGAAGTTGCAGAGATAGTCAAGGGAGCTGGGTGCAGTGGCTCACCCCTATAATCTCAGCACTCTGGGAGGCTGAGTTGGGAAGATTCCCTTGAGGCCAGAAGTTTGAGACCAGCCTGGGGAACACAGCAAGACGCTGTCTCTCTTTTCTTTTTTTGTGACAGAGTCTCGCTCTGTCACTCAGGCTGCAGTGCAGTGCTGTGGTCTTGGCTCACTGCAGCCTCCACCTCCTGAGTTCAAGCGATTCTCTCTCCTGCCTCAGGAGGGGAGAGTAGCTGGGATTATAGACGCCTGGCCGACTCTGTCTCTTAAAAAAAAAAAAAAAAAATTAGGAGCCGGGCACAGTGGCTCATGCCTGTAATCCCCAGCGCTTTGCAGAAAAAGCCTAAAGTCGGCCGGGCGCGGTGACTCACACCTGGGATCCCAGCACTTTGGGAGGCAGAGGCGGGCGAATCATGAGGTCAGGAGATCGAGACCATCCTAGCTAAAACGGTGAAACCCCGTCTCCACTAAAAATACAAAAAATTAGCCGGGCGTGGTGGCAGGCGTCTGTAGTCCCAGCTACTCCGGAGGCTGAAGCAGGAGAATGCCCTAAACCCGGGAGGCGGAGCTTGCAGTGAGCTGAGATTGCGCCACTGCACTCCAGCCTGGGCGGCAGAGCGAGACTCCGTGTCAAAAAAAAAAAAAAAAAAAAAAAAAAAGAAGAAGAAGAAGAAACAAAGTCAGCATTATTTTACCATTTAGGGGAAAACTTCCTATCAGAGTGGTCTGAGGATGGAATAGGATCCCTGTAAGTCTGTGCTTCATTCACCAGCCCCATGTGGCTGATGAGCACATGAAATGGTCTACATGGAGATGATTTTTTACATTTATTATTTATTATGATGCTGACTATTTTTGAGACAGGGTCTTGCTCTGTCACCCAGGCTGGAGTGCAGTGGCTCGATCATGGCTCACTGCAGCCTTGACCTGGGCTCAAGCAGTTCTCCCACATCAGCCTCCTGAGTAGCTGGGACTACAGGCATGTGCCACCATGCCCAACTAATTTTTCTATTTTTTGTAGAGACAGAGTCTTGCCATCTTGCCCAGGGTGGTCTCGAGCTCCTAGACTCATACAATCCGCCCACCTTGGCCTCCCAAGTGCTAGGATTACAGGCATGAGCCACCACACCCAGCAAGACGATTTAATACAAAAAAATCTCCTTAACAATTTTTTATAATCATATCATGTTGAAAGATAAAATATTTCAGATTTGCTGAGTTAAATAAAATATATTATTAAAATTAATTTCACCTCTTTCTTTTTACTTTTTTGGTAGTTACCAGAATGTGGTCAATTATATACATGGCTTGTGTTAGATATATTTGAGCACTGGGTGGATTTGGGTGTAGGGTGGTGGGTGGTGGTAGCAGAGTTTGGATTAGGTGATTTTCTTTTAATTATTAAAAAGTATGTTTTGTTGGCCAGGTGCGGTGGCTCACGCCTGTAATCCCAGCACTTTGGGAGGCCAAGGCGGGTAGATCACGAGGTCAGGAGATCAAGACCATCCTGGCTAACACGGTGAAACTCTGTCTCTACTAAAAATACAAAAAAATTAGCCAGACGTGGTGGCAGGTGCCTGTAGTCACAGCTACTTGGGAAGCTGAGGCAGGAGAATGGCGTGAACCTGGAAGGTGGAACTTGCAGTGAGCCGAGATTGCACCACTGCACTCTAGCCTGAGCAACAGAGTGAAACTCCGTCTCAAAAAAAAAAAAAAAAGAAAAGATAAAAGTATGTTTTGTGTGTGTGTGTGTGTGTGTGTGTGTGTGTGTGTTTTTTCCGAGATGGAGTCTAGCTATGTTGCCCAGGCTAGAGTGCAGTGGTGCCATCTCGGCTCACTGAAACCTCTGCCTCCCAGGTTCAAGTGATTCTCCTGCCTCAGCCTCCCGAGTAGCTGGGACTACAGCTGCGCACCACCACACCCGACCAATTTTTGTGTTTTTAGTAGAGATGAGATTTCACTATGTTGGTCAGGCTGGTTTCGAACTCCTGACCTCGTGATCAGCTCTCCTCCACCTCCCAAAATGCTGAGATTACAGGTGTGAGCCACCGCAGCTTGCCCATTATATCATTCTTATGCCTTTGCATCCTCGTGTAACTGGTAGAGGGTGTCCAGGTTCTTGGCGTCTTGAACAAAGAATTGGACAAAACACACAAAGCAAGGAAAGAATGAAGCAACAAAAGCACAGATTTGCTGGGTGCAGTGGCTCACACCTGTAATCCCAGCACTTTGGGAGGCCGAGGCGGGTGGATCACGAGGGCAGGAGATAGAGACCAGCCTGGCCAACATGAATGAAACCCTGTCTCTACTAAAAATACAAAAATTAGCTGGGCATGGTGGTGCGCACCTGTAATCCCAGCTACTCAGGAGGCTGAGGCAGAGAATCACTTGAACCCAGGAGTCGGAGGTTGCAGTCAGCCGAGATAGAATCATTGCACTCCAGCCTGGCGACAGAGCGAGACTCCCTCTCAAAATTAAAAAAAAAAAAAAAAGAAAGAAAGAAAAAGAAAAAAAAGCAAAGATTTATTGAAAATGAAAGTACATTCCACAGGTGGGAGTGGGCCTGGACATAGGGCTCAAGAGCCCCATTACAGAATTTTTTGGGATTTAAATACCCTCTAGAGGTTTCCATTGGTTACTTGGTGTAGCCCCTATGTAAATAAAGAGGATGAAGTAAAGTTACAAAGTTATTGGCCAGGCACGGTGGCTCACACCTGTAATCCTTTGGGAGGCTGAGGAGGGTGGACTGCTTGAGGTCAGGAGTTCAAGACCAGCCTGGCCAACATGGTGAAACCCCATCTCTACTAAAAACACAAAAATTAAGGCTGGGCGTGGTGGCTTATGCCTGTAATCCCAGCACTTTGGGAGGCCAAGGCGGGCGGATCACCTGAGGTCGGGAGTTCAAGACCAGCCTGACCAACATGGAGAAACCTGGTCTCTACTAAAAAATACAAGAACTAGCTAGGCGTGGTGGTGCATGCCTGTAATCCCAGGTGCTCGGGAGCCTGAAGCAGGAGAATCGCTTGAACCCTGGAGGCGGAGGTTGTGGTGAGACGAGATCGTTTCATTGCACTCCAGCCTGGGCAACAAGAATGAAACTCCTTCTCAAAAAAAAAAAAAAAAAAAAAAGCCAGGTGCGGTGGCTCACACCTGTAATCCCAGCACTTTGGGAAGCCGAGGCGGGCAGATCTCGAGGTCAGGAGTTCAAGACCAGCCTGGCCAACATGGTGAAACCCCTGTCTCTACTAAAAATACAAAAATTAGCTGGGCGTGGTAGTGGGTGCCTGTAATCCCAGCTACTTGGCAGGCTGAGGCAGGAGAATTGCTTGAACCCGGGAGGTGGTGGTTGCAGTGAGCTGAGATTGTGCCATTGCACTCCAGCCTGGGCAACAAGAGTGAAATTCTGTCTCAAAAGAAAAAAAAAATTAGCCAGGCGTGGTAGCACATGCTGTAATCCCTGCTACTTGGGAGGCTAAGGCAGGAGAATCGCTTGAACCAAGGAGACTGAGGTTGCAGTAAGCCGAGATTGTGCCACTGCACTCCAGCCTGAGCAACAAAGAGAGACTCCATCTCAAAAAAAAAAAAAAAAAAAAAGTCATTTATTCTGTGTACACCCTATGTAAATGAAGAGGATATTTCCTGTCATAGCTGAAGTGTTTCCATTCGATTTAGTTCTAGGAAGTCCTTAGGTTCCCTGTCTCCAGGCCCTATTCTCCTGCCTCATTTCCCCCTTGAAAGACATGATTCCCATAAATCTTTATAGGAGGCAGAGGGACCGATGGTGTTTTTTCTGTAACTGCTTCATCCTGGCTTGGGGCATAGTGCCTACCTATTGGGGATCATAGAACTCTCACCCTGCCCTGTATAGTGGAGACGGGGTAGCTCCTTGAAGGCCAGGGATGGTGTCTTCACCTGGAACTGGCTGGAACAGTTGTCACGTGATCATCTGAAGCTTGATTGTCTCTGGGCAAGAGGAAATGAATTTGATTAAAAGAATTAATGGTAACTTCATAGGGTGGATAGCTATGCTGTCAGGAATGTTTGTTATACAGATCTGCAGGAGAAAAACAAAACCTGGTCTGTTGCCTGTTCTAGGACCTATGTGTTTCCTTAAAGTCTTAGCATGAGCGACTCCATTTTGGTCTAGTTTGGTCTATGGGGGCCTAGTGCATGAGCTCGATCCAAAACAATGGCCTCTCATAATTTTGTTTTTAAAAATTTCCCCTTTTTGGTCAGGTTCTCACTTAGGTGAGAGTGACCAAAACTTAGGGCCTTAGTGCTACTGTCAGTTACCATCGTTTTGAGTTTCTGGTCTCAGCACATCATTCATCGGTTACAGTATCCTCATGGTCACACATTTCTTTCACCTCTTGTCATTCCAGTTGAAGAGAGACCACTTGACATTCTAGAGATAGCTGCATGCAAATATTTCAAACCTTTGAGAGAATACAGCACACCAAGGGTTTGGAGTATGCTCCTTACCCAGGGTCCCCATAAACCAAATCTCCTATAATCAAATAGATCAAAGAATGAGCTAAAGAGTCTATTCACCTAACTAAGCAATCTCTTTGCTAATCCCCTACCACTGAATCTCTATAATCTTCATTTGATGTATTTTTCCATAGGCCACAAGTAGCAGCAGTTGCACAGATATTTCCTTGTTCAGCCTATTCCAACTTTCACAAGAGAATTTAAAGTCTATCGTGTGGCCTGTAATCCCAGCACTTTGGGAGGCCAAGGCGGGCAGATCACTTGAGGTCAGGAGTTTGAGACCAGCCTGACCAACATGGCGAAACCCTGTCTCTACTAAAAGCACAAAAATAGTCAGGGATGGTGGTGGGCCCCTGTAATCCCAGCTACTTTGGAGGCTGAGGAAGGAGAATTGCTTGAACCCAGGAAGCAAAGGTTGTGGTGAGTCGAGATTGTGCCACTGCACTCCAGCCTTGGTGACAGAGTAAGACTCGGTTTCAAAAATAAAATAAAATAAAATAAATAAAGTCTATCATGTAGCTATAGCCTTTGCAGTAGAATCTGCTATAGAGCCTATCATGAGGGATACATGTCTAATCACTGCATTTCGAAACCATGGGAAAAGGACCTAACAAGTGATGCCCTTTCAGAAGAATGAAGGCTTCTGACAATGTTCTCTTTAACCCACTGTGTGGGTGAAGGAGAGTGAGCCAATTTTATGTTTCTGACTGATTATGAGGCAATGTATGTATCATTAAAGTTTCTCACTTACATTGGGCCTTCATCTTTTATCTGTCAAAGTATGAGCTTATCCATTTATAAGGCTGGCTGCAAAACCCTTCATACATAAAAGTATGCCCCACAAGTGCACACAACAGACCCCTTTTCCATTTCTATTGTTCACAGAGGCATAAGCAAGGGAAAAATATTCAAAGAGTCTCAAGATAGTAGAGAAGTCGAGACGGGCGGATCACGAGCTCAGGAGATCGAGACCATCCTGGCTAACACGGTGAAACCCCGTCTCTACTAAAAAATACAAAAAATTAGCCGGGCAAGGTGGCGGGTGCCTGTAGTCCCAGCTACTCGGGAGGCTGAGGCAGGAGAATGGCGTGAACCTGGGAGGCGGAGCTTGCAGTGAGCTGAGATCCGGCCACTGCACTCCAGCCTGGGCGACAGAGTGAGACTCCGTCTCAAAAAAAAAAAAAAAAAAAAAGATAGTAGAGAAGTCTTGAGTCTCACGATGATAGAGAAGTCTTTATTTATTTCTTTTTTGAGACGGAGTCTTGCCCTGTTGCCCAGGCTGGAGTGAAATGGCATCATTTCGGCTCACTGTAACCTCCACCTCCTGAGTTCAAGCGATTCTTCTACCTCAGCCTCCCAAGTAGCTGGGATTACAGGCATGCACCACCACACTTGGTTAATTTTTTGTATTTTTAGTAGAGACGGGGTTTCGTCATGTTGGCCAGGCTGGTCCTGAACTCCTGACCTCGTGATCCTCCTGCCTTGGACTCCCAAAGTGCTGGGATTTCAGGCGTGAGCCATCGCTCCCAGCCTGTAGAGAAGTCTTGATCCATGATCTTGGGAAAAGCTGTTCACATCAAGGATGCCATCTTCTTCTGGGGAGAAACTTCTTTAGCGTTATCTTAAGGATTCTAATGGGTGTACAGTTCCAAGAATGTGGAGGGACCCTTCTCAGTTGTGAGATTATGAATCCAAAGTTCAAGGTCCCACAGTTTTGCTGTAGTGTGGATGGCAAGGGGAGTCTTTCTCTGATGTTCTCAGAAGATCCAATCTTTGGGTTCTAGATTGTGAAGGGGTTGATTGTCCTATCAGTGAACTATAAAAAACTTTCTTTACATGGTGAAAATACACTGTAGCATAATAATCTACTGTTATAAAATCAGCCCTCTTGCATGGGAAAGCTATTGTGTAACCAGAAAACAGGCATTGAAAATGACAATTGAAATGTTTAAATGGCCTGTCAGGTAGCCAAATGTACCTGAAGCTTTGGGGCCAAGTGCAGTGGCTCATGCCTGTAATCCTAGCACTTTGGGAGGCCAAGGCGAGTGACCTGAAGCTTTGACTGTCTTCCCGAGAATATGAATTTGACAAACCAAACATTGGTTATAAACTGAATTAGCAATGTATAAGTCAGCACACCAATATATATTTAATTTGGATCATTTTATCTTTTCCATGATGAGTCATGGAATGCATAACCTTTACTAACAAAAGCTTTAAGGACTCAGGAAGGACAGGTGGCTGTGTTGGTTCGCCATGAGTCCATGCTTAACATTGAACTTATGTCCTTTTGAATATCAGTTGTTTCTCCAATTTAGGTGCATAGCACTGATAACGAATGGGTTATCACAGGTAATTTCACTTAGACCATGGAGTTTATTCAAACTGTATAAACAATTTCAGTATCAGCTGATTTAGCATGCAAATCTGGGAATGTATTTTCTTGGTATTCAATTAATTTTTGTTCTACTTAAGTTAGCAGTTTTATACAAGGAAATTTGCTTATTTCTGTGGTCTACAGTAACTCAACATAATAAACATAATTATGATTGATAGCATATACTCAGACATTTAGAATTTTAGAAATCCCATGCAATTTTCTAACATACATTAATATTTACTAAAGTATAACTTGAAAAAGATTAAACATTTTTATATTTTGGCAGTGCTTCCCAGGGAACTAAACATATCAAATAAGCCTGTTTACTTCTCTTTTGAATGCTTCAGGAGCATGCTATAGTATCTCAAAGTTAGGTCAGAAAAGAAACTTTTATAATCCCAGCATTTTGGAAGGTCGAGATGGGCAAATCACCTGAGGTCAGGAGTTCAAGAACAGCCTGACCAACATGGTGAAACCCTGTCTCTACTAAAAATACAAAAAATTAGCCTGGTATGGTGTGCACCTGTAGTCCCAGCTACTCCGGAGGCTGAGGCAGGAGAATCATTGGAAGGTGGAGGTTGCCGTGAGCCAAGATAGCACCACTGCACTCCAACCTGGTCAACAGAGTGAGACTCTCTCTTAAAAAAAAAAAAAAAGAAAAGTAAAGAAAAAGAAAAGAAAAGAGAATTTTGAAGCAGAAATTTGATTTCGGGACGCCTATTAAATAAGTTAAAGGTGAGTTAATAAAGTTTTTTTGTTTGTTTGTTTGTTTGTTTTTTGAGACGGAGTCTTGCTCTGTCGCCCGGGCTGGAGTGCAGTGGCCGGATCTCAGCTCACTACAAACTCCGCCTCCCGGGTTTACGCCATTCTCCTGCCTCAGCCTCCCGTGTAGCTGGGACTACAGGCGCCCGCCACCTCGCCCAGCTAGTTTTTTTGTATTTTTTAGCAGAGATGGGGTTTCACCGTGTTAGCCAGGATGGTCTCAAAGTCCTGACCTCGTGATCTGCCCATCTCGGCCTCCCAAAGTGCTGGGATTACAGGCTTGAGCCACCGTGCCCGGCCAATAAAGTTAAATAAGTCAAAAAAAAAAATTGGTAAGATTTGTCTATAAGGTTTTATTAAAAATTGGGTTTGGGGTTGACATTAATAACACAGTAATGCAAGGATGAAAATTTGGCTTTCTCTCTTGAACAAGATTTCCACGTAATTTTAAAAGACAATGAAAGATTTTTGTTTGCCTTTTGAATAAACTACTGGGAAAAAAAAAAAAGAAGGGAAAGACAAGAGATAGAATGTTTGGAAAGCTAAGTCTTCCCTCTATCAATAAGTAAAGGTTTTTGCCTTTCAAAACTCTGTTAGTCACCATTTTGGCTAAATGAATGACTTATGGTAACCTGGAATTCTACTTCATAATATTAAGTGTTTTAAACCTTTAACTTATTATTATTATTATTTTGAGATGGAGTTTTTGCTCTGTTGCCTGGGCTGGAGTGCAATGGTGCAATCTCAGCGCACTGTAACCTCTGCCTCTTGGGTTCAAGTAATTCTTGTGCCTCAGCCTCCCAAGTAGCTGGGATTACAGGTATCTGCCACCATGCCCAGCTAATTTTTTATTTTTAGTAGAGAGGAGGTTTTACCATGTTGGCCAGGCTGGTCTCAAAGTCTCTCTCTTTTTTTTTTTTTTAGACCTAATCTCGTTCTATTGCCAGGATGGAGCACAGTGGTGTGATCTCGGCTCATTGCAACCCCTGCCTCCCAGGTTCAAGTGATTCTCCTGCCTCAGCCTCCCGAGTAACTGGGACTACAGGTTCATGCCACCATGCCCAGCTAATTTTTGTATTTTTAGTAGAGATGAGGTTTTACCCTGTTGGCCAGGGTGGTCTCGAACTCTAGACCTCACCTCAGGTGATTCACCAGCCTTGGCCTCCCAAAGTGCTAGGATTATAAGCGTGAGCCATCGCACTCGGCCCAGAATTTTTTACAAGATTAATTTTTTTACAAACCTTTCACAACTTGTTCAAACCTTTAGCTTTATCCTAACTTAAAACAATCTTTTAACTCTTTAGGCAAAAAAATCCATATTACCACACCTGTTTATAATCTTTTACAAAAACACATTTCAGTTTTCTTACATACTTGCACGTAAAACTGTTTCTTCAGTATTCTCAATTACAGGTTACAATGTTAACTCTTAGCGACTTTTACTTTTGGTGAAAACCTTGGTAATTTAGGAATTTTAATTATGTATTAGGTGTGGAGCCTAGACCCAGAGAGAAGTGCAGATGAGGTCTGACTCTTTCCAGCATCTAACGTCATGTGTCCCAGGCCTTAGCTACCTGTAAGGCAGGCAAGTTGTACAGTGAAAGAGTCATGGTGGCATTTTATGAAGTAGTTATGAGGACTAATCATTTTTAAATTGTTAAACATTTCTTGCATAAATTCTCTCATAAATTCTTTCACAGCTGGGTGCAATGGCTCATGCCTGTAATCTCAGCACTTTGGGAGGCCAAGGCAGGCAGATCACCTGAGGTCAGGAGTTCAAGATGAGCCTGGCCAACATGGTGAAACCCTGTCTCTACTAAAAATACAAAAATTAGCCAGGCATACTGGTGGGCACCTGTAATCCCAGCTACTCAGGGTTGAACCCAGGAGGCGGAGGTTGCAGTGAGCTGAGATCACGCCATTGTACTCCAGCCTGGGCGACAAGAGTGAACTCCGTCTCAATAAATAAATAAATAAATAAATCCTTTCATGACTTACACAGACCATGTAGGACATGCTTGGACTTTCTGACTTGTCCTAAACATCCCTTTTTTTTTTTTTTTTTTTTTTTTTTTGAGACAGAGTCTTGCTCTGTCACCAGGCTGGAGTGCAGTGGCATGATCTTGGCTCACTGCAACCTCTGCCTCCCAGGTTCACGTCATTCTCCTGCCTCAGCCTCCTGAGTAGCTGGGATTATAGGCGCCCATGACCACGCCCAGTGGTATTTTTGTATTTTTAGTTTTTGTATTTTTAGTACAGATGGGATTTCACCATGTTGGCCAGGATGGTCTCAATCTCCTGACCTCGTGATCCACCCTCCTCAGCTTCCCAAAGTGCTGGGATTACAGACATGAGCCTCTGCACCTGGCCTTTTTTCTTTTTCTTTTTCTTTTTTTTCTGAAATGGAGTCTCACTCTGTCACCCAGGCTGGAGTGCAATGGCATGATCTCGGCTCACTGCAACCTCTGCCTCCCAGGTTCAAGCAATTCTCCTGCCTCAGCCTCTCCTGAGTAGCTGGGATTATAGGCGTGTGTCACCTCACTCGAATATATATATATATATATAGTATTTTTAGTAGAGATGGGGTTTCACCAAGTTGGTCAGGCTGATCTTGAACTCCTGACCTCATGATCCACCCCCCTTGGCCTCCCAAAGTGCTGGGATTACAGGTGTGAGTCACTGTGCTTCGCCAACACCCCCCCTTTTTGAACAACCAGTTATTTTACTTTAGGACAAGAATTTACCATAAAAGATCCTTTCTTATATAAAAGCTCTTTTCTTTATAACCTTCTTTGCATAGCTAGGGGGCATGGCTAATTTCACATGTCCCCAGGCCTTATATAGAATCTAATGTTCCAAAATAAATTAAACAATCTTTAAAAATCAAAGAATCAGCTTATGACCATAAAGCATTTAGCAAACCTAATATCTGACCTGCATAATTTAGACCAAATGTTCACATTTTTGAAGATATTTTTATTTTACCAATAATCTTTAAACTCTCTTTGGCCAGACTCTGTGGTTCATGCCTGTAATCCCAGCACTTTGGGAGGCCAAGGTGGGTGTATCACCTGAGGTCAGGACTTTGAGACCAGCCTGGCCAACATGTGAAATCCAGTCTCTGCCAAAAAAAAAAAAAAAAAAGGCAGGCATGGTGGTGCACACCGGTAATCCCAGCTACTCGGGTACTCAGGAGGCTGAGGCAGGAAAATTGCTTGAACCTAGGAAGCAGAGGTTGCAGATCATGCCACTACACTCCAGCCTGGGTGACAGAGCAAGATTCCATCTCACAAAACAAATAAATAAATAAACAAAAAACTTTCTTTATTTCCCAAAGATTACTTAAGTCACATAAACTAAATAAAAGGTATTACACCTTTCCCTTTTCTGACAAAATATTTTATTTAAGCTTTTATTAAACTAATTAATTAAAGCTCTTCTATAGTATATATAGAAGACGTATAAATACACAGACAGACAGAAAACAAAGGACTCATTCCCTAAGCCAGGAATTGAACTCTAAACCCAGGCTGCCATTGTGAAAAGAGAAAGCATGGCCACGTGGTTACTAAAGGTCAGCCTCCCAAGGACATGACTGACCAGTTTGCTGGGCCATCTTGAAGACCTATGGGGTCCTAGGCATGCATTTTATCCTAAGGTACCCCTCTTTATGACAGAACAATACAGAAAAATACAAAGCACACCAAATTCGCTACAACTTAAGACCAGCCCCAGAATTCTTTTTTGTAATAATCAAAACTTTACAGAGGCGATGAACAGTGACTTTTATCCTTCATTAAACCAGTTTGCACAGAGAGAGAGAGACCAGAGTAAGGTAAGAAGTTCTTACCCTTTTGCCTGCATGTCAGGTTTCTGGGTTCTCTCTGAGCAGCCCTAGCAACCCTGCTCAACTGTATGCAAACGAACACATTGCCATGAATTAAGAATATTCACAAATAGTTTAGAAATTTTGGAGAAACTAGGCAGATAGAGAAATATGACTCAAATTCTATCTATGAAAGTATACTTAACACACTTAAAGTATCAGGAAGCCTAAACTCCAAAAAGTTAGTTTAAGGTTAAATAGTTGGTGTTTTCCATTAATTCCTGCAGGCCTAGCAGAGGTAGCTTAGGAATTCCAGGTAAATGGAAGAAATGATGACTTGCTAGAAATGCATAGGAACCAGCACTTTGGGAGGCCGAGGCGGGTGGATCACAAGGTCAGGAGATCGAGACTATCCTGGCTAACATGGTGAAACCCCGTCTCTACTAAAAATACAAAAAAACCTAGCCGGGCGCGGTAGCGGGCGCCTGTAGTCCCAGCTACTTGGGAGGCTGAGGCGGGAGAATGGCGTGAACCCGGGGGGCGGAGCTTGCAGTGAGCCGAGATCGCGCCACTGCACTCCAGCCTGGGAGACACAGTGAGACTCCGTCTCAAAAAAAAAAAAAAAAAAAAAAAAAAAAAAAAAAAAAAAAAAAAAAAAGAAATGCATAGGAAACAAAATAACTATTCATAGAACCAAATAAAAACCTTCCACTAGAAACTAAAAAAAAATCATGGTTTTATATGTATGCATACACAAGTAAAGCTCAGAGGACAATAAACAGCAAATGAATGAAAATTAGAAGCAAACAAACAACCAACCCTTAATTTTCCTACTCAGTCTACTCTGGAAGCTACAGTGTTACCCAGGGCCCCAAAAAACACACATAATGAATATTTTATTCCTGATACACAATTGAATATCCTTAAGTCCACAATATCACCATAAGTCTAGTGCAATCAAGAAATTCACTCGGCAGTTGCAGTCGTGTTCTCCGAGTTCCTGTCTCTCTGCCAACGCCGCCCGGATGGCTTCCCAAAACCGCGACCCGGCAGCCACTAGCGTCACCGCCGCCCGTAAAGGAGCCGAGCCGAGCGGGGGCGCCGCCCGGGGTCCCGTGGGCAAAAGGCTACAGCAGGAGCTGATGACCCTCATGATGTCTGGCGATAAAGGGATTTCTGCCTTCCCTGAATCAGACAACCTTTTCAAATGGGTAGGGACCATCCATGGAGCAGCTGGAACAGTATATGAAGACCTGAGGTATAAGCTCTCACTAGAGTTCCCCAGTGGCTACCCTTACAATGCGCCCACGGTGAAATTCCTCACACCCTGCTACCACCCCAACGTGGACACCCAGGGTAACATATGCCTGGACATCCTGAAGGACAAGTGGTCTGCCCTATATGACGTCAGGACCATTCTGCTGTCCATCCAGAGCCTTCTAGGAGAACCCAACATTGATAGTCCCTTGAACACTCATGCTGCCGAGCTCTGGAAAAACCCCACAGCTTTTAAGAAGTACCTGCAAGAAACTTACTCAAAGCAGGTCACCAGCCAGGAGCCCTGACCCAGGCTGCCCAGCCTGTCCTTGTGTTGTCTTCTTAATTTTTCCTTAGATGGTCTGTCCTTTTTGTGATTTCTGTATAGGACTCTGTATCTTGAGCTGTGGTATTATTTTTGTTTTGTTTTTGTCTTTTAAATTAAGCCTCGGTTGAGCCCTTGTGATGTATATTAAATAAATGCATTTTGGTCCTTTTTTAGACAAAAAAAAAAAAAAAAAAAAAAAAAAAAAAAAAGAAATTCACTCCAGGCGCATGACAAATACGTACTCCAGTGCCAGCACTATCCAGGCAAAACAGTAAACATAACATGAAGCAATGCAAACATGTATGTGAAATTTGGCTCCACACCAAATCTGGCTTCATGCTTAACTGTATTTAAAAGAGAATGGGCCGGGCGCGGTGGCTCAAGCCTGTAATCCCAGCACTTTGGGAGGCCGAGACGGGTGGATCACGAGGTCAGGAGATCGAGACCATCCTGGCTAACACGGTGAAACCCTGTCTCTACTAAAAAATACAAAAAACTAGCCGGGCGAGGTGGCAGGCGCCTGTAGTCCCAGCTACTCGGGAGGCTGAGGCAGGAGAATGGCGTGAACCCGGGAGGCGGAGCTTGTAGTGAGCTGAGATCCGGCCACTGCACTCCAGCCTGGGCGACAGAGCGAGACTCCGTCACAAGAAAAAAAAAAAAAAAAAAAAAAAAAGAGAATGGCCAAACTGCCAATGTGTTTCTTTCCAGTACTTTTTTTTTTTTTTTTTTGAGATGGAGTCTTACTCTGTCGCCCAGGCTGGAGTACAGCGGTGCTATCTCAGCTCACTGCAACCTCCGCCTCCTGGATTCAAGCAATTCTCCTGCCTAAGCCTCCCAAGTAGCTGGGACTACAGGCACCCACCACCACGCCTGGCTAATTTTTGTATTTTTATTAGAGACAGAGTTTCAGCATATTGGCTAGGCTGGTCTCAAACTCCTGACCTTGTGATCCATCCGCCTTGGCCTCCCAAAGTGCTAGGATTACAGGCGTGAGCCACTGTGCCCAGCCTACAATACTTCTTATTTTACTTTAATCAAGACTAAGAGCTTTAACTACGAAAATGTTAATTAGCCAAATGTCTTCAATTCTCTATCAGGTTTATTTGTTTGTTTGAGATGGAGTCTTGCTCTGTCGCCCAGGCTGGAGTGCAGTGGTGCCATCTCGGCTCACTGAAACCTCTGCCTCCTGGGTTCAAGCAATTCTCCTGCTTCAGCCTCCTGAGTAGCTGGGATTACAGCTGCGCACCACCATGCCCAGCTAATTTTTAAATTTTTAGTAGAGATGAGGTTTCACTATGTGCCAGGCTGGTCTTGAACTCCTGACCTCCTGATCAGCTCTCTTCCCACTCCCAAAGTGCTAGGATTACAGGTATAGGCCACCGCAGCTTGCCCATTATATGATTCTTATGCCTTTGCATCCTCATGTAACCAGTGGAGGGTGTCCAGGTTTTTGGCATCTTGAACAAAGAACTGGACAAAACACACAAACAAAGCAAGGAAAGAATAAAGCAACAAAAGAAGAGATTTATTGAAAATGAAAGCACACTCCACATGGTGGGAACGGGGCCGGATTTAGGGGCTCAAGAGCCCCGTTACATAATCTTCTGGGTTTTAAATACCCTCTAGAGGTTTCCATTGGTTACTTGGTGTAGTCCTTATGTAAATGAAGAGGATGAAGTAAAGTTACAAAGTTATTTACTTGATGTACACCCTATGTAAATGAGGAGGATATTTCCTCTCATAGCTGAAGTGTTTCCATTTGATTTAGTTCTAGGAAGTCCTTAGGTTCCCTGCCCCCAGGCCCTATTCTTCTGCCTCACTCATAGCTTAGCTTCAGGATTAGGTGATCTTTATAATAAATTTTTTTTTTTTTTTTTAAGATGGAGTTTTGCTCTCGTTGCCCAGGCTGGAATGCAATGGCATGATTTCAGCTCATCGCAACCTATGCCTCCCAGGTTCAAGTGATGCTCCTGCCTCAGCCTCCTGAGTAGCTGGGATTACAGGCATGTGCCACCATGCCCACCTAATTTTGTATTTTTAGTAGAGAAGGGTTTCTCCATGTTCGTCAGGCTGGTCTTGAACTCTCGACCTCAGGTGATTCGCCTGCCTCAGCCTCCCAAAGTGCTGGGATAACAGGCATGAGCCACTGTGCCCAGCATTCACTTCTTAATTTTAAATTATATTTTTAATTTTCTCAGGAATACTCATTCTCCTGTTTCCTATAGTCAAGTGCTACCTGTCCTTCAAATGTCATTCATTCATTCATTTATTCATTCATTCATTCATGCAGCCAGTGAATCAACCATTTCCTGAGCAGGTCCCATGCCCTGGCACTGGGAATTCTCTGGAAAACAAGAATTCCTAGCCCAGAGTGAGAAACAGAAGTGCCCAGCCAGAGGAGCCCTAAGCCAGCATGGGAGGGGATGATGTACCTTCTGTAATGCACCCTTTTCCCCCATCCCTATTCTAATTTTCCTTCTACAATGAACTCCCAGGGCCTCTCTCTCTCTCTCTCTTTTTTTTTTTTTTTTTTTTTGGAGACAA
This sequence comes from Theropithecus gelada, assembly GCF_003255815.1. Taxonomy (NCBI): domain Eukaryota; kingdom Metazoa; phylum Chordata; class Mammalia; order Primates; family Cercopithecidae; genus Theropithecus; species Theropithecus gelada. Next base: position 54,628,047 of record NC_037668.1, on the reverse strand, counting down.
AGTCTCACTCTGTTGCCCAATTTGGAGTGCAGTGGCGTGATCTCGGCTCACTGCAACCTCTGCATCCTGGGTTTAAGCGATTCTCATGCCTCAGCCTCCGGAGTAGCTGGGATTACACACAGGGATGCACCACCACGCCCAGCTAATTTTTGTATTTTTAGTAGAGATGGGGTTTCACCATGTTGGCAAGGCTGGTCTCGAACTCCTGACCTCGGGTGATCTGCCCGCCTCAGCCTCCCAAAGTGCTGGGATTACAGATGTGAGCCACCGCGACCGGAATCTTTCTTTCTTTTTTTTTTTTTAAATACCGGGGCGTTCATGAGTTTATTTGGGGCACATACCGGGCCAGGGCCCTGTACCTAGAAGAAGGTGTTGGGTCTCCTGGTGGTGAAGTGTGGCTTGTGCTGACAGCGCAGGACCCCATGGGGCAGCAGGAACTTGATCTTGGAGTTGTGGAATTTCTTGTCGGCGGCCGCGGGCATTTGCTGGCTGCGATCTCCTCCACCTTCATGATCTGGATGGAATGGGTCCAGGCGGGGTGCCGGGCGCCCATGTCTCGGTAGCACTGGGTGACAGTGCCCGCAGTGTTCAGGTCCCGGTATTCTCAGTACATGCTGTGGGTGCCACGCCGGGAGTCATAGCACAGCCAGATGCCGAAGTTCTTCAGCCCTAGGGGGATTTCTCAAACACCAGCCCACAGTAGACAATCTCCCCTGAAGACTTCTTCATCTTCTTTGAGATACGAAGTACCAGAAGTGGGACCTGGCGACGACATGATTAGGCGCAAAGATTCCCATGCGGTAGAGGGGCGGTGTGTGGCATTTGGGGGTGGGCAGGGAGCGACCCACCACCTTGTACTCTCATAGTGTGCCCAAGGCCTTCATGGCATCCTCTAAGAGCTGGTTGACACCCGCAAAAGGACTCTTTCTCCTTTTTTTTAAGTCAGGGTCACACTTTATTGCCCAGGCTGGAGTGCAGTGGTGTAATCCTAGCTCACTGCAGCCTCAACCTCCCAGGTGCAAGTGATCTTCAGCTCCCCTACTCCCAGGGGTCTCACTATGTTGCCCAGGCTGATCTCCAACTCCTGGGCTCAAGGGATCCTCCTACCTCAGCCTCCCAAATTCCTGGGTTTACAGGCCTGAGTCACCCTGCCTGGCCAGGTCTCACTTTTGCATTAGTTTCCTGTGTTTCTAGGAAATTGACGTCCAGGTCCCCAACCTCCATTGGTTTTCTTTCCTATGATCCATGTTCAGGAGAACTGGCACTGACATGCAGGTGCTGCTTCTTTCCCACCTCCCTCCTCACACTTTGCAAAGGAATTTTACCCTACAGCATTAGGGGTTGGGGACTGGAGAGGGAATGAAAACCTCCAGGGGCACCAATCAAAGGTGAAGGGCTCTATTGACCAAATAACAAGGAGCTTTGCATACCTGGCAGTTGCCAGATCTTTGCTTTCAACAAAGGCAAAGGAGGTTCTAATTCTGTTGTCATTAAAAATAAGTTTCAGTGATAGGTCACTATGTGATTTTTGGCTTGTAACCCAGAAGGAATTCAACTAATTAAGTGACATTACTGTGGCCAGGTGCGGTGGCTCACGCCTATAATCCCAGTACTTTGGGAGGCTGAGCAGGTGGATTACTTGAGGTCAGGAGTTCGAGACCAGCCTGGCCAACATGATGAAAACTAGTCTGTACTAAAAATACGAAAAACATAGCCAGACATGGTGCCACACAACTGTAATCCTAGCTACTCAGGAGGCTGAGGTGGGAGGATTGCTTGAACCCAGGAGGCAGAGGTTGCAGTGAGCTGAGATCATGACACTACACTCTAGCCTGGGTGACAGAGGAAGACTCCATCTCAAAAAAGGAAAAAAAAAAAAAAAAAGGCCAGGCATGGTGGCTCCTACCTGTAATCCCAGCACTTTGGGAGGCTGAGGTGAACAAATCACTTGAGGTCAGGAGTTCGAGACCAGCCTGGTCAACATGGTGTAACCGTCTCTACTAAAATACAAAATTAGCTGGGCATGGTGGCGCATACCTGTAGTCCCAGCTACTCGGGAGGTTGAGGAATGAGAATCGCTTGAACCTGGGAGGTAGAGTTTGCAGTGAGCCAAGATTGTGTCACCACACTCCAACCTGGGTGACAGACATTATTGTAACACAATTCCCTCCATTCCTTTTTTCTTTTTTCTTTTTAAAGACAGGGTCTTGGCCAGGCTTGGTGGCTCACACTTGTAATCCCAGCACTTTGGGAGGCTGAGGCGGGTGGATCACAAGGTCAGGAGTTCAAGATCAGCCTGGCCAACATGGTGAAACCCCGTCCCTACTAAAAATACAAAAATTAGCTGGGTGTGGTGGCAGGTGCCTGTAATCCCAGCTACTCAGGAGGCTGAGGCAGAGAACTGCTTGAACACAGGAAGCAGAGGTTGCAGTGAGCCGACAGCGCACCACTGCCCTCCAGCATGGGTGACAGAGCGAGACTTTTTTTTCTCTCAAAAAAAAAAAAAAAAAAAAAAAAAAAAACAGGTCTTGCTGTGTCACCCAGGCTGGTTTTACCCAGGCTGGAGTGCAGTGGTGTGATCATAGCTGATTGCAACTTCAAAATTCTGGGCTCAAGTGATCCTCCTGCTTTGGCCTCCCCAAAGTGTTGGGATTATAGGCATGAGTCTCTGTGTTTGGCCTCCAGTAATTTTTTTTTTTTTTTTTGAGACAGAGTTTTGATCTTGTCGCCTAGGCTGGATACAGTGGCGCAATCTTGGCTCATTGCAACCTCCACCTCCCGGATTCAAGCAATTCTCCTGCCTCAGCCTTCCAAGTAGCTGGGATTACAGGCATGTGCCACCTTGCCCGGCTAATTTTTGTATTTTTAGTAGAGACGAGGTTTCTCCATGTTGGTCAGGCTAGTCTAGAACTCCTGACCTCAGATGATCCACCCACCTCAGCCTCCCAAAGTGCTGGGATTACAGGCATGAGCCACTGCATCTGGCCATAATTTTACTTTTTAAAGATAGCATCTGGCTCTGTCACCCAGGCTAGAGTGCAGTGGTATGACCTCAGCTCACTGCAACTTCTGCCTCCCAGGCTCAAGCAATCCTCCCACCTCAGCCTACCAAGTAGCTGGGACTACAGGCATGCACCACCATGCCCGGCTAACTTCTGTATTTTTTTGTGGAGACAGGGTCTCACTATGTTGCCCAGGCTGGTCTCGAACTCCTGAGCTCAAGCGATCCTCCTCGGCCTCCCAAAGTCCTGGGATTATAGGCATGAGCCACTGCACCTGGCCTATTATTTTTATTTTTTAGAGATGGGGTCTCGCTGTCACCCAGGCTGGAGTGCAATGATACAGTCACAGCTCGCTATAGTCTCAAACTCCTGGCCTCAAGCTCAAGCAATCCTCCCACTTTGGCCTCCCAAAGTGAGCCAGCACCTCCTGACCCCCAAATTTGTAAACTGTAATTTAACACTGTATAAATTTCTGTGAAAATATAAGTTAGGTGATCAATAACAAGCTTTCTTTTTTTCTCGCTCTGTTGCCCAGGCTAGAGCACAGTGGCACACAATCTCGACTCACTGCAACCTCCGCCTCCCAGGTTAAACAATTCTCCTGCCTCAGCCTCCCAAGTGCCTGGGATTACAAGAGCACACCACGGTGCCTGGCTAGTTTTTGTATTTTTAGTAGAGACAGGATTTTACCATATTGACCAGGCTGGTCTTGAACTCCTGACCTCAGGGAATCCACTCGCTTTGGCTTCCCAAAGTGCTGGAATTACAGGTGTGAGCCACTGCACCCAACCAAATAACAAGCTTTCAAGCATAAAATATATTACACTAGAATACCATTCTGTAAGAGGAAGCAAAATATAACCATACATTCAAGAAGAAAAGTAATGATGTAGCATTTCTGTTTGTTAACGTAGAGTTTGTTCAGTATTTTCTTTTCTTTGTTTTCCCCCCAGATAGAGTCTTGCTCTGTCACCAAGACAGGAGTTCAGTGGCGCAATCTCAGCTCACTGCAACCTCTGCCTCCCGGGTTCAAGCAATTCTCCTCCCTCAGCCTCCCAAGTAGCTGGGATTACAGGCGCCCGCCACCATGCTGGCTAATTTTTGTATTTTTAGAAGAGACAGGGTTTTGCCATATTGGCCAGGCTAGTCTCGAACTCCTGTCCTCAGGTGATCCACCTGCCTCAGCCTCCCAAAGTGCTGGGATTAGAGGCATGAGCCACTGCACCTGGCCAAGTACTTTCTTTAAATGGATAATAGTGGATATCAAATCACCATGGTACTTACATTCAGTCAAGTGATAGAACAGTTTTATTTAAAATATTAGTATTGGCTGGGCACGGCGGCTCACGCCTGTAATCCCAACAATTTGGGAGGCTGAGGCAGGTGGATCACCTGAGGTCAGGAATCTGAGATCAGCCTGGCCAACATCGTGAAACCCTGTCTCTACCAAAAATACAAAAATTAGCCAGGCATGGTGGCAGGCGCCTGTAATCCCAGCTACTTGGGAGGCTGAGGGAGGAGAATCGCTTGAATCCAGGAGGCATCAGTTGCAGTGAACCGAGATCATGCCACTTCACTCCAGCCTGGGCAACAGAGTGAGACTCCATCTCAAATAAATAAATAAGATAAATAAAATATTAATTAATTTTTATTAATTATAATTAACAAATGTTAATTAATAAATAATTAAATAAAAATAATTAATTTCCAACATGCTAGGAGGTATAGCCTTGGCAATGATTTGTGTTTAAGGTGAACAGTTTAGTGGTATCCCTGCAGATCCAGGCTCTGTCCTCCACCCTGCCTCTCCCCTGGTTGACTTATTTGGACGGAAGGTATCAGTGGCTCCTGTGCCCTCTGGTCTTGGGTTCTGCTTTGGTTTGGCCACTAGGGAGTCCTGGAAGGAAATCCGAGAGAGGCAAAGGAGTGAGGCCAGGATGTATCCCTCTGGTTCCTGCCCTGTGGGGCCCAGTGAAGTTGGTCCTGTCCCTGGACAGAAAGTTAGTAGTGCTCCTTTTAAGACAGAGGATTTGCCCCTTCAGGCCTAGGGTGGTAACAGCCTGGCTGCTACCAGTCCCAGCTTCCTGCCCTATCTCCTGTGATTTTCCTACACCCTGACCACACATCCAAATTAGTCGTTTTGTGTATATAACCTCCTTGAATTGTGTTGATTGTGCCATTTGTTTCCTGTTAGAATCCTCACAAAGAGGGGGTGCAAAGTTTTAAAAAATTATTTTAAGCCAGGTGTAGTGGTTCATGCCTATAATCCCAGCACTTGGGAGGCCGAGGTGGGTGGATCACTTGAGCTCGGGAGTTTGAGACCAACCTGGGCAACATGGTGAAACCTTGTCTCTGCCAAAAATGCAAAAATTAGGCAGGCATGGTAGCATGCACCTATAGTCTCAGCTGCTTAGGAGATTGAGGTGGAAGGATCACTTGAGCCTGGGAAGTCGAGACTATAGGGAGCTGAGATCGCACCACTGCACTTTAGTCTGGGTGACAGAGCAAGACCCTGTCTCAAAAAATAAACAAAATAATAAAATAAAATAAATATAAAACATTATTTTAGGGGGCACAAGAGAAAAACGTCCAAGGACCACTGATCCAGACAGTAGGCTCATTCATTCATTTCCTCATTCATTCGTTCAGTAAACACTGACTGCATCAAGCTCAGTGCTTGGTTAAAGACAAGCTGAATAGGGCCCCTCTTCTCAAGTAATAACAAAGTAGTGGGAGCAACAGGCACGCGATTAAACAAACGACAATTAATAGAGTGCAATATGAGCTTTAATAAAGATTTGGGGCAGGGGTGTGGTGGCTCATGCCTGTAATCCCAGCACTTTGGGAGGCTGAGATGGGTGAATCACCTGAGGTCAGGAGTTCAAGGCCAGCCTGGCCAACATGGTGAAACCCCATCTCTACTAAAAATACAAAAATTAGCCAGATGTGGTGGTGAGCGCCTGTAATCTCAGCTACTCGGAAGGCTGAGGCAGGAGAATCTCTTGAACCCAAGAGGCGAAGATTGCAGTGAGCCAAGATCACACTATTGCACTCCAGTATGAGCGACAGAGCGAGACTCCATCTCAAAAAAAAAAAAAAAAAAAAAGAGAGAGAGATGTACAAGGATGTTTGATACAACATTGTTCATAATAACATAAAATTGGAACAACCTGAACAGCTATTAACAGGAGAACAGAGGCCGGCCTTGGTGGCTCACATCTGTAATCCCAGCACTTTGAGAGGCCGAGGTGGGTGGATCACCTGAGGTCAGGAGTTTGAGATCAGCCTGGTCAACATGGCAAAACCTCATCTCTACTAAAAATGCAAAAATTAGCCTGGTGTGGTGGCACACTGCTGCAATCCCAGCTACTCAGGAGGCTGATACACGAGACTTGCTTGAACCTGGGAGAGAGAGGTTGCAGTGAGCCAAGATTGTGCCACTGCATTCCAGTCTGGGTGCCAGAGGGAGACCCTCTCTCAAAAAAAAAAAAAAAAGATATAAAAATTGACATATATTAATATATGGAATATTTAAAACAGTTAAAAGGACACGATGAGATTTATATGTATCAGCATGGCTTGATGTTATAAATATAATGTGTTAAAAAGTAAAGATGAAGAAGAATGTATATGATATAATGCTATTAATACAAATTTTAAGGGTACACAAAAATGCCATTGTTTATGTATGCACATGTCTTAATTAATTCATCTCACAAATTTTTTCCTGAATGTCTTATTATGTTCTAAGTGCTATTGTCAGTTCTGAGGATACAGCAGTGAACACTTATATAGGAGTTACCAAGAGCCGTTTTTTTTTTTTTTTTTTTTTGACAGAGTCTCATTCTGTTGCCTAGGCTGGAGTGCAGTGGCACGATCTTGACTCACTGAAAACTCTACCTCCCAGGCTCAAGCAATCCTTCCACCCCAGCCTCCCGAGTAGCTGGGATCACAGCTGTGCGCCACCACACTTGGCTAATTTTTTCTATTTTTAGTAGAGATAGGGTTTCACCATGTTGCCCAGGCTGGTCTTGAACTCCTGAGTCCAAGCAATCTTCCTGCTTTGGCCTCCCAAAATGCTGGGATTACAGACATGAACCACTGCGCCCAGCCATTCATGAATAATAATAATTGCAGCAAACACTTACGTAGATACAATTCCAAACAGTTTACATGCATTAACTCATTTAATCCTTACAATATCCTTACCACATAGGTTCTACTATTATCCACCCCCCCTTTTTTAGAGACAGAGTCTTGCTCTGTCACCCAGGCTGGAGTGCAGTGGCACGATCTTGGCTCACTGCAACCTCTGCCTCCCAGGTTCAAGCAATTCTCCTGCCTCAGCCTCCCAAATAGCTGGGACTACAGGTGCCCACCACCACACCCAGCTAATATTTTTTTTTTTTTTGGTATTTTAGTAGAGATGGGGTTTCACCATGTTGCCCAGGCTGGTCTCGAACTTCTGAGCTCAAGCATTCCTCCTGCCTCAGCCTCCCAAAATGCTAGGATTACAGACGTGAGCCACTGCGCCCAATCCCCCTGCCTCATCTTTTAGATGAAGACACTGGGGTGCAGTGAAGTTAAATAACTTGCCAAAGGTCACATGACTAGACAGTGGTAGAGGCTGGGGACAGTGGCTCACGCCTGTAATCTCAGCACTTTGGGAGGTCGAGGAAGGAGGATTTCTTGAGCTCAGGAGTTTTATGCCAGCCTGGGCAACATAGCAAGGTCTCACCTCTACAAAAAATAAAACATTAAGGCTGGGTGCAGTGGCTCACGCCTGTAATCCCAACACTTTGGGAGGCCGAGGCAGGTGGATCACCTGAGGTCAGGAGTTCGAGACCAGCCTGGCCAACATGGTGAAATCCTGTTTCCACTAAAACTACAAAATTATCCAGGCCTGCTACTCGGGTGGCTGAGGCAGGAGGATTGCTTGAGCCCAGGAGGTCAAGGCTGCACTGAGCCACGATTGTGCCACTGCCCAGCCTGGGCAAGAGAGTAAGACCCTGTCTCAAAAAAAAAAAAAGAAAGGAAAAGAAAAGAAATGATAGTGGTAGAGACAGCAATCGAATCCAGACAGTTTGGATCCAAGTCAGCCCTATTAATCATTATGCTCTACTGCCTCAAATTTCTGCCGTTGAGGAGCTTACAGTCTAGTGGGTCAACACAGGCAATAGAAAAATATGGTACAGCTGGGCACAGTGGCTCACGCCTGTAATCCCACCACTTTGGGAGGCCGAGGCAGGTGGATCACCTGACGTCAGGAGTTCGAGACCAGCCTGGCCAACATGGTGAAACCCCCATCTCTACTGAAAATACAAAAATTAGCCGGGCATGGTGGCACGTGCCTATAATCCTGGCTACTCGGGAGGCTGAGGCAGGAGAATTGCTTGAACCCAGGAGGTGGAGGTTGCAGTGAGCCAAGATCATGCCACTGCACTCCAACCTAGGTGACAGAATGAGATTCCGTCTAAAATATATATATATATATATATATATGTATGTATATGGACTTATATGTATATATAGACTTTTTATCGAGAGAGAGAGAGAGAGACTGGTCAGGGAATGCCTTACTGAGAGACATTTGTGCAAAGATCGCAAGGAAGTGAAGGAGGAAACCATGTAGCTATCCGGGGTTAGCCGTAAGCTCAAAGGCTCTGATAGGGATAAACCTGGAGTATTTAAGGAATAAATAGCAAGGAAGCCAGGGTGGCTAATGCAGAGAGAAAAGGGAAGAGGAAGGAATAAAGGAGAGGAGGCTAGAGGGAGAGGTGGGAGTAGACTGGGTGGGGCTTTGTAGGTCATAATAAGGACCCCGAGGCGGGGGTCTGGCAGGAGATGACACCATCTGACTTAGGCTTTTAAAGGGATCCTTCTGGCTGCTTTGTTGAAACAAGAATCTGGGCGGCGGAAATGGCACTGCTACGACCAGAGTGGGTAATGGAGGTGGTAAGAAATGGATGGATTCTGGATATATGTTGAAGATTGAATTGACACTATTTGTGGAGGATTGATATGACAGAAAGGAGCCAAGGATGACTCAAGTTTTTGGCCAGAGTAAGTGGGAAGATGGAGAGGCTATCTCTTGGATGGGGAAGACAGTGGGAGAAGCAGGTTTGGGGAGAGGGTGGAAAGATCTGGAGTTCAGTTTTGGACATGCTGAGTTTGAGATGCCTGTTGTACAACCACGTAAAAATGTTGAATGTTCAGTTGGATGCAGGAGTCTGGAGTTTACAGTAGGGAACTGGGTTAAAGATAGAAATCTATGAGTTGTCCTCATATAGCTGGGGCTTGAAATCATGAGAAAAAATGAGGTCATCAGAGAAAAGAATGTAGATAGAGCAGTGAAAAGGCAAGAACCAAGCCCTGAGGCCCTCAGTATTTAGAAGTTGTGGCAGAGGGGGAAATAGGAGAGAAGGAGGAAGAGTCAACAAGGGGAAATTGAGAATGAACAGCCAATGAGGTGGGAGGAAAGCCAGGAGGTTGCAGGGTCTCATAAGCTAATTGAAGAAAGTGTTTTCAGAAGGAGCAAGTGATTATATGTGTTGAAGTCTGCTGATGGGGAAAGAAAGATGAGGATCGAGAAATGACCATGTGATTGAACAACATGGAGGGTCACTGGCAACACTGAGAAGGACAGTTATTTTATTTATTTATTTATTTATTTATTTATTTATTTATTGAGACAGAGTCTTGCTCTGTCACCCAGGCTGGAGTGCAGTAGCGCGATCTTGGTTCACTGCAACCTCTGCCTCCCAGGTTCAAGCGATTCTCATGCCTCAGCCTCCAGAGTAGGTGGGATTACAGGTGCATGCCACCATATCCAGCTAATTTTTGTATTTTTAGTAGAGATGGGGTTTCACCATGTTGACCAGGCTGGTCTCTAACTCCTGACTTCAGTGATCCGCCCACCTTGGCCTTGCAAAGTGCTAGGATTACAGGCATGAGCCACTGCACCTGGCCTATTTTATTTATTTTTATTTATACATATGTATACACACACACACACACACACATATATGTATATATAATATATAATATATGTATATATACACATATATATAAGTTTATATATATATAAACTGTTTGCCTTAGCCTCCCAAAGTGCTAGGAATATATGTTATATGTGTATACATGTATATTATATGTATATATATACATGTAATATACATATATACACACATACACATATATACATATATGCATATATACCTATGTATATATACACACATACACATATATACATATATGCATATATACCTATGTATATACACACATATACACATATATACATATATGCATATATACCTATGTATATATACACATATACACATAAATACATATGTATACACATATACATATATATACACATATACACACACACATATATATATATATATTTTTTTAGAGATAGGGGTCTCCCGATTTGCCTAGGCTGGTCTCAAACTCCTGGGCTCAAGTGATCTTCCCACCTCAGTGTCCCAAAGTGCTAGAATTACCGGCATGTGCCACTGCACCTGGCCAAGAGCAGGTTAGGGACAGCATATGAGAGGGCAAGCCGACCTGGACCAGTTGGAGACAATAGGAGAGAAAAAATACGGGCAATGTAGACAACTCTCTTAAGCATTTGGCAGTGCTGGGAGTGGGTGCGGAATGAAGAGATGAGATGTGTGTTACAGTGTTAAAATAACACATTATACTTATGTTAGACGTTGCCTGGGGCATCAGGAAGGGAGAAAAGTGTCATTGATAGTTTAAAATACTTTAAAATTTGATAAAAATTTTACAGATATCTGTAAAACACATTAAAAGCACACACACACACACACACATGGGAGTTTTTTGTTTGTTTTTCGTTTTGTTTTTTTGAGATGGAGTCTCACTCTGTCACCCAGGCTTGAGTGCAGTGGTGCGATCTCAGCTCACTGCAACCTCCACCTCCCAGGTTCAAGCAATTCTCATGTCTCAGCCTCCCGAGTAGCTGGGACTACAGGCAAGCACCACCACACCCGGCTAATTTTTGTATTTTTAGTAGAGACAGAGTTTCAGCATGTTGGCCAGGCTGGTCTTGAACTCCTGACCTCAAGTGATCTGTTTGCCTCAGCCTCCCAAAGTGCTGGGATTACAGGTGTGAGCCACAGCACCTGGCCAGTTTTTTAAGAGACAGAGTCCTGCTATGTTGCCCAAACTGAAGTGCAGTGGCATGATCATAGCTCACTGTAACCTTGAACTTCTGGGCTCAAGTGATCCTCCCGCCTCAGTCTCCCCAGTAGTAGAGACTATAGGTACATACTGCCATGCCTGGCTAATTTTGAAATTATTTTGCCAGGCACAGTGGCTCATGCCTGTAATCTCAACACTTTGGGAGGCTGAGGCAGGAGGATTGCTTGAGTGCAGGAGCTTAAGATCAGCCTGGGCAACATAGCAAGATCTCGTCTCTACTAAAAATAAAATAAGCAAATTAGCTGGGCATGGTGGCACGCACCTGTAGTCTTAGTTACTCAGGAAGCTGAGGTGGGAGGATGGCTGGAGCCCAGGAGTTTGAGGCAACAGTGAGCTATAATTACACTACTACACTCTAGTCTGGGTGACAGAGTGAGACCTTCTCAAAACACCGCCACCACCACCACCACCAAATAAATACATAAATTATTTTGTAGACACAGAGTCTCCCTATGTTGCCTAGACTGGTCTCGAACTCCTGGCCTCAAGAGATCCTCCCACCTCAGCCTTCTAAGGTGCTGGGATTACTGGAGTGAACTACTGTGTCTAGCCAAAATATACATATATTATTGAAAGTAAATAAACTGTTACAGCTGATAATTCTGAATTTGGATGTTTGCTATATTACCTTTATACTTTTAAAATTTCTTATAAATAATTAGGGGAAAAAAAGGTTTGTGGGCCAAATTGTGTGCAGGATTTTGAGTGCCATGCTGGCATGGGCTGTGTGCCCGTCTAAACCGGGGATGACCATGGCTCAGACAACTCTTCCCGAAAGCTGTGTAGGCCGAGGGTGGTGGCTCACGCCTGTAATCCCAGCACTTTGGGAGGCTGAGATGGAGGGATCACCTGAGGTCAGAAGTTCAAGACCAGCCTGACCAACATGGTGAAACCCCATCTCTACTAAAAATACAAAAAAAATTAGCTGGGTGTGATGGCACGTGCCTGTTGTAATCCCAGCTACACGGGAGGCTGAGACAGAAGAATCCCTTGAACCCAAGAGGCAGAAGTTGCAGTGAGCTGAGATTGCACCACTGCAGCTGGGAGACAAGAGCAAAACTCCCTCTTAAAAAAAAAAAAAAAAAAAAGTCAATCCTGGACCCATTCCCTCAGATCTGATAAATCCTAACTTTTCCAGCACGGTCAAACACACACACACACACACACACACACACACACACACACACGATTCTGACAGTGTAGAAAGGGGGCAAGTTTAGTGGAAGATGGTGGGTGAAGTCGATGGAGGTGCCTGTGGGACATCCAGTCAGCGAACAAGTTTGCCGTGTCAAAGTTTGCCGATGTGTGTTTGTCAAATCCATTATTGATTTTCCTCCAGCAGAAAGCACAGGGAGTTGCACATAGTAGGAACTCACTAAATGTGTATTGCAAAATTATGAACTTAGCTTAAAGGCAATTTGCTGGATCCTAAGTTCCAACTTCTTACCAACCTCCGAACTCTTTTCTTTTCTTTTTTTTTTTTTTTTTGAGACGGAGTCTCGCTCTGTCACCCAGGCTGGAGTGCAGTGGCCGGATCTCAGCTCACTGCAAGCTCCGCCTCCCGGGTTCACGCCATTCTCCGGCCTCAGCCTCCCGAGTAGCTGGGACTACAGGCGCCCGCCACATCGCCCGGCTAGTTTTTTGTATTTTTTTTAGTAGAGACGGGGTTTCACCGTGTTAGCCAGGATAGTCTCGATCTCCTGACCTCGTGATCCGCCCGTCTCGGCCTCCCAAAGTGCTGGGATTACAGGCTTGAGCCACCGCGCCCGGCCTCCGAACTCTTTTCTAGTTACCCAGGGTGTACATGCTTTTTCATGGTAGCTAGTGGCCTGGAGAACTGGGAAAAGCCTGGACAGTTAGGCAGACCTGCATCCAAACCTGGCTCCTCTTCTTCCCAGCTCTATGGCCTCAGACAAGCACTTCTCCTCTGGGAGTCTTGGTTTTCTCATGGATAACGCATCCTGTGATTCATTCACTCAGCAAATATTTATTGAGTACCAATATGCACTGGGCATTGTTCTACGTGGTGGAGAAACAGTGATGGATGAGATAGACGTGGTCCCTGCCCTAGCTGAGCTCACATCCTGAAGGGAGAAAAATGCAGTAAAAAATAAAGGTAATAGGCTGGGTGCAGTGGCTCACACCTGTAATTCTGGCACTTTGGGAGGCAGAGGAGGGCGGATCACAAGGTCAGGAGTTCGAGACCAGCCTGACCAACATGGTGAAACCCCGTCTCTACTAAAAATACAAATATTAGGCAGGGTGCAGTGGCTCATGCCTGTAATCCCAGCACTTTGGGAGGTTGAGGCGAGTGGATTGCCTGAGGTCAGGAGTTTGAGACCAGCCTGGCCAACATGGTGAAACCCTATCTCTACTAAAAATAAATTTAAAAAAAATTAGCTGAGTGTGGTGGCAGGTGCCTATAATCCCAGCTACTAGGGAGACTGAGGTGGGAGAATTGCTTGAACCCAGGAGGCGGAGGTTGCAGTGAGCCAAGATCGTGTCATTGCACTCTAGCCTGGGCAACAAGAGCAAAACTGTCTCAAAAAAAAAAAAAAAAATCAGCTGGGCATGGTTGCACACACCTGTAACCCCAGCTACTCAGGAGGCTGAAGCAGGAGAATCGCTTGAACCCAACAGGCAAAAAAGAATAAAAGTAATAAATAGGAGAATTATACCATATGTGAGAAGGTGAAAAGTGCTACATAAGAAAAAAAAAAAAAGAAGCAGGGGAAGGGGCTGGGTGGTAGTGGTGGTGGCCAGGGGCAGGGGAAGCATCACTATTATATAGGATTATAATGTAGTAGGCCACGTCAGGAAGTGAGATTCGCAGAAAGGCTTGAAGGAGGTCAGGTAACCAGCCATGTGGATATCTGGGGAAGAGTGTTCCGGGCAGAAGGAATAGTGAGTGCAAAGACCCTAAGGCAGAAGTGTGTCTGCCAGCGTATGAGTGCCAGGGAGATCGGAAGAAGGCTTTGCTGGACTATGACGTTATGACGAAAGAAGGAGTGGCTGAGAACAATGACTTACCCTTGTAATCCCAACACTTTGGGAGGTCGAGGCAAGAAAATCAATCAAGGCCAGGGGTTTGAGACCAGCCTGGGCAACATAGTAAGACCCTATTCCTACAAAAAATATTTTTAAAAATTAGCCAGGTGTGGCGGCATGTGCCTGTAGTCCAAGCTGCTCGGGAGGGTGAGTCTGGAGGATCAATTGAACCCAGGAGTTTGAGGTGGCAGTGAGCTATGATTGCACCATTGCACTTTAGCCTGCAAAAGAAAAAAAAAAAAAAGAAAAAGAAAAAGAAAGGAAATGAACCCAGTCACTGAGCACTGACTGTGTACCAGAAACTATGTTTGACATACATTGGCCTTTTCATTCTTTTTTTTTTTTTTTTTTTTTTTTTTTTTTTTTTTTTTTTTTTTTGAGACGGAGTCTCGCTCTGTAGCCCAGGCTGGAGTGCAGTGGCCGGATCTCAGCTCACTGCAAGCTCCGCCTCCCAGGTTTACGCCATTCTCCTGTCTCAGCCCCCCGAGTAGCTGGGACTACAGGCGCCCGCCACCTCGCCCGGCTAGTTTTTTGTATTTTTTAGTAGAGACGGGGTTTCACCGGGTTAGCCAGGATGGTCTCGATCTCCTGACCTCGTGATCCGCCCGTCTCGGCCTCCCAAAGTGCTGGGATTACAGGCTTGAGCCACCGCGCCCGGCCGGGGGCCTTTTCATTCTTACAATAAAACTTACAAAGCAAGTAATGTGACTTCACCCACCTTTCATATACATGAACACCCCGAGAGACAGAAACAAGGTGTGACTTGCTCATAATGCGCAGCTAATAGGGGCTGAGCAGATTCTTTCCTAGGGCCGTGCATTATGTGTCATAAAACTCCAAGCACTTTTAGTGAAAGGATTCAAGGAGGGGATTGGGGAGCAGACATGGCTTAAGCAGTGGGAGATGCCACCCAGGGCCCAGGCTTCCTGAGGCTGTCCTGGATCTGCAGGGGAAGGGTCTGCAGAGACCTGGCCTCTCTAAGTCAAAAGCAGTGTGGGCCTGCAATGGTTAAAAAATGAGAACTTGGCCACGCGTGGTGGCTCATGCCTGTAATCCCAGCACTTTTGGAGGCTGAGGCAGGTGCATCACCTGAGGTCAAGAGTTTGAGACCAGCCTGGCCAACATGGTGAAATGCTGTTTCTACTAAAAATACAAAAAATTAGCCGGGCATGGTGGCAGGTGCCTGTAATCCCAGCTACTCGGGAGACTGAAGCAGCAGAATCGCTTGAACCCGGGAGGCAGAGGTTGTAGTGAGCTGAGATCGCGCCATTGCATTCCAGCCTGGGCAACAAGAGTGAAACTCTGTCTCAACAAAACAAAACAAAACAAAAACATGGTTACAAATATTGCTGTGTATTTGAATTGATTGTCTTTAAGAAGACAAGGCGTTTAAGGCCGAGGTGGGCGGATCATGAGGTCAGGAGATCGAGACCATCCTGGCTAACACGATGAAACCCCGTCTCTACTAAAAATACACAAAATTAGCCGGGCGTGGTGGCGGGCGCCTGTAGTCCCAGCTACTCGGGAGGCTGAGGCAGGAGAATGGTATTAACCCAGGAGGCGGAACTTGCAGTGAGCCGAGATCGCGTCACTGCACTCCAGCCTGGGCGACAGAGCAAGACTCTGTCTCAAAAAAAAAAAACCATAGCAATGTGATTTATTTACAAATATTAAATTCATATCATGCTGCAGGTAGTGTGAGGGTGGGACCCATCTCATGGATGTGAGGGTCTGTTTCCAGCCTGTCAATTTTCTCTGTGACTGAAGGCATAACTTCATGTGGTTCCCAACATCAAAAGTCTACTCTTGAGGTCCTCGGTGCATGTAAAAAAAATAGAATGACAGTAAATATACGTGGTACTTGCTGAGGGCGGTGCTAAATGCTTCACATACATTGGCTGATATCTTCATGAGAGCCCCATGAGGTTGACACTATTGTTGTCCCTCCCTATGGAGGAAGAAGCCGCAGAACAGGCACTGATTTGCCCAGGTTCTCGTGACTAGTGAGCAGTGGTGCTGGAACACTGTACAGAGACAATGTGGCTACCCATGTTCGGCAGCCCCAGCATTTAACTATTCATTATTCTACACTGCCTGGCCAGGCTGGGCCTTGGCCATCAGTTCTCCCATGTGGTTTCTCCCAAGGCCAGTTTCCTGATATTGTCCTGTTGTTATAACCTTCTCCACGCTGTGGAGGATCTCAGGGCTGGCATTTCCTGGTTGTCCTGGGATCTACCACGTCCCAGACTGGCACCCAAAGACTCGCTGAGGCCTGAGTGAGGGAGAGTAAGAGAGTGGGGAGCACACCAGTGAACGCTGCCTTCAAGACTGGAAAGAACAGTAGGTCTTGGGCTTCTGGCCCTGGGGCACCTGTGGAAAGTTACTCCACCAGCCCCATGCTTTCCCTCTTTTCTTCTTTCTACACTGAACCTGTGATGTTTTAAAAGAGTGCTGGATTTAGGTGTTAGAAACCTGACTTAAGTCCTGGATCCGCTTCTTTTTTTAAATTTTAATTTAATTTTATTGACTCACTGCAACCTCTGCCTCCCAGGTTCAAGTGTTTCTCCTGCCTCAACCTCCTGAGTAGCTGGGATTACAGGTGTCTGCCACCACGCCCAGCTAATTTTTGTATTTTCAGTAGAGATGGGGTTTCACCATGTTGCCCAGGCTGGTCTTGAACCTCTGACTTCAAATGATCTGCCCGGCTCGGCCTCCCAAAGTGCTGGGATTACAGGTGTGAGCCACTATGCCAGGCATGGATCTGCATCTTAATTGATGTGTGACTTTGGGCAAATAGCTTTATGTCTCTCTGCCTTTGTCTTTTCACCTGTAAAATGGGAATGAGAATAATAGCTACTCTTTGGCCCGGTGCGGTGACTCACGCCTGTAATCCTAGCACTTTGGGAGGCCGAGGCAGGTGGATTACCTGAAGTCAGGAGTTCGTGACCAGCCTGGTCAACATGGCGAAACCCCGTCTCTACTAAAAATACAAAAATTAGCTGGGTGTGGTGGCTGGCGCTTGTAATCCCAGGTACTCGGGAGGCTGAGGCAGGAGAATCACTTGAACCGGGAGGTGGAGATTGCAAGTGAGCCGAGATCGTTGCTGCACTCCAGCCTGGATGACAAGAGTGAAACTCCGTCTCAAAAAAATAAAACAAAACAAAATAAAATAAAATAAAATAGAAAAAGAATAATAGGTACTGTTTTTTTCTGAGACAGGTTTTCACTCTGTCACCCAGGCTGGAGTGCAGTGGTGTGATCTCGGCTCACTGTAACCTCTGCCTCCTGGCTTCAAGTGATTCTCGTGCCTCAGCCTCCCAAGTAGCTGGGACTACAGGCACGTGCCACCACACCCAGCTAATTTTTGCATTTTTAGCAGAGATGGGGTTTTGCCGTGTTGGCCAGGCTGGTCACGAACTCCTGACCTCAGGTGATCCACCCGCCTCGGCCTCCGAAAGTGCTGGGATTACAGGCATGAGCCACCACACCCAGCCTAGCATTTGGATCATTGATAAACCTGGGGCACTTGGTTGTGAACTCTAAAGGGCTGAACAATTGTGATGCATTATTGTTATTATTCTGATCCTTGCTCTAAATGCTCTTTGGTTACTTTCATTATAGCTGATGTTCTCCTTTCATCTGCTCCCAGATGACACAAGTCCCCTGCCCTTCTCTGAAGTCTCCTTTGTCATTTCCCAGGTGGCTGGAATTTGTGCCTGGAGAATGTGAGGTATACAGAACTCAGTTTAGGCATGGGATTATAAAAAGAGAGAGAGAGAATTCAGTTTAATGTTGCCAACCTCAGTTACTATCATATCACTCAATTATTTTATTTTTATATTTATTTATTTATTTTGAGACGGAGTCTCCCTCTGTCACCAGGGTGGAGTACAGTGGCATAATCTCAGCTCACTGCAACCTCTGTCTACTGGGTTCAAGGGATTCTCCCACCTCAGCCTCCTGAGTAGCTGGGACTATAGGCGTGCGCCACCATGCCCAGCCAATTTTTGCATTTTTTGGTAGAGACAGGATTTCGCCGTGTTGGCCAGGCTGGTCTTGAACTCCTGACCTCAAGTGATCTGCCTACTTCAGCCTCCCACAGTGCTGGAATTACAGGCATGAACCACCGTGCCTGGTTTAATTAATTTTTAGAGATGGGTCTCACTATGCTTCCCAGGCTGGAATGCAGTGGCTATTTCACAAGCACAATCATAGTGCATTACAGTCTCAAGTTCCTGGGTTCAAGTGACTCTCCTGCCTCAGCCTCCCAAGTAGCTGGGACTACAGGTGCATGCCACTGCATCTGGATATTATTATTTTATTTTACTTATTTCTTTTAGAGACAGGGTCTCGCTATGTTGCCTAGGTTGGTCTTAAACTCCTGGCCTCAACTGATACTCCCATCTCAGGCTCCTGAGTTGCTGGGATTACAGGCATGAGCCACTGCTCCTAGCTTATTATTATTTTAATATATTTTTCTGTGGAAGGATTGCATACCTAGACAAAATTGCACACATCTTGAGTCTTCAATGAGTTATCACAAAACAACTACATCACTGTAACCTTTGTAGTTATCACCCAGTAAAGAAATAGAACATTACCAGCATTCTAGAAGCCCTCATTATGTCCACTTTATGCCCCCTCCCAATTCCTACCACGTCCTTCCTCCCTCTGGCTTATCTCTGTGTTGCCAGAGCACAGCACAAAGCTCTGTCAAGAGGCCCAGTAAACATTTGTTAAACTAAATTGAACCTCAAGTACTTGTGATGTGACCTTGTGCTAGATGCTTTGAATGTTTTGGCCTTACTCTTCCGCAAAACAGGGACAGTATTTCAGTGATTTCAATACCTCCCAACCCTGGTTGTACATCAGAGTCTTTGAAAAAAATACTTGGGCACAACCCTGAAGCAATCGAATCTAAATCTCTGAAGGTGGGTCCCAGGCAATGGTATTTTACAAAAGTTTATTCTTCTTATTATTATTGACAGGGCCTCCCTTTGTTGCCCAGGCTGGAGTGCTGTGGTGCGATCATAGTTCACTGTAGTCTCAAACTCCTAGGTTCAAATGATACTCCTGCTTCAGCCTCCCAAGTGGCTAGGACTACCATGGCCAGCTAATTTTATCAGACAATGGTATTTATTATTATTATTATTATTATTATTATTATTATTTTGAGACAGAGCCTCTCTCTCTGTTGCCCAGGCGCAATCTTGGCTCACTGCAACCTCTGCCACTCAGGTTCAAGCGATTCTCCTGCCTCAGCCTCCTGAGTAGCTGGGATTACAGGCACACACCAACATGCCCGGCTAATTTTTGTATTTTTAGTAGAGATGGGGTTTCACCATGTTGGTCAGGCCAGTCTTGAACTCCCCTCGTGATCCACCTGCCTTAGCCTCCCAAAGTGCTGGGATTACAGGCATGAGCCACCACGCCCAGCCTAGACAATGGTATTTTAAAAAAGCTTTCCAGTGATTCCATTGTACAGCCATGATCCCTTGAACCTCACCAATTTCAACCAACACCATAGATTCAAATTTAAGTTCCATTACTGAAAGCATGCCACTGTTGTAGGTTGAATTGTGTCCCCGTAAAAGAAGTTGAAGTCCTAATGCCCAGTGCCTGTGAAGATGGACTAATTAGGATGGAGTCTTTGAAGATGATCAGGTTAAGATGAAGTAATTAGGTTGGATTCCTAATCCAATGACTGGTGTCCTTATAAAAAGGGGATATCTGACTGGGGGTGGTGGCTCACCCCTGTAATCCCAGCACTTTGGGAGGCCGAGGCGGGCGGATCACCTGAGGTCAGGAGTTTGAGACCAGCCTGACCAACATGGTGAAACCCCATCTCTACTAAAAATACAAAAATTAGCTGGATGTGGTGGTGGGTGCCTGTAATCCCAGCTACTCTGGAGGCTGAGGCAAGAGAATCGCTTGAATCCAGGGGGCAGAGGTTGCAGTGAGCCGAGATGGCACCACTGCACTCCAGCCTGGGCAACAAGAGCGAGATTCTATCAAAAAAAAAAAAAAAAAAAAAAAAAGTGGAGGCGGGGAATCTGGACGCAGAGACAGACACTAGGAGAACTCCATGGAATATCAGCTATTCCCAACAAACCACTGGAAGGTAGAAAGGCATGGGACAAATTCTCCCTCATAGCTCTCAGCTGAAACCAACCCTGCCAACACCTAGATCCGACCTCCAGCCTCCAGAACTGTGAGACAATCAATTTCTGTTGTTGCAGCCACCCAGTTTGTGGTACTTTGTGACGGTAGCCCTAGTAAGCAATACAACTACTTACATAGTAGCCAGGGGACTCTCTTCACCTGTTTCCTCATCTGTAAAAGTGGAATTGTAATAATGTGCCAGGGTGCATTCCAAATAGTTTACACGGATTGTCTCAGTCATTACATCATCCCTCTGACATAGTCACTACTACTATCTCCACTTAACAGATGAGAAAGTTATGAAACAGGTTAAGTAACTTGCTCAAGGTCACACGGTAACTAAATACATAAACTAATGATACATTCTTTACAGGATTATTGGAAAGCCCTTATGAGACTGCAGATGTGGAGGTGAAATCGCTTTGTAAGTAGTCGGCATTTTACCCGCGTTAGTGAGGTTCTCTGTATATTCAGGACTTTTTCAGGACTTTTTTTTTTTTTTTTTTTTTTTGTCATCTCTGACTCTCCTTCCTCTTCCTACGCGATACTTCCTTCCCTCGGCGACAGGGGCCGCTGCGCTGCGCGGGCACCGACGGTCTCTCTAGCCCGCAGCACCGGCTGCTCGCTGGTGCCTATAAGTGACAGCGCCGGGCTCAGCGAGGCTTCAGTCCGCTGCCGCCGGGGCCGGGGCTAGGGTTAGTTTTGGAGCTGGATCGGGAGCTGCGGCTGGGCCGGGGCGGAGCCCCGCGCTGCGCCGGGGCCTCGAGGAGGGGCGTGTTGCTGCTGGCCCACCGCGAGCCGCCCCCAGCCCGCGCCGAGGCGCCTTCCCGCCAGGCCGCCTGCCTCCGCCTTCCGCCTCTCTCCATTTCCCCGGAATCTCAGCCCGGCGCGCCTGGACCCCTGCCCTTCTCTGGGTGGACAAGCTCCCGGCCGCTTCCCGGTTTCACTCCTTCTCAGCCTGGGCTCCCAGCCCCCTCTCTCCTTTTCCTGGACTGGGTCTCACCCCCTTCGGTCCCCTTCCATTAGCTCAGGCTCCCTACCGCTTCCCTTAGCCCACAGCCCAGAGTCCCAGCTCCTCAGTCACTTTCCTCAGCCAAAGGTCCCAGCCTTCCCTCTTCCTTTCCCTTGCACGGGTCCAGCCTATCCTGCCCCTTCCTCTATCCCTAGGGCTCTGTTTCCCACATCCCTCCTCCCCCTTCCCAGGCCCGGAGTTCCAGACCTTTTGGTCTCCTTCCGTGGCCCTTCCGGGGTGCTTGCCCCCTTTCTCCACTTTGGAGTTCCAGGTTCCAAACCCAGCCTCCCTCCACCCCCAGAAAATTGCTTCCATGGAAATGCCTCTCTAAAGCATGAACTTTTCCTAGAGACTACACCAGTCTCTCTTCCCACTTGCTGACCCCTTGCTACCTATGTGCCCGGTTTTACTCTCACTTGGGTAAGGTCGAGGCCGGCTCTGGGAGCAGCACCATGGTTCTGCGGTCTGGCATCTGTGGCCTCTCTCCACCTCGGATCTTCCCTTCCTTGCTCGTGGTGGTCGCTTTGGTGGGGCTGCTCCCTGTTCTCAGGAGCCATGGCCTCCAGCTCAGCCCAACTGCCAGCACCATTCGAAGCTCAGAGCCACCACGAGAACGCTCGATTGGAGATGTCACCACCGCTCCACCGGAGGTCACCCCAGAGAGCCGCCCTGTTAATCATTCCGTCACTGATCATGGCATGAAGCCGCGCAAGGCCTTTCCAGTCCTGGGCATCGACTACACACACGTGCGCACCCCCTTCGAGATCTCCCTCTGGATCCTTCTGGCCTGCCTCATGAAGATAGGTAAGTCCCGTTTGCTCCGATGCTGCGGCGGCCGCCAGACTGGTGAGCTTCTTGCCTCATCTCGCACCATTTGAGGCTGTCCAGGAGTAAGGATCTGAACTACCCCCATAAGGTAGGCAGTCTCCATCCTGCCACCTTGGTCCTTCTCAAGCTCCAGTTCTGTGACTTCTGATTTGTGACCTGAGGCTTCCCAAGATGGGAGCCAGCACTGTGCACAGAAGAGAGCAGGTTTAGAGGATGGGATGCTTCTGATCCTAGCTCCCTTCAGTAAGGCTTCCACGACTGGCAAGTCTTCTCTGGCTGGGCCAGATCCCCAGGACAGCCAGGCACCCTGCTGTATGTGAGACAGAAAGGAGTGTCTTCTGGCAAGTGGCACATTCTGCTCTGTCAACAGCAACCAGTGCAATTTATGACCGGCTTTATTGGAGTGTGTTCCAGGATGGAGTATATTTCTACTTGGCCTGCTTGAGGAGTGTAAGCATAGTGGAGACCTGGGCAGGAAACTTACAAGTGTGGTGGAACACAGGGGATCCCCATATTCCCACCTTTCCTTCATCTCCAGAATGTTATCTGTCAGCTTTGCTTGCCCAGGCTAGTTAGGAGCCCCTGAGTCAATTTCCGGTCCAGGAATGCCATACTTTGTAGGATCTGTGGGACAAGGGGCCCTGGAAATTTCTGAAGTCTGTTTTGGGAGTGGAGGGAGAGTAGAGGAGGTTGAGGCTTGGTCCCACCCCAGCTCACCGCCAGGTCGCTGCCTCGCTGTGTCTCAGGGTGCTGTCTGGTCTGCTGCTCAATCAAGTAGGTGAGGTACATAGGGGGAGGCTAGGGATGTTCAGGCCTGAAGAGCCTTTGAAACCTTTTGGGGAGAAGGAAACAAGTTATTCCCTCTCAGAGTGTTGGTCTCCCTGCTAGGCCTGAGCGCTCTGTTCTGCTGAGTGACTGGGGTAGCTTACTGGAGCCTACATAGCCCAGAAGTCCCTGGAAATGATGTTCAGGGGGCCTTTGAAAGCTGCCTTTGCATTTTCAGCTTGCCCCCAGCTGGTTGTGGAAGGCATGAGGTCCTGGGACTCTGCTGTCCCCTCTCCCTGAGATTTGGGTTTGGGGATTTGGCAGGAAACCTTCCAGCTCTCCCAAGGACATGCAGGAGCTGAGCGGTGCTGCTGGGCTGGTGTGAGGCAGACTCTGGGACATGCTGCGGGAGGAAAGTGGTGCCTCTAATTTGATAGATCCAGGAGCTGGGTTCCTGGTGCAGGGCTCTTGTGCCAAGCTAGTCACAGTAGCAGAGCCTTACATGGAACTAAGCCATCAGCACCTATACCCTGATGGCACTTAGCTTCCTGGAGAGAAATCAAGGACTGGACAAGGGGAACCATGTGTACTGATTCCGACATAAATGCATGACCTTGAATAGCTGAGGCCTTTTTCTGCAGGTCTCCCTCACCTGTGAAATGGGTAAGACTCTCAATTTTACCATACCAATTGAGTCATGAAATGTCGTCTGATTTTGCTGTAAGAAGCTGAAGTGACAGTGATGTCATTTGACTGTGTAAGACCAGGAGGAGACCTCACAAGTGCAATCTATAAATTGCCTCCTGTCCCCAATCCCCTCACCTGCCCACCACACCTGGCATTCTATTAGGGCATTCAGGTCTGGCAGACACACTTTGAGTCTCAGTGGCTGCTGGTGGGACGACAGCATGACTACAGAGACCCCACTCTAGGCAGTCAGAAGTTTGTCCCTGCAGGCGTGGTATCTCTAGTGCTAATGAGGTCAGCTTGGCCTGGCCTGCTTTGTCGCCACCCAAGTGCTGTGCCCAGGACCCTGGGCAGCTGGAGAGCAGAGACGGTGCCATGGCAACAATATCAGTCTAGAAGTGAGGAAAACCCGGCTTCTCTTCCCACCTCCCTCTGTCCTTGGACCAGTCACGCCTCCCTACCTGTCAGTTGATTTTGGTGGTCCCTTCTAGGTGTGATATTTCTGTCATTCCACTGACTCTGGAAACTCTGGCAAGTCACTCAGCCTTGGACCTCAGTTTTCCCATTGTGAAATGATGAGGCTGGACGTGGTCTCCTTTCCAAAAGTCTGTCTCTGCCATGGAAAGGCATTTTTCTGCCTCTGAAAAGAGGAGCTCTAGCATCTGGCCATGAGTGGAGAGAAAGGTGGTCCAAAGATCTGAAGACTCCCTGTTCAGGCCTCAAAAATGAAAGCCCATTTTTCCCAGCTTCCCCTTTGTAGTGTAGAATTCAGCTACCACTCTGCCACTTAGCAGCATCTCTGAGCCTCAGTTTCCTCATGTATAAAAGGGGAACTAAGCTGGGCGCAGTGGCTCATGCCTGTAATCCCAGCACTTTGGGAGACTGAGGCAGGGTGGATTGCCTGAAGTCAGGAGTTTGAGACCAGCCTGGCCAACATGGTGAAACCCCGTCTCTACTAAAATTACAAAAAATTAGCTGGGCATGGTGGTGGGCGCCTGTAATCCCAGCTACTCTGGAGGCTGAGGCAGGAGGATCGCTTGAACCCGGGAGGCGAAGGTTGCAGTGAGCCGAGATTGCGCCATTGCACTCCAGCCTGGGCAACAATAGTGAAACCCTGTCTCTAAATAAATAAATAAATAAATAAATAAATAAATCTTTTAAAAATGGGAACTAATAGTATCCAGTTACAGTGCTATTAATGTGATGATTACATAAATTAATGCACATAAAACTGAGTTTGTATATACAGGAAGCGTTCAATGAGTAACATCTGCCCCTGTTAATATTTTAACCACCTACAGCAAATGCATCCCTACCTCAGCCTCCTACAACCTTCCTCTGAGCTGAAGGATTACAAATCTCTCAAACCTAGGCTGCCACCGGTGTCCTTCCTTAAGGTATCAGGGTTTCCATGTGTCCTATACTGTTCACTTGAGCTGGTCATGGCGGGAGGGAAGATGGCACCAGCTGCCTTGTGGGGATAAGGGTGGGGGGCTGAGGCCATGCTCCGTCTGCACTCTCAGATACCCAAGAGCCTGGGAGCTGATTTTGGGGTCTTGCCTATTCTCTCAACACCCCAGCGTGGGTAGGAGTTCCGTTGGAGCCCTCATTCTGTCATCTATGGCAGCTGCTTCCCTTGCAGGTTACCCCTCCTTTAAGAATAGAAAGTACTTTGTGCAGTTCTCCTTCCTACCCTAACCATGGAGCAGAGCCTCAGGTAGACTCTTGCAGAGACTGGGGTGGGAGGAGCAGGGTGGGAGCTGAAGTTCTAGAACAGTTGCTTCTGGGTTCTAGTCTACCTCTGACTCAGTGGGTGACATTAGGCAAGTCACCTTCCCTCTCTGGGCCTTTTTTCTCCCCTCAACAGTCAGGAATTCTTACTTGTCCTTGCTGGGGAGGGGCTAGTGGTGTGAAGAGGATTTAGGCTATTGGGAAAACTATGGGAATGACTCCAAGCGTTAGGAGTTAGATGCATTCCCCACCCCACATTGTGCTTTGGACCCTGCATGAACTCTGCTTTGTTCCGAGTTCACCTGACTCCCGGGCTAGTACTTGTTCCAAGGGAGAGCTTCACTGTAACTCAGCTCAGCACTGGCATCTCCTGCATTTGTTTACCCATGTTCCTGACCCGGAATGCCTGGCAGAGGCCCAGGAGCCCATAAAGCAGGTATTCATCTTGTCTCCTGACCAGGGACACAAAAGGCTTATTTTGTCCCTTTACATCTTATAGCTTTTTTTGGTTTTGGTCTTTGCAAGGCTAATCCTGCCATCTCCTCTGTAGATTAAGTCTGTGAATAGGGGAGATGTGGTCACTGCCCACTTGACATGCATGGATATCAGACCCAGCAACTGGTTTCCTGTGAAAGTGACACTAGAAGGTGCCTCTCTCACTTCTCAAAAGAAGAGAAGAACAAATAGCTTAAAGGTCACCTTGAAACTGTCTCAAGAAGCCCAGATAGGACTCTGTGAAAAGGAAGAGATGACCTTTTTCTCTTTGGGAAAATAGCAGACTGACTGCAGAACAGTGGGAGGGAGGTCAACTGGGGACTGGAGGAAGGCTTCAGGTAGGACATGTGTCTCTAGGAGTGCCAAGGCACTTAGAGGGCTTAGTTGGTCAGATTGCCCAGACTTCATTCTGCTGAGCACCCACGAAGCTTGCCTTTTCTCTCCTTCCGAGCCAGCCCCATGGCATCCAGCCCTGGTATAAAGGAAAGACGTGGTCAGAGGCCCTGGGTTCTGCTCCTGACCCTGCCTCTCGGTACCTGTGTGACCATGAACCTTAAGGTCCGTGCACCTCATTCTCTGAACCTGACTTGCCTCATCCTTAAGACCAGTGTAGAGGCTGAATGTGGGAATGCCTGGTAGAATGCCCAGCTCACTGTAGTAACTTTCAGGGCCATGCAGATTCTTCCCCTTTTGGGAGGTCCTCCCAGCCCACAGCAGTCACTTGCTCTTTCTCTCCCAAACCCTTTTCCCTTATTGTTTATCCATAACATTGGCATGAGGCCTTGCCTGCCCTGTGACATCTCCCGTGTTGAACGGGTGTGTGTGTTTTAATAATAGTTGCCACTTGGTATCTACAGAGTAGTGTCAGGCACTTTATAAAAGCAATCTTATTTAATCCTTACTCAAATCATAAGAGATAAAAGATGTCTCTGTTTTGCAGATGAGGAAATGGCTTAGAGAGGTTATCTTCAGTGATGTTGAATTGCTATTTATTGTCTGTTCGAGTCTTGGCATAGCCTCCTAGAGGGGTGCAGCTGCATCTCCTGCCTCTGGCATTCCCTGCAGCAGATGCCCACAGCCCTGCACTGAGAAGCTCCCAGCTCGCTGCACCTGCACTCAGGAATTGTAGGACTCCCTCTAGGAGTTGGGCGCATGTCATTGGTGGGAGCCCTGTCCCTGCCTTGAGAAAGCTGTAGGTGTTCTGTGTCCGGCTGTGCGCCTGTCCTTTGTTTTTGTGAGTCTCCTTGGATGCAGCTGAATCCTGCATTCAGGTAGGGCCTATCCCTTGTTCTCTGCTAGCGACCCTGCCTGCCATCTCTCTGTCGGTGCCCTCTCAGCCATCAGACCAGAGCTTGCTTCTTCCCTGGTTGGGCAGGGGAGTGCCAGGTAAAGGGTGATCTCCTTTAGCCACAAGGGGTGGCTGACCTTATGACCTCCTGCCTCTGAGCAGGAAAGGTGACAGGCTGCTTTTGGTTACCCTCAGAGCCCAGCAAAGTCCCCTGAGAGGCAGCCTCTGTTGGGAGCGGGTGGCACAATTTTGTTTAGCTCTACAAGGCAGGAGGAGTTTAGTAGTACTTCTCATTAGCACTGAAATTTGTTTCCAAAGCACTTGCATGTACAATCTTTTTTTTTTTTTTTTTTTTTTTTTTTTTTTTTGAGACGGAGTCTCGCTCTGTCTCCCGGGCTGGAGTTGCAGTGGCCGGATCTCAGCTCACTGCAAGCTCCGCCTCCCGGGTTCACGCCATTCTCCTGCCTCAGCCTCCCGAGTAGCTGGGACTACAGGCGCCGCCACCTCACCCGGCTAGTTTTTTGTATTTTTTAGTAGAGACGGGGTTTCACCATGTTCACCAGGATGGTCTCGATCTCCTGACCTCGTGATCCACCCGTCTCGGCCTCCCAAAGTGCTGGGATTACAGGCTTGAGCCACCGCGCCCGGCCAGCATGTACAATCTTTAATTTAGATCTTCTCAGTGGTCCTGTGGGTTGGAATAGCGTGTGGTATTGATGTGTTCATTTTACATCTGAGGAAACTGAGCCTTCGGTTGTGACCTGCCTGAGGTCACTTAGCAAGCCTGGGACTAATCACTCAAGGCCAAACTCTCTCCTGCCAGGCCAACATGCTGCGTTCTTGTTGGATCAAGGGGGATGAGCGATTTAAAGGGGCTTTGAGGAGAGTAAATGACCAGACACATCCACATTGGTAACCTGGATTGTTGTCAGGAGGGACACCTGTTCCTTCTGTAGGAAAGAAGAGCTAAAGGGTCCAGGTGCTCTGGAGCCCTGACAGCTTTGGCTCAGCTCCAAGTTCTTTTCTACAACTTGAACATACCTGTATTTGCATGAAGGAGGATGAGGGCCAGAGTCGTACTGGGGACTGTCATTCTCATAGCCCTTATCTGTGGAACAGCAAATCTTTGAAATTGAGGACTTATCCTTTCCCCCAAAATGTTGTATGCCCTCTGGGAGAGAAAAGGAGAGGCAGAGAAATGATTACAATGGAGAACATGCAGGATGGGGTGAAAGGTCAAGAGACCTGAGATCTAGTCTCAGCTGTCTGTTGCCCAGCTGTGTGACTTTAGGCAAGGCATAACCTCTCTGAGCCCCTGTTTTCTTTTTTGTTTTCTTTCGAGACAAGAGTTTCGCTCTTGTTGCCCAGCCTGGAGTGCAGTGGTGCAATCTCAACTTGCTGCAACCTCTGCCTCTCAGGTTCAAGCGATTCTTCTGCCTCAGCCTCCTGAGTGGTGGGGATTACAGGCATGTGCCACCACACCCGACTAATTTTGTATTTTTAGTAGGGGTGGAGTTTTGCCATGTTGGTCAGGCTCATCTTAAACTCCTGACCCCAGGTGACCCGCCCACCTTGGCCTCCCAAAGTGCTGGGATCACAGGTGTGAGCCACCGCTCCAGGCCTGAGCCCCTGTTTTCTAATTGATATTATAGATACTTAATTTTTCATGTTTTTTTTTTTTTTTTTAGAGATGGAGGATGGGGGCCTTCCAATGTTGTTGTCCAGGCTGGTTTTGAATCCCTGGCCTCAAATGACCCTCTGCCTCAGTCTCCTGAGTAACTGGGATTACAGGCATGAGCCATCTTGCCTGGCTCCCTATTATTTTATTTTTATTTTTTTGAGATGGAGTCTCACTCTGTTGCCCAGGCTGGAGTGCAGTGGCATGATCTCTGCTCACAGCAACCTCCGCCTCCGGGTTCAAGTGATTCTCCTACCTCAGCCTCCCAAGTAGCTGGGACTACAGGCACGCGCCACCACCCCCAGCTAATTTTTGTATTGTTTTTCTTTTCTTTTTTGTTTTTTGAGACAGAGTCTCGCTCTGTCACACAGACTGGAGTGCAGAGGCATGATCTTGGCTCACTGCAACCTCTGCCTCCCGTATTCAAGTGATTCTCCTGCCTCAGCCTCCCGAGTAGCTGGGATTACAGGCACCCACCATTGTGCCTGGCTAATTGTATTTTTTTTTTTTGGTAGAGACCGGATTTCACCATGTTGGCCAGGCCGGTCTCGAACTCCTGACCTCAGGTGATCTGCCCACCTCAGTCTCCCAAAGTCCTGATATTACAGGCATGAGCCACTGCGCCCGGCCTAATTTTTGTATTTTTAGTAGAGATGGGTTTTTGCCATGTTGGCCCGGCTGGTCTTGAACTCCTGACCTCAGGCGATCTGCCTGTCCCGGCCTCCCAAAGTGCTGGGATTACAGGCATGAGCCACTGCGCCCAGCTGGTAATTGGTGATGTATTTGTTAAATACTTGTTAATTATATTAGCTGCCACTTACTAATTTTTTACTTTGTTTATTTTTGAGACAGGATTTCGCTCTGTCTCCTAGGCTGGAGTGCAGTGGCGCAATCACGACTCACTACAGCTTCAACCTCCCGGGCTCAGGCAATCCCCCCACCTCAGCCTCCTGAGTAGCTGGGACCACAGGCACAGGCCACCACATCTGGCTAAGCTGCTACTTATTCATACCTAGTTTAGAGGTTGTGAAAGGTACTTGCACAGCTAGAAAACATTGGGGTTTAAGCCCAGATTTGTCTGACTTCAGAGCCTGTGTTCTTTTCATCCTCATGCCCTGATTCCAAGGGCTTTTTCAGTTTAGAAATTTAATTTTTCCCATAATCATTTTGAATTGGGGGAGATTTAAAGGCTTTAGTATTTTGAGCCTTGGATCACTTCTTGGGTTTGGGGAAAAAGCTTACCCACTCCAAGTCCCACTGTGAAGCAAATAACCTTTCTTGGAGGTGGCAGCATGCAGAAAAATACAGGAGTGACGGAACTGGAGCTGGGGGTCTGAGGCTGTCTCTGGGAATGCCAGCCCATACACAGCCTCCTTTCCTCCTCACCGCCTCTCTCACCTGCCCCCTTTCCTCCTGAGGCAGGGAGAGAAGGCTCGCTCAGCATACCCAGGACCTGGGTTATTCCTGAGTCATCCATCGCCTGTGTGGGCCTCATTTTGCAGCACTCGCTCCCCTTGCAAATGTCTGAGTCAGACATGTCTCCCCAAGGTTGTCTGCACACACTGCACTGGGCCAAACTGTCTCTAGATGCCGATAAACATCAACTGATACTTTAAAGCAGCCCGTGATTATATGTTGGTATTTTAATCTTATGGGTTAATCTAATTTTAACCGAACTAAGTTTTGGGTTGGGCCTGGATCAGTGGGCTGCCCCGCTTCCCTGGGATCATGCTGACTTCATTTTCTTCCCCCTAAAGCTCATCTAATATACAGGGCCAGTTTTGGGGTCTATTAGGCCAGACCTGAGCCCTGAGTTTTTATACTACTTGCCAGGAATCCAGAATTCCCCCAAATTACCCCAGCACGTTCTTTCCTGAAAAGATACGTCCTTAAGCAGTTCCAACTGAGATTCAGGATGAGAAACTCTGTTCCTTCCCAGGCCCCCTTCCCTGTCCCTTGGGGAGCACTTACCCCTAAGCCCAGACTGGCCTTTCCACAGTGCTGAGCCTATTTGAGACCAGGCCATAGAAGGCGGAGGAGTGATATCACAGCTGTGTGTTAGAGCCCACAAGTTCACAAAACCAATAAATAGCTAACACTTGCATAGCATTTGCCGTTTGCCAAGTGAAGCTGGAAGAGGCTGTGTCTTTGCACCAGCCAGCCGGGACCAAGAGCAGCTCACTAAGATCCTGGGTGGAAGAGGCAGGTCAGCTGAAATCAGCCAGCAGGCATTTAGCATATGGCCATCAAGGAACAAAGAAGAGTAAACCCAGGCCCTGCTCTTTAGGAGCTTCCAGCCTGCCAGGGCTGGGCAGACTCCTGGCAGAGGCAAAGTGCAGAGGGAGCAAGCAGTCCCTGAGGACTGGGGTGTTTAGAGAAGGCCTCTCAAAGGAGGTGGAACTTGAGTCTGAGTCTTGAAAGATGGAAAGGAATTAGATAAGCAGGCCATACTTAGTACCAATTTCCATAAGAATGTAAGCCTCTTGAGGACAGGGCCTTTGTTCACTTTCTTTTTTTTCCTTTTTTTTGAGATGGAATCCTGCTCTGTCACCCTGGTTGGAGTGCTGGAGTGCAGTGGCGTGATCTCATTTCACTGCAACTTCTGCCTCCCAGGTTCAAGCAATTCTCCTGCCTCAGCCTCTGGAGTAGCTGGGATTACAGGTGCACATCACCACACCCAGCTAATTTTTTGTGTTTTTAGTAGAGATGGAGTTTTGCTATGTTGGCCAGTCTGGTCTTGAACTCCTGACCTCAGGTGATCCGCCCACCTCAGCCTCCCAAAGTGCTGAGATTACAGGCGTGAGCCACCACGCCCAGCCTGTTCACTTTCTTATCTGTGCCTGGCACAGAGTAAGGGCTCCATAGATATTTGGGGAAGGAATACATGAATGAATATGGGATTGACTTCAGTGTAAAGATAGGATCCCTGCAAAGCCCTAGGGCAGACAAGAAACCAGTTTGACTGCTCAGAGAGGAGGGAGAGCAAAGGTTGCAGAGGCTCCTTGGCACCAGACTGCCAAGCCAGGGAGTTTAACTGAGCTTGCTGGGAGGACACTCACAGAATGATGCCTTAGGCGCCAGTCAGTGTTTACATGGTGCTGCCGTGGCCACCTCCCTCTGCTTGGCTCTAATGGAGGGTCTGCAAGGGCATCCTCTCTGGGCTGGGTGGGGTCTCTCTGGGAAGATCTGGATCTGTTTGGTCTGCCCTCAATTTGTGTAAGTAAAAGTAAGATACCAGAGCTTCCTTGGGGAGCTGCCGAGAGCCCTAATTGAATTCAGCTTTTCCTGGGAAGATTCCTCAAGCCATAAACTGCACTGTGACTGTAAATTAATGAGACCAGTGCCTGTAAACCATACAAGAAGGCAATCTTGTTAATTTATAGTTGTACCTGGACAGGTTTACTTATGGCTTCTCTTTGCTTTTATGTGTATTGGGAATGGGTGGGCTGGGCCGGAATCTCCTTTCTATGGCAGGTTTATTTGTATAATATGAATAAATAAAACATGTCAATGGTAAAAACAAAATAAAACAACAAAAATAAAACCCAACAGTACAGAGGGTATTGAGGTGAAAAGGAAAAGTCCCTCTCATTACTTCTGTGACCACTCCCACTGTCATACATTCCAGAGGTTATCACTGTTTACTGTCTTGTCCATCTTTTTTAGAAATTCTCCATGCATATATTGAGTATGTGAGTATGTGTGCATGCAGGGCAAATTTAGTTTTCATAAAGCCATTGCATAAAGGAAAAGAGCTCTAGGCTGATAACTGGGGACCTGGGTCCTAGTCCTAACTCGCCTCTTTCCTGCATATTGACCTTTGCTAAGCTGTGTTTGCCTTCCTGGGCCTTAGTTTCCCTATCTGTCAATTTCATCTTGAAGGGCTCTCTGGGGAAAGGCAGTCATTCCAGGGAAGCCCCTGTTCTGTTGAGGCCTAAGCAGACTGTGAGGCCGTCAGACGGAAAACTCCGCAGCTCTGTCCTTTGGGAGTAGGCCAGTGCTGTCAGTGAGCCCTGGCTTCAAAGCACAGAATTCAGTACAAGTACAGATCACGGTCATCTCTAAGTCCAACTGAGGGTTACAGGGTTGAAGAAATGAGCCCACAGGGAGCCAGCTGTCTTGCTGGGGAAGTGAGACAACATACAAGGGAGAAAGCACAGGTGGGAAATTGGGTGGTTCAGGCTGGATGCTCAGGGGAATCAGAGGAAAGGAGGAGAGATGAGGGAAGCTTCTTAAGGGAGGTGGCCTTGAGAGATGGGCTGGGGTAGAAGAGGAACATCATTCAGGAGGGGTTGCTAAGGGCTTCTGGTTTAGGTGAGAGGATGGACTGGATGATCTGATCTGTTGTTCTTCTAGGATCTAGGTTTCTAAGATTGTTTCTGAGTCCATGATAAAGTTTGTGGAGCTCCCAAAATAGTCTGCAGACAGTTGTATATATGTGATTTTATCAAGGGAGAAGGCCCATAGTAGACTCAGATTTTTTTTTTTTTTTTTTTTTAACACAGTTGATTGTCATGTGTAAGACACAGATTCTGAAAGCTAAGAGCTTCTGCCTTTTATGCGGTGGGAACTTGAAGAAGGATATAGGACTAACTGGTCTGGGATGAATCCTTGGAGGAGGTGGTACTTAATTCTGGGATGAGTAGAGTTTGCCTGGGGGACTGCAGAATATCTTCCAGGCAAGGAGAAGGACCCTAGAGTGAGTAAGCTGTGTCCTGAGAGAAGGGAAAGGAAAATGAGTCCTTAAAGTAGAGAAAAACTTTTCTGGGTTGGAAATCAAAGCAGATGCAGCATGCTCCGCCTACACTGTGCAGGCAGGGAAGGTACTGGCTTCTTTATGCCCTCTGGGTCTGCTGGGTTGCCATGGTGAGCCCAGCTCACACCCAGTAGGTGACTCAGACCTTCTGCCCATTTCCCTAAAGCGGCTAGGGCCCAGGCACATCTCTGAGGTTCTGCTAGCGGGGAAGCAGCCACCTTTGAGGCAGCAGACGCAAGAGAAAGCCTCTGAAGGTGGACAGGCTTTGAGGATACAGCTAGGAAGCCCTGACTGACCTCTGCTGTTTCCTGGACTGAAGGTCCCTGTTCTCTGTTCTCACTCTGCTTCTGGGAGTGAAAGTATAGGATATTCTAATTCTAGAATGTTAGAGATGGAAAGATCCTTATCATAGCTTGTAACCCCCAGGCCCAAAGGGGAAATGGAGATGTTTTGATCAAGTTCTCTTTTTCCAGTTGAGGTCCGAGACGATTGGCCCCAGGCCACACATGAATTAATGGCAGAGGCAGGCATCTTCCCTGCTCTGTTAACTAACTCAGGCGTCTCTAGGCAGTAAGACCTGGACAGTGGATCAAGAGGAGGGGCTGTGGTTTTTCACTTGGATATTGGTAGCACTGGCAAATCTCAGTTCTTCCAGTGGGCCCTTTAAGCCTAGAGAAGGGCAGCTTCCTCCTGGGGTATCTATTAGGGAGCTGTCCTTGGCAGAGAAACCACTGGTCCTTACACTGGTCCTTACAGGGGAGCCAAGTACAGGTCTTAGGACCTCTGAGCCAGCCCAGAGGCTTCTGCCTTCACGCATTGAATCCCTCAGGTCGTGTAATCCATCACAAGCCAGTGTTGCGCTTGGGTGCTGTACTTTTTATAGCATCTTTGTCATCAAGCCAGGGAATAAGATCTTACCTCCCCAGTGGCCAGGGCCCACAGGAATCTGGATGCTGTACCAGGTAGGCATTATGCCAGCGTGAGGTGGGGCCAACTCACCTAGCTGGGCAAAGCCTAAGACTCAGATTACAGCAAGATGGGGGAGGGGGAGCAGGCACCCTACCCCACCCTCTTCCCTGACTGAGCCCTACCTGCCTTGCTGGTGGAAGGCGCAGAGATGCATGAGAACTGCTTTTCTTACCGAGCTCAACGCCTTGTTTGAGAAATGCGGTTCAGATGCAGAACAGTCAGACAGTAGAAAGGGGGTGTGATTTGAAGTACAGGTAGAATTCTATGGGAATTTAGAGATGGGAGAGAGAACTTCGTACCTGGGAAGATCCCGGGAGGCTGTGCAAGTGATCACTGAGCTAGGCCTTGAAGTATATGTAGGATTTAGATGAGATACTTGAGTGAAATCTCACTGGGCACAACCAGAAGCTTCTACTTGGTTCAGAACCTCTGGATTGCAGAAGAATGCCCCAGAGCAGGTCCCTTTGGAAACATGCCCACAGGCATGGTGTTTAGAAAAACAAGCTTTGCAGCTTGACAGAACTGTGTTCAAATCTCAGCTTCACTACTTTGTAGCACCGTGACCTTGGGCAAGTCACTTATCCTGTTTTAAAAATTTTTTTAATTTTTTATTTTGAGATGGAGGTTCTCTCTGTCACCCAGACTGGAGTACAGTGGCACAATCTTCACTCACTGCAACTTCTGCCTCCCTGCTTTAAGCGATTCTCCTGGCTCCCAAGTAGCTGGGATTACAGGCTTGTGCCACCACGCCTGGCTAATTTTTGTATTTTTAGTAGAGATGAGGTTTCATCATGTTGGCCAGGCTGGTTTTGAACTCCTGACCTCAAGTGATCTTCCCACCTGGTCCTCCCAAAGTGCTGGGATTACAGGCGTGAGCTGCCGTGCCTGGCCTGTGGAGGTGACTTGCCTAGTGTCATATAGCCTAACTGTGGCACAGTTTAAGATGGACTCCAGGGCTTCCCCTTCCAAGTCCTGTGCTATTTCTCCGACATAACATTTATGTTATGTTACCCCACCTAGCTGGAGTAGCAAGACTGATCGCCTGAAACATTTAATGAGCAAAGCGTGATTTTGTATGACAACTTGATGTGTAGCTATAAAAGCACTCAATTTTGCAGAACAGATGATGGTTTTAAAAATAGTCCCAGCTATGATAAGTGCTAGGTGAGTGATGCCAGTATTAAGGGGAGAAGGTGTGCCCTTTTTAAGCTACATCATCCTGTCTGAGCCTCAGTTTCCCCAGTCTAAAGGGGTTGATGTCTGTAAAGCCCTGAGCACATTAAAAGTGCTCAGTAATGGCAGTTGCTACTATTCCTGGAGCCTTAAAGGAAGAGGTGAGGGTGGGGTCAAGCACTGGAGGATGGTTTTAGGTATATGGACTAGAGGGCATTGGGGTAAGCTGAGTACTGAGGTTGGGGGTGCAAGTGAGACCATGAGCTGAATTGTCTGAGTTTGTTCTTTAGTTGGGAGGTGGGGAGACACATGTTCAGCAATTGGATTCGTGCTGATAAATACTGTACTGAAGATGGAAAGATGGATAAATATAATCCCAGCCTCAAGGGAGAGGCTGGCATGTAAACAGGCACTTGTGATGTGCTGTGAAGTGCTGCAGCAGGAGCCTGCAGAGCTGTTGGTGTGCAGGAGGGAGGAGTGGAGGTGGATGGGTCAGGAAGGCTTCCCAGAGCTTTGAGCTGGGTCCTCAAAGTTAAGAATGAGTGTTTTGGCCAGGTGCGTTGGCTCACACCCGTAATCCCAGCACTTTGGGAGGCTGAGATGGGCGGATCACTTGAGGTCAGGAGTTCCAAACCAGCCTGGACAACATGGTGAAAGCCGTCTCTACTAAAAATACAAAAATTAGCCAGGTGTGATGGCGCAAGTCTCTAATCCCAGCTACTTGGTAGGTTGGGACAGGAGAATGGCTTGAATCCAGTAGGCGGAGGTTGCTATGAGCCGAGATCGCCTCACTGCACTCTGGCCTAGGCGACAGAGCAAAACTCTGTTTCAAAAAGAAAAAAAAAAAAGAGTGAGTGTGCTTAGCTCACACAGAGGGGAGAACTGGAGAAGGACACAGAGACGTGAATGATGCAGAGCCATAGATCATGCAGAACCATTGACCTTTGCTTCTGAAACTCATTGTGATGTTTCCAACCCTTCCACCTCATCCCCAAACACGCCTCACTTACCTGCTTGGCTGGGCAGAGAAGCTAACTGCACCTGTGGGGCAGTGAGCACCTGTGATGGCTGTCACCCTGGTACAGGCAGTGAGGACAGAGCTACCTACCGCTTACTGAGACCCTGCCAGTGCTTGGCTTTGTTCTGAGGGTTTCGCTTAGTGCATCGTTGTCTTCTGCACTATGAGACGCCCCGAAGGTGCGAGTCATGGTTTCTAGCTTTATTTAGCTTACAGCTACTTTAGGAAAGTGAAACAGGGAATCATTAAGTGCTCAATGATTGCTGTGCTGTTGCCTCAAAGAACAGGAGACCTTTAGGGAGGGGGGAAATGTGGCTGGAATGAGCATGGAGCAGAGATCTTTGTGCAAACACCTTCACCAGACCCTTCTAAGAGGGAGGGAAAGTGACCAATCAGGCAAGGACCATGACAGTGGTCAAGGCTCTTTGCAAGCTCTGAGTACTGGGTATGAACAGGCACCTGTTAGGGGGCCCAGCCAGCTGCAGGAAAAGTCTGGGTGAGGAGTCAGTGAGAAATAAGACTGGGTAGGTGGGTGGGGCTGGATGAAGCATCTGGAACTCCAGAGGGGTGTAGACTTGGCCAGGGCTTCTCAGACTGGTGGCAGACACAACCACACTTGTCAAAGGCTTGCCCCTTCACTCCATCTCCACTATGAGCATCTCCAACCTGGGTGACTCCCGGGCCTCCCGAATGGTCTTGTGGCTCCACTGCTGTCTGCCTGCAGGCAGCTCTCCACAGAGCAGCCACAGGGAGCTTTGAGACCTGTAAACCAGAGCACGGTGTTCCCCCTGCTGAAAACCTTTCAAATGCTTCCTGATGAACCTGGGAGAAAATGCAAGGAAAGCGTGGCCCACCCCTTTCTCCACCTCATGCCCCTCTACCCTTTCCCCTACTACAGTCATACCAGCCTTCCTGTGTCCCTCATGCACATCTGCCTTGCCAGGCCCGTTCCTCCATACAGCTGTGGCACTTGCTCGTTCCCCAGCCTGGAGCACTGCCCCTAGACTGCCGCATGCCGGCGCTCTCATTCAGGTCCCACATCAAACGTCATCTCTTCAGAGAGGCCTCCCTGACTGTCCAGTCTAACGTGCAGCACGCGCCCCACCAACTGCCTCTGCCCCCATGTCAGACACTATTCTGGATCTGAGGACACAGCCAGGAACAAGACAGAAGAGGCTCCTGATGTCAGGGAGCTCCCATGCCAGCATGGAGCAGTGGATGTGGACACAGCAGTGTCAGGCAGTGGTAAGTGTCCTGAAGAAGGCAGACATGAGGCAGAGGCGGGGCTGCTGGATGGCCAACAAGGGTTCTCTTAGGAGCTGGCGTCTGAGCTGAGACCCGAAGGACAAGAAGAGCCCATCTTCCAAAGACTAGGGCCCCTGAGAAGGGTGTGTTTGAGGAACCTGAAGTGCGGGGGAAGAAGGGAAGCGTCGTGTGAGAACGGAAAAGAGGGCAGAAGCCAGATCATGTTGGGCCCGTGGGCCTGGGGCTAGGATTCATGGTGCTGTATGGTGCCATCAAAGGCTCTTGAGTAGCATAACATGGTCTGACCTGGGGAGGGATGTGCGGACAGCTTGGGGGTGTGATAGTCGGCTCAGGCCCTGGGCTGGCCCCAGAGTGCCCTGCCTCTACCAGCAGCTCAGCCTGGGTCTATGAGGGCAACAGAGTAAAGCTTCCCGACAGGCAGCACTGGCCAAGCCAGCAGTGAGATGGAAGCTGCAGCCTAGGAGAGCAGCTAGCAGGGAGAGGCGAGCAGGGTGCTGGAGCAGAGTGGGCGTGGAGTCGGGGGCACGTGGGGGAGGGAGGGGCTGAGTGGTCACCAGGCTCTGCTGGACTCCTGCCGGCCACCCCTCCCTTGGTGAGCCTCAGCGCCTGCAGGCAAACAGTCACCAGACCTGTCATGTGGGAGACGTGGCATTGGTGAACACCAGGGTTGGACATGCCTGTTCTCTGCTGAACCCTATGGTCATGACCTGGGAGTTGTCAGCTCAGGAAAGGGCAGACCTAGAATCAGAACCAGACTTTAGCGCTGGGAGGGATCCTAGAGACTGCAGGAGTCCAGGAGGAAAAGATAAGGGGTTAGGGAATCAAAAGACCTGGACTGAAACCCCTCTCCCCCACTTGCAGTGGTGTGGTCCCTGTGTGCAAAGGTGTGGCGGTTACATGAGAATGCTGTGGCAAGCACCTAGCAGTAAGGGCTTCTAAATGTCTGACATGATGACAGCCTGTCCCAACCCCCTCAGCTCACAGAGGAAGCAGAGGCCAGGGCGGAAGTGACTTGCTCAAGGGCCACAGAGCTGCATTGAGCTCAGCTCCCCGACCTCTAGTCCAGGCTCTCCTGTGATGCTATAAGTGGTCCTTCTTCCCACATCGTTCCCTCTGCAGAGGTGAGGCGGCCTCCTGCCTGTCCCACTTTCTTTTCAGCCTGCCTCTGAGCACCTACCATGCAGCAGACACAGCTGCGTGGTTGGTGGTTCCCACCCTGGAAGCGCTGACACTTGTGTGTGGGAGACAGACACGTAAACAGCTAAAACACAAGGCAGGCTGAAGTGCCGCAGGGACACAGCACGTTGCAGGTGGGCCCTGGGGGCAGATGGGGCTCCATCTGGCACTACCACTTACAATGGAATGGCAGTGAGGCCCAAACCGAAGTTAGAACAGATCAAGAGGGCCTTGGATTAAATGCAGAGGAGCGTGGGCTCTTTCCTGAAGATGGGGGAACTGCAGAGGTTCTGGAAGAGCCATGGACCATGACTGGCCTGTGTTTAAGATGCGGGCTTTCCTGGCTGATGGAGAAGGGACTAGATGAAGCTTTTTCCCCAGTGTTCTTGGCTCTGGGAATCTTCCGCCTCCTCCTTCCATGGATAATTATCCTTCCTAAGAAACTGATCAGATGGGAAACTGCAGGAAATTGTTTGGGACAGGGATTGTGTAGGAGTTGGGGGGAGAGTGGAGAGGATGTAGCCGGAGAGGGGGATCTGTGCCAAGCAGCAGGTGGTGGCTCCCTTCAGAGGGGAGGGAGGGAAGCCTGGGCAGGGCTGGGAATTTAGAGCAGGAAGATACAGGTGCTTCTGGGGGAGCTGAGTCCCTCAAAACTCCTGGTCTTGTCCTCGGTTGAGGATAGGGATTAGGGTGACTGGCAGGGTCTGACTTTTCTGGGTCTACAAGAGCTGGGGAAAGTGTGAGGCAGTGTGGCCCAGTGGGTGGGGCCAAGCCCAGTCCCAGCTTTGCTTGGAAATTCCTGTATTGTGGGCCAGGGTTAGTTAGGAGTGGTGAGTGTGCACTGGGCATCCTCCCTTGGCACAGAGCAGTCCTCCTCCTGTCCCCTGCTCCCAGCAGACCCAGAGCTTGAGTCGTGGACCTGGCTGCTGTCCCCTTGCTAGTTAAGCAGCAGGTCTCCATGTGACTGAACCACAGGGACGGGTGCTTAGCACTGAGGAGAAGGGGCTCCCCACTTATGAAGCCAGGAGCAAGACTGCCTCTAGAGGGGCCCAGAAGGCTCTGCAGGTGGAGATTCAAGGCATCCTTCTGGGCAGTCAGGGGCCAATAGAGACTGCAGAGTCCAACAGACCTGTCTGAATCCCAGCTCCACTACCTGCCTGCTATATGCGTATAGGCTGATTATCTGACCTGTGTCATTTTTCTGCAGATAATTCTGGGGTAACCACAATTCTGACTTGGATCATCATCAGTTGATCTTACCTGTTCTTGAACTTCATCTGAATGGAATCATAGGTACTCTTGTGTGTCTGGCTGCTTTTGCTCAGCCTCTCTGTGAGATTCCTCTTCACTGTCACATGTAGCAGAGGTTTGTTCATTTTATTGCTGTTCGGTGTTACCGCGTATGAATACAGCACAGTTGGCTCACTCTCCTGTTGATGGGCTTTTGGATTGGTTCCCTTTTTTTGACAATTGTGAATAAAGCTGCTCTGAGCATTCTTGTACTCCATAGGGTTTTGTGAGAATTAAATGAAATAATCTGTGACAGTAAAGTGTTTAATACTGAATTTTGACTCAGAGCAGGTGCTCAGAACATTTTCCCTCCAGATTTTTTTTTTTTTTCAGAAAAAAGGAAGAAATAAAAAAAATTCAAACACTGCTTAAGTATATAAAGAAGAAAAATGCAAGTCATACCCCTTTTACTCCCTTGCTTCTCCGGCTGAGCACTCTGAATAGTTCATCCTGGACTTTACATTTTTCATAAAAAATGTTAAGCCGGGCGCAGTGGCTCACCCCTGTAATCCCAGCACTTTGGGAGACCAACGTGGGAGCATCATTTGAACCTAGGAATTTCAGACCAGCCTGGGCAACCTAGGGAGACCCTGTCTCTACAAAAATAAAAAATTAGCAGGTCATGGTGGCACAGGCCTGTGGTCCCAGCTACTTGGGAGGCTGAAGCGGGAGGATTGCTTGAGCTCAAGAAGTCGAGGCTGCAGTGAGCTATGATTGTGCCACTGCACTCCAGTCTGACAGAGCGAGACTCTGCCTAAAAAAAAAAATTGGCATAAAAGCAACCATGCTGGTCTGGCATGGTGCCTCATACCTGTAATCCCAGCACTTTGGGAGCCCGAGGCAGGCAGATCACCTGAGGTCAGGAGTTGGAGACCAGCCTGGCCAACATGGTGAAACCCCATGTCTACTAAAAATACAAAAATTAGCTGGACATGGTGACACGTGCCTGAAGTCGCAGCTACTCGGGAGGCTAAGGTGGGAGAATCATTTGAACCCGGGAGGCAGAGGTTGCAGTGAGCTGAGATTGCACCACTACACTCCAGCCTGGGTGACAGAGCGATTTGCTCTCAAAACAAAACAAAATCATGCTGTCTGTACTCTTGCAGCTTAACTTTTTAAATTAAATCGGATCTTTTGAAAGAGTTTCCTTATCTGCATCAAGGGAATAGCTTCAAGATTGAGAGTCTGGGATGGACCCTGAAACCAGTCACTTGCGGCCTTTCACCCTGGCTGGGCAGATTTCCTTCTAGGTGGAACCCAGGATCTGGCTTCCGGAACCTGGGGTGCAAATCTTGGCTCTGTTGCTCCCTTTCTGGGTGTGTTCTCAGGCTTAAATGCCCTGAACTTTGGTTTTCTCATCTTTAACGTAGGAGGACCCTCAGAGAGATACCATGAGGTTTAAATGATATAATGTACATGAAAGAACAAAGCAAAATGAAAAGTGATGTGTTCTGGTTATTATGTAAAATCGTGGGCTGTCAGAGCTAGAGGAAATCTCTGAGAAGTTAACCCAGCCCCATCATCTTATCTGTGAGGAAACTGTAGCCCAGGGAAGGTCACAGAGCCAGCAAGTAATAGAGTCAAAACTGAACCAAGGGTTTCTGACTCCCAGAAGTCTGCACTGTGCCTCTTCCTGGGCAGTAGGAACTCCCCTGGAGGGTTCTGACTGTCTCCGGGCCAGAGCTTAGCTCTGACCAACTCACTTCTTAACTGTAGGGCTTCCTGCTGCAGTGGAAAGGCACTTTAGAAAATGTCTAGGGCTCAGACCGGGCATGGTAGCTCACGCCTGTAATCCCAGCGCTTTGGGAGGCTGAGGTGGGTAGATCATGAGGTCAGGAGTTCAAGACCAGCCTGGCCAAGATGGTGAAACCCTGTCTCTACTAAAAATACAAAAATTAGCCAGGTGTGGTGGCAGGCACCTGTAATCCCAGCTTCTCAGGAGGCTGAGACAGGAGAATTGCTTGAACCGGGGCAGCAGAGGTTGCAGTGAGCCGAGATGGCGCCCCTGCACTCCAGCCTAGGCAACAAACTGAGACTCCGTCTCAAAAAAAAAAAGAAAAAAAAATGTCCAGGGCTCCAGTTCTTCTTCTCTCCCCATCCCTAGCTGAGGGACTTCCAGGCAGTGAAGTGTGCCCAACATCCTTTGGTCTAAGAAGGCAGGAGAGTGGGTGTTTGGATGGGGCGGGAAATGCTGACCCAATAGGGCACAGCACCCTTCCTGTCCTAACTACCTCCAAACCTGGGCCTTAGTTCCCTGCTCCCACCAGGCTCACTCCCATCCCCAAGAAGTCAAGCTAGGACCCCACCCCCTGACCTCTTAGATGAAGTCCTGGCTTTGAGTAGTCTCTTACACTTCTTCTAGCTCAGTGTTTGGGTCTCCTCACCTTCAAGAAGATAAAGAGGGAGCCCCCATACTTACGAGATTACAACCTAGGTTGACATCAAGAATCAGGAAATGGACCAGGTGTGATGGCTCATGCCTGTAATCCCAGCACTTTGGGAAGCCAAGCACGGGTGGGTCACTTGAGGCCAGGAAATCTCTGAGAAGTTAACCCAGCCCCATCATCTTATCTGTGAGGAAACTGTAGCCCAGAGAAGGTCACAGAGCCAGCAAGTAATAGATGCAAAGGATGAAGCCCAGAGAGGGGATGGAACTTGGCCAACATGATGAAATCACACCTCTACTAAAAAATACAAAAATTAGCCGGGTGTGATGGTCCATGCCTGTAATCCCAGCTGCTGGGGAGGCTGGGGCATGAGAATCGCTTGAACCCGGGAGATGGAGGTTGCAGTGAGCTGAGATCACACCACTGCACTCCAGCCTGGGCAACAGAGTGAGACTCCGTCTCAAAAAAAGAAAATCAGGAAATGAAACCCTGACGGGCATGGGCTAGACCTTTGCCTCACCCACCCTGCTCCCTCCCAGGAAGCATCTGGCATGATAAGATTTCCATGGTACTGGGCCAGTTGGGCCCCACTGTCCCGGGTATTTAGCTACCACGTCACAGTGCAGTACCAGGTACCAGGCAGTTGAAATGGCTCCTGGTGCTCCAGCTTCCGCCCTTCCCTGGAGCCACAGCTCATTAAGAAAGCACCGTGGCAGTGATAATCAGGGAACCAGGCGGGGCTGTCTGGGAGTGCCCTGTTGGCCCAGGGTGGGGGTTGGGGAGGGACTGCTAGCCCTGGTATCTGCTTTCAGGGTGAGGTCATGGAGTGACACTCATTCCAGTGGCAGTGAACAGTGATGAGAAAAAGTCCTGCTCTAATAGTAGGAGGTACCCCCACTTCATGTTGCAGTACGCTTTGTCTGGTCCTGTGCTAGACTCTCTGCCTTCATCATCTTGTGATCTGCCCACCTTGACCTCCCAAAGTACTGGGATTACAGGCATGAGCCACCGTGCCTGGCCTTTTTTTTTTTTTTTTTTTTTTTTAAGAGATGGGGTTTCACCAAGTTGGCCA
This sequence comes from Theropithecus gelada, assembly GCF_003255815.1. Taxonomy (NCBI): domain Eukaryota; kingdom Metazoa; phylum Chordata; class Mammalia; order Primates; family Cercopithecidae; genus Theropithecus; species Theropithecus gelada. Next base: position 54,584,015 of record NC_037668.1, on the reverse strand, counting down.
GGCTGACCACAAGGCCAGGTCAAGCCTCCCAAAGTGCTGAGAGTACAGGCATGAGCCACCACACCCAGCCACTATTATTATTATTAACCTCCCCATTTCAACTGGAAGCTGTGTGACTGGGTTGATTAGAACTATGGTCTGGGGGCGGGGTGGCAAAAAAGAAAAAAGAACCATGGCTCCTGCCTGAATTCTTGAGCCTCCTTGTCCTGCCTAGTGGTGGCTGCTTCTGCAGTTCTGGCTGCCCCAGCTATTTCCCCTGCCCTACTGGAGGGAGGCATGTGCACCTCGTGCCAATGCCATGTGCGGTTTCACATGATAGGCCCTGCCCAGTCCCAGCAGCTAGCACAGGCCAGGCGGAAGTGGGCACTGACAAAGCCTTCCTTATCTCCTTCCTGGGCATGGGGCACTTACTTCTATGGGGTGGGCTGGTTGACAGACAAGTAGGCAAGCAGGCAACCTCTCAGCCTGCCTGGAGCCCTTGGCCCTTTGTGCTCAGCTTGTCACCAGTGGGCTCTTACTCTAGAACCTGTGCCCTGAGGACCAGAGTGCCAACAGGAAGCAGTTACCAGGCCCGGCTTGAGGGCAGAGCTTGGCTTTTGGGATCAAATACCAGTTTGGTTGTTTCCTGGCTGTGTGTCATTTGAGCTAGTTTATTAAGCTCTGAGCCTCAATGTCTCTACTGGAAAATGGAAACAGTAGTGTCTACCTCATGGCATTGCTGAGGCTAAATGAGAAGGCCCAGGGCTCGGTAGTAATTCTCCCTTCCCACAGTGGCGTGTGCTGGAGGGCTGCACTGTGTCTCCTGAGGCATTGCACATGGGTTTTGAGCAGAGGCCTGCAGGCTAGACCCAATCTGGGGAGCTACTGACAGTGGAGCTCCATTCCCCATTACTAATGTGCCAGATAGCTCCTGCTTCTTTCCTTGCAAGGCACACACAGAACCAGGGCACGCTGCTACTGCTAGGGGTCTTAGAGAGACCAGAAGTTTAGTGAGTGACCTGACCAAGGTCACACAGCAAAGGAGTGACAGACCTGGCAATAAACCAGGGCTCCTGTGCCCCATACCCACCATTTGGTCCAGAAAACTGGGGCTCAGAGCTGCAGGCAGCATGGTTGGGGCTGTGGCTCTGGAGTCAGGCCATTTCTCTCTGCCCCGGTTTCCTCAGCTGTAGAATGAGGAGGGTGATCCCTGTGTCAGAGGGCTGCTAGGAGAATCATGTGGTTGAAGTATACAGAGCATCAAAGTGAGGCACTCAATAGAAGGTAGTTTTAAAAAAAAAAAAGTGGGGGCCGGGCGCGGTGGCTCAAGTCTGTAATCCCAGCACTTTGGGAGGCCGAGACGGGCAGATCACAAGGTCAGGAGATCGAGACCATCCTGGCTAACGCGGTGAAACCCCGTCTCTACTAAAAAACATACAAAAAACTAGCCGGGTGAGGTGGCGGGCGCCTGTAGTCCCAGCTACTTGGGAGGCTGAGGCAGGAGAATGGCGTAAACCTGGGAGGTGGAGCTTGCAGTGAGCTGGGATCCGGCCACTGCACTCCAGCCTGGGCGACAGAGCGAGACTCCGTCTCAAAAAAAAAAAAAAAAAGTGGGAGTGGAATGGGGGGTTGGCACCATATTCCAAGCAAGGACCAGTTTTGGAGTGGACCATCCTGGGTGTGTGTCCCAGCTCTGCTACCACTTTGCTGTGTAACCTCAACCAAGTTGCATCCCTTCTCTGGGCTTCATCCTTTGCATCTGTGAAATAGAGGGGTTGCATTGGATGGTCTCAGAGGGCCCTCCCTCCTCTAATCTCTGACTTCTTGCTGCCCCTCTTCTCCCCCAGGAGAGGCCTGACCTGCAATTGCTGTTCCTAGAGCCCTGGGCCCTCCTGGCACCAGGACCAAGCCCTGCAGCTGGCCATGTCCTCGTCTTTTCTCTGCAGTGTCCTCTAAAGGACAGCCTCATCTGAGCATGCTCGGTTCTCCTATCCACTCTACATCTCGTGGCTCCTAGAGGCCTGAGGTGACAAACTATCCCCAGTGTGGTGGGAGAGGAGGCAGGGAGAGGCCCTCCAAGCATGCCCTGTCTCTCCCACCACACACAGAGCCCAGCCAGCTGGATTGTTATCAGAAGCGTATGGGAGACCCTTAGGGCATCCCCTGGAGATAGAGGATCCAGTATCAGGAGGGCTCACCCACCTTGCTGGTATTGTGCAGGAGGCAGTGCCTGCTGCCCCTGGAGCCTTAATGCTGTGCAGTTGGACAGCTTCCCCCTCAGGCGCCTGCTTAGGAGAAGCTCTCGCCTCCCTAGTGCTGCCAGCTTGCCTCTGGGACCCTGACACTGCTGGTTTCAGGGAACCTAGATCTGCACGGGAGTGTCTGGCATGCATGCATTTATTTATTTATTTAGTCAGTCAGTTAGTTAGTTTCCCTCTTTTTGCCCAGGCTGGAGGGCAATGGCGCGATCTCGGCTCGCTGCAACCTCCGCCTCCTGGGTTCAAGTGATTCTCCTGCCTCAGCCTCCCAAGTAGCTGGGATTACAGGATGCACCACCACACCTGGCTGATTTTGTATTTTTAGTAGAGTCGGGGTTTCACCATGTTGGCCAGGCTGGTCTCAAACCCCTGACCTCAGGTGATCCGCCCGCCTCGGTGTCTCAAAGTACTGGGATTATAGGCATGAGCCACCGTGCCCGGCCTTTTTTTTTTCTTTTTTCTTTTCCCCAGACAGGGTCTTACCCTGTTGCCCAGGCTAGAGTGCAATGGCATGATCTCGGCTCACTGAAACCTCAACCTCTCAGGCTCAGGTGATCCTCCCACCTCCGCCTCCCTAGTAGCTGGGACTACAGGTATGCACCAACCATGCCCAGCTACTTTTTAAATTTTTTGTAGAGATGGATTTCACCATGTTGCCCAGGCTGGTCTCAAACTCCTGGGCTCAAGTGATCCTCTCACCTCAGCCTCCCCAACTGCTGGGATTACAGGTGTGAGCTACCTCACCCGGTATGGACATATATTTTTGTTTTTGCTTTTTTCTGAGTGTTTTTATCTCTGTTCTCTCCTCTTACAGCAACCCTGTGCCATAGACATTGTTTATCCCAATGTTAGAAAGGAAGAAACTGAGGTTCAGGGCAGTACTGTGATTTGCCATAGGTCACAGAGAAGTTAAGATTTAGAATTGGGACAGCAACTGCCTCCCTCATTGATGGACCAGAGTTCTTTACGCTGCCCGCTGCTGCCTCGTGCAAGCTTGCTATGGCATGAATGCTGTTCTGTATCCAGATGCCACGGTTGCTGACGTGGACAGAGATGGTGAGTATCACAGAGCCCAACTTTGTCCAGCTGCAGAGTTCATCAGTCAGATGTCAGAGGTAGAGAGGCTCTCAACAAGCCCCCAAGGATGGAGAAACTGAGACCAAAGAAAAGCAAGGGTTTGTTCAAAGCCCTCAGAATGTTAGTGGCTGAGTCTAGACTGAAGCCCAGTTCCCCTGATCCCCAGCCTGGGCTTGACTCAGGCCTTTCTTTTCTCAGAATTGTAGTTTTCTGGTCTTTTGAGGCATTTGGAGGTAGGATGGGGGAGGGCTTACCCATCCTGCTGGTGTTGTGCAGGAGGCGGTACCAGCTGTCCCTGGAGCTGAGACTAAATGGCTGTGCAGTTGGACAACTTTGCCCTACGCCAGATGCTGAGCCTGGGTGGCCAGCGCTGCTCCCTTGACCACCTCCCTGAGGGGTCAGAATTTCATGTTGTTCCCCGGGCCAGAGCCCTCCAGTGGCTTTCCCTGGCTCAGCAGGGTGATTGGGAATTCTCTCCCCACAGGATATTTGTGGCCTTTCATAACTGGCCTTGGCTGAGCGCTGGATTGAGAGTCAGTAGTTCTGGGTTTGGGACCAGTCTCCATTGCTACCCATGTGATCCTGGGCCTATGTTTGGACTTCTCTCAGTGTCTGTTCTATCATCTGTTGCCCACTGCCGTGGCTTGTTGTGAGGGTGAGAGAAAAGGCTGCTTTACAGCATCTAAGTAATGATTTCCACTCCAGTCCACTGCCATTTGCTCCAATAGAAATCCTCTACCTGGGCTGGGTTCAGTGGCTCACGCCTGTAATCTCAGCACTTTAGGAGGCCAAGGCAGGCAGATCTCTTGAGCTCAGGAGTTTGAGACCTTAGCAACATGGTGAAACCCCCACATCTACAAAAAATACAAAAACTAGCCGGGCGTGGTGGTGCGTGCCTGTAGCCCCAGCTACTTGGGGGGCTGAAGCGAGAGGATCGCTTAAGTCCAGGAAGTCAAGGCTGTAGTGAGCCGTGTTCGTACCGCTGGACTCCAGCCTGGGCAACACAGCCAGACTCCGTTTTCCCCACCCCCTCCCCCACAAAAAAAGAAATCTTCTACCTACACCACATTCGTTTCCCTGTCCTACCTTTCCAGATGCTGCTGATATGCCTGCCAGGCCTTCTTGGTGCCTAACTCTCACCCTTCCTTCAAGGAAAAGGCCAATTCAGCTGGAGTTTAGTGTCCATGTGCTTAGTGCCAAACACTGGAGACTAAGTTAAACCCAAAAATATATACACGAAAAGGAAGAAAAAAAAGTTAAACCAGACATGACTTCTGCCCTCAAACAGTTCTGCTGGCTCAACAAATCTTTATCCTCACCATGTGTTAGGCTCCATGCCGAGGCCTGGAGAGTCAAAGATGAATAGGACAGGGTCCCTACGCTTGCTTGCAGGTAGAAACTTGCTTGTGGTCTGAAGGGGGAGACAGACCAACCAGCTGTGCCGTGTCATCAGACTCTTAATAGAGGGCTGTGTGGTCCCAGGCTCTGCAGGCCCACAGAACTGAGCGTGACTGCGTTCTGCTCCCTGGGGTATTTAGGAAAAGCTGCTGAGCAGCACCTTGGAGGAGGAGTGGCTCTCCAAGGGACAAGCTGATGGTGACCCACCCTGACAACATCTTGTGGTTCGCCCAGTGCTTTTGTGTTTGTGGTCTCATGTAATCCTCACAACAACCTTGTGAGGTCACTGAGGTAAGAGAAAGTCATCCATCCAGCAAACATTGGTTGTGAGCCTGCCGTGTGCCAGGTACAGTCTAAGGTGCCAGGAATACAACAGTGATTGGGACAGAGGCTGCCCTCACGAGGCTTATGTTCTGGGTGGGGAATAGTCAGAAAGCACATCTAGACGTCAGGAAGTGGCAAGAGTAAGCAGATTGAGAGGGTTGGGAGGACCTCTCTGGGGAGGTGGCATCTGAGCAGGGACTTGAAGGAAGGGAGGGAATCTGTCATTCACCTACATGGGGAAGAGTGTCTTAGGCACAGGGAACAGCAAATGCAAAGGCCCTGAGGTGGAAGCATGTTTGTACTCAAGGAAAAGCAGGGAGGCCGGTGGAGCTAGAGGGGAGTGAGTGGAGATTCAGGTGTGGTGGAAAGACGCAGAGGGGGGTGTAGTCCCTACCTTTCAGTAGTATGTCTTACTTCTTAAAAAGCTTCACTCTTGGCCGGACACAGTGGCTCACGCCTGTAATCCCAGCACTTTGGGAGGCTGAGGTGGGCAGATCACGAGGTCAAGAGATCGAGACCATCCTGGCCAACATGGTGAAACCTCGCCTCTACTAAAAATACAAAAATCAGCTGGGCGTGGTGGCACACATCTGTAGTCCTGTCTACTCAGGAGGCCGAGGCAGGAGAATTGCTTGAACCCAAGAGGCGGAGGTTGCAGCGAGCCGAGATTGCGCCCCTGCACTCCAGCCTGGATACAGAGTGAGACTCCATCTCAAAAAAGAAAAAAAAAGTTTCACTCTTGGCTGGTGTAGGAAGAGCCTGGGGGGCAAGAATGGATATGTGGGCTGGGTGCAGTGGCTCATGCCTGTAATCCCAGCACTTTGGGAGGCCACGGTGGACAGATCACCGTGGAGTTCGAGACCAGCCTGACCAACATGGTGAAACCGTGTCTCTACTGAAATATAAAAATTGGCCAGGTGTGGTAGCATGTGCCTGTAATCCCAGCTACTCAGGTGGCTGAAGCACAAGAATCTCTTGAACCCGGGAGGCGAAGGTTGAAGTGAGCCGAGATTGCGCCACTGCACTCCAGCCTAGACAACAGAGCAAGACTCTTTCTCAAAAAAAAAAAAGGCCGGGCGCGGTGGCTCAAGCCTGTAATCCCAGCACTTTGGGAGGCCGAGGCGGGCGGATCACGAGGTCAGGAGATCGAGACCATCCTGGCTAACATGGTGAAACCCCGTCTCTACTAAAAATACAAAAAACTAGCCGGGCGTGGTGGCGGGCGCCTGTAGTCCCAGCTACTCGGAGGCTGAGGCAGGAGAATGGCCTGAACCTGGGAGGCGGAGCTTGCAGTGAGCCGAGATGGCGCCACTGCACTCCAGCCTGGGTGACACAGCGCGAGACTCCGTCTCAAAAAAAAAAAAAAAAAAAAAAAAAAAAAAAAGAAAGAAAGAAAGAAAGAAAAGTGGTTGCAGGAGACTGATTGGATGCTGCTGCAGTGGTCCAGGCAAGTGATCGTGCTGGCTTGGATGCGTGTTAGCAATGGAGATGGTGAGAAGTGTCAGGGTCTGTTCATGTCTAGAAGGCAGAACCAGCAGGGTTTGGTGATGGATTGGATGTCAGCAGTGAGAGGAAGAAAGGAATCAGGAAAACTCCAGAGTCTGGGGCCTGAGGAGCATGTTTGGGGATGAGAAAATAAGAATTTCCTGTCAGGAGCACGCAGCTCCTGTGCGTTTGCCATTCTGCAGTCCACCCCACGCACACTGTAACACACCAGCCTAAGGATGCTCATGCCCCACCCCTCTGCAAAGGCCCCCCATCTTTTCTGCCCTATTCCAGACTCTGTCCCCTGAGAGTCATTTTCTCTCACTGATCCTTTTCTGGCCCTTCTGAGAGGTCACTAAAATGCCCAAGTGGAGGATGTCTAACACACCTTCTTCATCACTGCCCTCAGATGCTGTGAAGCACACAATAGATCCCATAAAGCTGATTAAGCTACAAGGGATAGAAGGGGCCCCAGTCGCCTCCTAGAAGCTGCTGGTCTCTCTTCCCCACCCAGCCAGTGCCACCTGTGTTTTGTTCTTCCTTTGCAGTCCCCCGCATTCCTTGTAGTGCTGAAAATAGGACACTGTGACTTGCTTTCTGCAGGGCAATTGTCCTGGAAATTGTAGAATTTCTTCTCGTGTTGCTTTCCTACTGCTACCTCTCTATATTCCACCTCTCTGTAGCCAAGTAGGATGAGATTTTGAGCAAGTTGAAGTTATATATATAATGAATTTAACACATTGTTAAGCTTCTGAGCTAACTGACTTGCAACTGGAAGCAATACTAAGAACAACAGATATTTGGTATACTCAATTTTTTAAATCTCAGATTTGCATTTTGCAAGCTCTACTGTACCCCCAGCAAAGAGGAAAGAAAAATCTAGCTTTCCCATGGCTCTAAAGTTTCTAGAAATGGAAGCTCTCTTACTGAGCCTTTGTTTCTTTCCCCACCTCTGCCCCACCCCAGATGTGGGGCAAACTGGTGCCTGGAGCAACAGGCAAGGACAGGCCAGGGATAGAGATGGAGTGGGGAAGGGAGCCCCTGAGCTGGGGAGCCACACACCCGGGACACTGGGAAAGGAAAGGAGGGAGATGGTGGCTTGAAATACAAAATTAGCCGGGCGTGGTACGCACCTGTAATCCCAGCTACTCAGGAGGCTGAGGCAGGAAAATCGCTTGAACCTGGGAGGCGGAGGTTGCAGTGAGCCGAGATTGTGCCACTGCACTCCATCCAGCCTGGGTGACAGTGCGGGATTCTGTCTCAAAAAACAAACAAACAAACAAAAAACACTTTTTTTTTAAAGCCCAATAAAGGGCTGGTCGTGGTGGCTCACGCCTGTAATCCCAGCACTTTGGGAGGCCAAGGTAGGCGGATTAGCTGAGGTCAGGAGTCCGAGATCAGCCTGGCCAACCTGGTGAAACCCCATCTTTACTAAAAACACAAAAATTAGCCAGGCATGGTGGCGGGCACCTGTAATCCCAGCTACTTGGGAGGCTGAGGCAGAAGTATCACTTGAACCCGGGAGGTGGAGGTTGCAGTGAGCCAGGATTGTGCCATTGCACTCCAGCACTCCAGCCTGGGTGACAGAGCAAGACTCTGTCTCAAAAAAAAAAACAAAAAAAAAAACAATAAAAATAAAATTTGGGTAATACTTATACCGACTGCATTAGGGTTGTTGAGAGAATTAAATGAGATGCCTTGGTGCTTAGTGCAGTCTCTGCCCCATAGAAGCAGTTTAAGCACAGCAGGTGTGATTTACCATTCCCACGTAATTTTAAACAACCTATAGATGCAGAAAAGTCTGCAAGAATATATACCAAACTTAATGGAAATTTGGTTGTGGGGGAGACTGCTATAGCTGGTAAAGGGGAAGGGGGAAAATCACTGAGAGATGATTTTCCTTATACTTAAACACTTATATGACTGTTAGAAAAAAAAGACCATGAGTTTTATTTAAAATCACCAAAGCAATATAATATATTTCCATTTTGAGAAAATCAGAAGAAACCAGTGCATATCATATGGTCACCTACCAGATACCCAATCCAGCCGTGAGAGTCTTTGGAGCTTGAGGTCCTACCCCTGAGCTGCCCCCCACCCCCTGAGCTGCCCCCCCACCCCCTGAGCTGCCCCCCACCCCCTGAGCTAACCCCCAATGCTTCCCCAGATAACCCTCTCCCCAGGTAATCACCCCGCTGCCTGGCACCTCTCCCTTGCCAGGTACTGTTGGGCCTGTTGGAGCTCTGCCTCTTGTCAACACACAGGCTGTTTACTGCCAGTCCCAGTCCCTGTCCCTCCCCTCTCCCCTGTGAGTCATCCTCTGCTTCACTGCATGGGGACTCTTGATCCAGCGCCTTTTCTGCAGGGGGAGGGGCGATCTGCTGGAGTGAAATTTATTCAACAAATGTTTATGCAGAGTTTGGATGATTGGGAAGGTTGGGCTGGATACCAAGAGGTGCTGCCCCAGCTTGGGGTGGTATAGGGGTTACGGAAATGGGTCCTTGAGACCCAGGGAGAAGGCTGGTGGTGGTAGAACCAGGCCGCAGGCTAGGATGGGGCATTCAGGGCCAGGCTGAAGGTCAGGGGACCCTCTGAGGCCTGCTGTGTCAGCTCAGGCTCCTTGAGTCAGTTCCTTCCTTGGTCTGCCCTGGTCAGGCCTGTGTGCCGGCGTCTCCTGCACTGTTCACTCTCATTTCCAGGCTGGCTGCAGGCTTCAGGATCCTCAGAAGGCTTTTGAGATTACCTCTCTTTTCATTTGTTCACACTCTTCCCCCTTTAGTCAGCCACCCTTGAGACCAAACTTTAGTCCTATACCCTTCAGGAAGTGTTTATCATTCCCTTAACCTGCTTTTTCTGAGCATCACTTTTTGGGGGCCCAGAGCTGTGTGCTGGGATGCCAGGCTGGCTGAGGCACTGAACACAGAGCTCCTCAGTTTGGAGGAGCATCTGACTCAGCCTGGGGAGGGCGGGGGTGTGGCTCCAGGAAGGCTTCCCAGAGGAGGTGACACCTGCACTGGGGTTTTTTGTTTTTTTCTTTTTGTTTTTTTGAGACGGAGTCTCACTCTGTTGCCCGGGCTGGAGTGCAGTGGCGCGGTCTTGGCTCTCTGCAACCTGCGCCTGCAGGGTCAAGCATTTCTCATGCCTCACCCTCCTGAGTAGTGGGACTACAGGCGCACACCCAGCTAATTTTTTCTGTTTTTAGTAGAGATGGATTTTCACCATGTTGGCCAGGGTAATCTCGAACTCGGGACCTCAGGTGATCAGCCCACCTCTGCCTCCCAAAGTGCTGGGATTACAGGTGTGAACCACCGTGCCTGGCCCTCCACTGAGATTTGAAAGGTGGGTAGAAGTTCCAGGTGAGGAAGATTTTCCCGCTGTTTGCTTAGAGGTAGGATTTGGGGACTTCTGGCTGCTGGAGTCAAGGAGTTGATGTAGATGGGACAGGTGAGAGGAGAAAGGAAGGAGAGAGAGAGAGGCTATACATCGTGAGGGATTTGTAACTCAGTGCCAAGGTCCCCGAGCCTGTAATCTGCTATCACAACATGCCTGCCTCTGGAACAGCCTCTCTTGCCAGGTCTCTAAGGCAGTTGGTGCTGGCTAAATCGCTGCTTATTACTCCAGGGGCCTCCCAGGCCCCCCAGCCTGCCTTACCTCTCTTTTCTCAGTCGTCTCAGTGCACAAGTTGCTCCTGTGTCTAGTCCCTGTTCTCACTTGTTTACAGACAAGAAAATGGAGGCTATTCCATTGTGTAGTGATTTACCCAAAGCTTATGGTTATTAAAGGGCAGAGCAGGGTCTGGACCCGGGGTTTTGGCCTCCTGGCGCGCTCTTCTCTTTTCCATGACTCAGGTAGCCCAGTGTATGCTGGTTGTGTTTTCTGACAGCTTTTTACCTGCTTTCTCATCCAGACCTGATGTTCCCAGAGGGTGAGACCCTGTCTCTTCAACATAGTAAGACCCCGTGAAATGTGGATTGAAACAAACAAGAAATAAAAGTGCTGTTTGGAAGAATGATGGGGAAAGGCACAGAGAGAGACTGATTGCCCTGGGTATGGGGAAGCATGCCTGCCCAGGTACTTGGAACAGATTTATTTATGGCTGTTTTTGTGGGGGAGGCATATTTATTGCAGACTTGAATTCTCTTCCTGGTGATCCTGACAAGCTGTTTTCTTTGAAGCAGCATGGCCCAAAGAACTAGCAGTTCAGAGAACTGGATTCTAATGATGACCCTGCCACTTCCCAGCTAGGTAGCCTTGGACAAGTCACCTCTCTGAACCTGGATTTCTTCATCTGTCAAATTGGGGGTCAGAATGTGAGATGAAATGAGAGGGGGTGTGTATAAGCCCCCTGCACAGAGCCTTCCATCAGATTCTCCAGGTGTCCAGTGTTTGTCTCCTGGGTGCTGGAGAGTTTATCTTTTTTTTTTTTTTGAAACGGAATTTTGCTCTGTTGCCCAGGCTGGAGTGCAATGGTGTGATCTCGGCTCACTGCAACCTCTGCCTAACAGGTTCAAGTGATTCTCTTGCCTCAGCCTCCTGAGTAGCTGGGATTAGAGGTGCCTGCCAGCACACCTGACTAATTTTTTTATATTTTCAGTAGAGACAAGGTTTCGCCACGTTGGTCACTGTGGTCTAGAACTCCTGACCTCAGGAGATCCACCTGCCTTGGCCTCCCAAAGTGCTGGGATTACAGACGTGAGCTGCCACGCCCAGCTGGTTGCTACATTTTTAAAAAAGTATTATTTGGCCAGGCGCGGTGGCTCACGTCTGTAATCCCAGCACTTTGGGAGGCCAAGGTGGGCGGATCACGAGGTCGAGATCGAGACCATCCTGGCCAACATGGTGAAACCCCATCTCTACTAAAAATACAAAAATTAGTTGGGCATGGTGGTGCACGCCTGTAGTTTAGCTACTCAGGAGGCTGAGGCAGGAGAATTGCTTAAACCCAGGAGGTGAGCTGAGATCACACCACTGCACTCCAGACTGGCAACAGAGCAAGAGTCCACCTCAGAAAAATAAATAAATAAAAAATGAAAAGTATTATTCATTGAGTTTCTGCTGTGGGATGGGAGTTTTGTTGTTGTTGTTGTTGTTGTTGTTTTTTCTGAAACGGAGTCTCACTCTTGTTGCCCAGGCTGGAGTACAGTGGCACGATTTCGGCTCACTGCAGCCTCCGCCTTCCAGGTTCAAGCGATTCTCCTGCCTTAGCCTCTCCAGTGGCTGGGATTACAGGTACCCACCACCACGCCTGGCTAATTTTGTATTTTTAATAGAAGAGGGGTTTCACCATGTTGGCCAGGCTAGTCTCAAACTCCTGACCTCAGGTGATCCACCCACCTCGGCCTCCCAAAGTGCTGGGATTACAGGTGTGAGCCTCCGAGCCTGGCTGGGAGTTCTAATTAAATTATCTCAAAGTTGCTTTTAATCATCATCATCCTAGTTACAGAGAGGAAATGAGACTCAAAGACACATGTACCAGGTATTGTGCTGAGTCTTTTATGTACGTCATATCATTTAATCTTCACAAGAGCCCTCTTGTTTGGATATTGACAAAAGCTTTGTGAAGTCAGCCTGCCTTCCTATTTATTGTCTTCTTTACTTGTTTTTCTTTCATTCATTACCCACATATCCATTTACTATGTGCAAGGTACTATACTAGACTTTTTAAAGGATACAAACGCTTCTCTTCTGGCAAACTTCTATTGATCCTTCAAAGCCCAATTCAAATGGTCCCCGCTCTGGGAACACCACTTAGTCTTGAAACTCCAGACCCATCCCCACCTCCTTCTTTCCCATACTTCACATCTAACAAGTGAAGTTTACTTCATTTTTCTTTCCTTTTTACATTAGAGATAAGGGCTCACTCTGTCTCCCAGGCTGAAGAGTAGTGGCACTGTCATAGCTCACTGTAGCTCCAAACTCATGGACTTAAGCAATCCTCCTGCCTCATACACCACCACATCCAGCTAATTATTATTATTATTATTTTTTTTTGTAGAGATGGGGTCTCACTATATTGCCCAGACTGGTCTCAAATTCCTAGCCTCAAGCAGTCTTCTCCCCTCGGTCTCCCAAAGTGCTGAGGTCAGTTTTGTTTCAGTTCACAAATAGTTGATGCCTACTCTGTGCTGGAAGCTGGAGACCCACGTGAATCTAGACAGTTACTACCCTCAAGGAGCTTATAGCCCAGTGATGGACACAGACACACCAACAGGTCACAGTAATGCAGAGTGAATTGTATTATACTTGGGTTTTAAAGAAAGTTACAATAGTAATAGGAGGCACCACACTGGCTAACATTGAGTACCATTATTGCTTGGTGCTCTTTATCCTTATCTCCTCTTGTACTCCAGAAAGCCTCTGAAATAGGCTTTTACACAGATGGAGAAACTTTGAGGGGAGGGATGTAACTTGTCTAAAGCCCCCCAGCAAGTTGTGGCTGGGCTCTGATTAGAACTCAGTTTTCTGACAGTGGGAACATAGGGCGGGGTGGCCAGTGCCATGTGTCTTTGTCTCCTCTGCAGGTCTGGCTGTGAACCTGCTGAGGCAGTGGCTGAGTCTGTCCTAATGTGGCTTTTCTTTCTCCCTGGTCCTCATAGCTGACATTGATGGTAGGAAGAATTAGCCTTGAGAATCAGACTCAAAAAGAGTCAGAGCCCTCCTGGACCCATGGGTCCTCCAGCCCCAGTGGACACCAGGGCTGAGTGCAGGTCAGCCAGGCAGGGGCTGAACAGTCTGAATAGTTATCACTTCTTGCTCTACAAGTTTGGTAGAAAAGACTGACCCATCCTGGCTGAGTTAACTCAAGAGAGCTTCCTGGAGGGGGCAGCCTTAGAAGATAGGAAGGATTTCATGAAGTCTTTACTAGGCCACTAGACTAGAAGGGGAGCAGTGGGATACTTCCTGGAGAGGAGCTCATGGAAAGAAATACCTACCTCTGACCCTTTGGGAACTGCTTTGGGCCTCTTTAGTCCTAGGCTCACACACCCCTCAGAAACAAAGTGAGAATAAAGCCAGGGATAAAACGGTGAGTGGCCAGAACACAGACTCTGGAGCCAGACTACCTGGATTTGAATCCCAGTTACCAGCTATGTGACTTTGATCAAGTTGCTTAACCTTTCTGTGCTTCAGTTTCCTCATCTGTAAAATAGGGGGATGGTAATTGTGACTTCCCAGAACTGTGGTGAAGAGCAAATGGGTTAAGAAGCATCAGAGTGTGCTGCTGTAAACTGTAGAGTGCTGGGCTTTCATTGGGAAGTATTAGCTTTCATTGCTGCAGTTGAGACTGGTTGCTGGGGCAGTTGAAGAGGGAGTTAAAGAAATGGAATCGTTGTGCAACTAGGAATCCCTTGGGACCTGGCCGAGTTGCAGCCCCAGAGCAGTCCTCAGGCCTGGAAGTAGGGCGACAGAGCCCTCAGTGTGTCCCTGGGTCCCTGGTGACCTGGCACTATGGGCCAAAGAGACCCCTCTTCCCAGCACTCTCCTCTGACTTCCCAGGCCAGAGGAGGGTTGTGGGAAGGGGGATCAGGCATGTCTGGTCACCCTGGCAACCCAGGGTGATGTGGGGCAGCCTTGCCTGCTCCACTGAGCCAGTCTCAGCAGATGGGGACCGTCCGAGGAGATATAAATAAAACATTCTTGTGGTGCAGAGCAGCCGCAGGGGGCTGGGAACCCCCATCAGTTGGAGGTTTGGTGAGGTGTCTGCTCAGCAAGAGTGTGTGTGTGTGTGTGTGTGTGTGTGTGTGTGTGTATGTGTGTGTGTTCGTTCCAGCTACCACCTACACTAGATAGAATGAAAAACACTTCTCCCATCCCCCAGCCTCTTGTAAAAGGAGAGCCAACTCTGAACTGTGTCAGAGGGTTTGGCCTGTGGCTGCGCTTGGAGATGCCAAATTCCACACTTTCGTGCCTCCTTGTTCTGGGAGGACTGGACGTCCTCGAAGGAGGCTGTGTGGCTTGTGCACACCACAGGGCTTGGAGTGTCACGGACTACTGGGGTAGAACTGGACACGTGATCAATGACAGGTCACTGGCTGTCTCTGTCTCCATTTCCCTGACTGTATAATGGAGAATTTAGATGCTCTCCAAGATCCATTCCAGCTCTCACGTCTCTGGTTCTTACTCTGTCTCTTCCCACCCCTGATTTCACCCTGGTGACATCACTGCTGCTGCATGTTTGGGCCCTGAAAGTTTTGCCTCATCTCTTGGCATCCTGGGATCTTGCCTCCATGCAGGGCTTTTGTCAGGGTTCCAGGGGCCCCAGCCATCCTTCTGTGCCCCTTTCACCACACCAGGAGTCAGCAAGCGCCTTACACTTTGTGGGGACTCTGCAGGGATGCAGAGTGAGCGCAGTTGGTGGAGTCAGGACGTTGGGAGAGGGACAAGCCAGCACAGGTCCAGGGGCTGCTTCCCACTTGCCTGAGCCATTGCTCCTGAAGGAGCCTCCTTCTGATGACAGAATCCCTTCCTCCCCCAGCCCTGGAAGTGCTTTCCAGTAATGTGCCTCCTACCCGTGGGCAGGGAGCCAAGAGTGGATCTCAGACCTTTCTCATCAGCCTGGCCCAGCCCGGCCCGGCCCTCCCCTCAGGTCCAGAGAGCCCATCAGGGCCTAGAGCCCCTTCAGCTCACTGAGCGCCAGAGCCAAAACAGGAAAGCCGGGGAAACCAGCTCCGGGAACATGGCTCCAGCCCCAAGTACTCTGGAGCTGGCTGAAGGAGAAAGAGGTCGCTGTGCTGTAGTCAGGAGGCGCAGGACCCAGTCGTGGTTGGCCTGGCTCAGTGCATCCAGCCTCCTCTCAGAGCTTGCTTTTCTTGTGTCCAATAGGAATGCCAGCTGTCTGTTCACCTGGTCATAGAAGCTCCAAGGGCTGGAATAGCGTGGCCCTCCCCATTAGCTGCTCACGGAGGTTCAGAGTCTGAGTCACCTCAATGTCTTCAGTGTCCAATATGGCCTGGCTCAGAGAAAATACCGAGCTTTGAGTAAAGAATTAATTAGCGTCCTCTGCTACAGGTTTGAGACACCTAAGCTAGAATAGAGGTCCTCCCTTAGACACTGGCGAAGCGGCATAACCTTGCCGAGCTCAGCTTTGTCTTCTGCAAAATGGAGGCAATACCTATCCCAAGGACTGTGGTGAGAACTGAATGAGATGGTGTGTGCCAGGCTCCCAGCACAGTTCTGGCTCATGGGACACCCTCAGAGCTGAGGAGCCTTCTTTATGTTGCTACTCTTGGCTTGTTTCACATGCCTGCCCCCTCCCCAGGCAGGAGCTGTGGCCAACTCTTCTCTGGGTCTCCCAGGCACTGTCTGGCGATTTATGGGGCCAGGAAAGCTCTGTGGATTGGGCTGATGGCACAGAGTGGGGGTAGGAGGCATTTTTAGGGCCTGACCTCTTAGGTGGAGGTGGAAGCCATCATCTGCCTGCGCTGGACTCTCTTTAGACTCTGCCTTCCCCTAAGGCAGCTCTTGGTGCTCACGCCAGGTCAGGGGCAGGGAGGCTGTGGAGGGGGCCAGCATGCAGCTGGCTGGAGCTAGACTTCTGGCCTTGGGAAGGTGCTTTCTGGCCCCTGCCTTGAAGGAGCTCTGCTCCCCTAAATCTTCATCCTGCTTATCTCCCCTGTGCTGTACCTGTCTCCCCTCCAGGACACTGCAGGTCTTTGGGGTGTGGTGCCATTGTCTTACCTCAGCTGCTTCTGCCTGGGTTGTCTGACTGATCTCAGTGGGTGCCAGGAAGAAAGATAGGAACCTGGGAGATGACTGCAGATTGAAGGCTATGAGAGAGGGAGGCACCAGAAGATTCCTGCCCTAACCTGGGCAGACAAGTGGTGGTCAGGGAATACTTCCTGGAGGAGGAGGCAGGCAGAGGATATGATGTCAGCCACATACAGTGGGGGTAGGGGTAGAGGAATGATTTCTAGAGAGGAACTAGACTAGGCGAAGGTTGGCAGGCAAAAGAGGATGTGGCTCATATGGGGCAATTGCAAGGAATTTGGCAAGGCTGAAACCTAAGAGTTGACAGTGGGGAGAATGGGACATGAGGCAAGACCAGATGACAGAGGCTGTGCTGAAAACATGGGCTTTATCCTCTACAGCAAGAGAGACTTGGGCCCAACATGACTAGCCCTTCCCAGTGGACCAGCCAGCTACACACTGGATGTTGACTGGTGGACAGTACAAAGACTGGGGTACTTTTCAGCAAAAGAGGTGATTTTGGAATTATTTTCGCTTTTATTGATGTGGAAAGTAGATGAACAAAAAGTGACTTTTGGTCATGTCTATTTTGAAATCAGGAGAATGCACATGGTGCCTTCGAGGTCCTCTTGGCCTAGGATGGCGATGTCTTTTTTTCCCAATGTGTTTTGAGTGTCCCAGGGTGCTTGGCATTGTGCCAGGATTCTGGGCCTGGATAGTGTTCAGTGTGTGAACTTTTTTTTTTCTTTTCTTTTTTTTTTTTTGAGATGGAATCTTGCTCTGTTGCCCAGGCTGGAGTGCAATGGTGCAATCTTAACTCACTGTAACTTCCACCTCCCAGGTTCAAGCAATTCTCCTGTCTCAGCCTCCCAAGTAGCTGGGACTACAGGTGCCCGCCACCATGCCTGGCCAATTTTTATATTTTTAGTAGAGACAGTGTTTCACCATATTGGTCAGACTCGTCTTGAACTCTTGACCTCAGGTGATCCACCCACCTTGGCCTCCCAAAGTGCTGGAATTACAGGCGTGAGCCACTGTGCCCAGCCAGCAGTGTGAACTTTGACTTGTCACTGTACTAGCACTGCCCAGATTCCTACCTGAGAGTAGGAAGGGCTTTGGGCATGGAGAGGGAAGTTCCTCCTCTGTCCCAAGGATCTCAAGAGTAAGTAATGAGAGCAGAGGCCTGGCCAGGCATGCAGGTTCTCGGAAATCTTGGGTGATGTCCCAGCCCTGTGTATTTTCAAGTCAGCCAGTATTTGTTGAGCACCTCTAGTGTCTTAGCCCTGGGTGTATAATGATAAGCAGTTACGGGATCTGCCTGCACAGAGCTTGCAAGATAGGGAAGGAGAGGAGAAAGAGCCTTGCTTTTGTTTGTTTGTTTGTTTGTTTGTTTATTTATTTATTTTTTTGAGGCTGGGCTCAAGTGATCCTCCTGCCTCAGCCCTCCTGACTAGTTGGGACTACAGGCGCACACCATGCCCAGCTTTTTTTTTTTTTTTTTAAGTGGAGATGAG
The DNA here is from genome assembly GCF_003255815.1 of Theropithecus gelada. NCBI lineage: Eukaryota > Metazoa > Chordata > Mammalia > Primates > Cercopithecidae > Theropithecus > Theropithecus gelada. The sequence continues at coordinate 54,566,296 of NC_037668.1, read as the reverse complement.
GTCTCCTATGTTGTACAAGCTGGTGTCAAATTATTGACCTCAAGTGATCCTCCCACCCCAGCCTCCTAAAGTGCTGGAATTACAGACATGAGCCACTGTGCCAGGCCAGAGAGAACTTTCCTCTTGAGCAAAGGGTCATGACTATGACTATGACTATGACTCTTGACTCTGCCACCCCTAGGAGCATGGTACCCAACATACAACTAGATGCTCAGGTTTTTCCACCTACTTTCCCACCCCAAAACAAAACAAACAATAGAAACCATTCACAGGAGCTCAGGGTTCTCTGGTCATACCTGGTATTGAGAGAGGCCCCTCTCATGGGGATTTTTGCAACTTCTCAGCTCTGGGTTTGGAGCCTCAAGGTGGAATACAGCAGAGCGGCCTGCTGCTGGCCAGGACGCGGCCTGGGGAGATGGCTGGTGGGTCTCAGGCAGAAGGGTGTGTGAGGAGGCCTTGATGGAAGGGAAGGATAGGCGAGCTTGAATTACAGAACTGTGCAGTTTGATGGGAACTGGGGCATTAGACCTGGGTTCTATCTGGTTCTGCTCCCCATTTCCTGTGTGACTTTGGGCAAGTCCCTTCCCTTTTCTGAGCCTTAGTTGCCCCATCTTTAAAGTGGGTGGCATTGAGCTAAAAGTGGGATAGCAAATAGATTTTATCTCACCTGCCAAACCTGGTTGCCATTGGCGTCCTTGAGCCATGTCTCAGGCAGCTGCCTGGACTCAGCTGGAAAGCCTACTCTTTTGCAGGTTTGCAGACCCCAGGCCTTATTATCCCCAAGTTCCTTCCCACGCTGGTATTCTTAGATTCTTCTGTGCTTTCTTCTGTCTCCTATGCCACTCCCCACCAGCTGGTTGTCTGCCTTCTGCTTAAACAGCTCCGTGATAGGGAACTGCCATCTTCCCTCAGAATTGTTAGATTGTTATTCCTCAGGTTGAGCTCAGATCTGCCTCCCTGAACTTGTGCCTGGAATAATGCCTTGGGTTCAGGCGTAGGTGATGCCCGTGGGTACTTGGCACGTCAGTAATCAATTTATAATTTCTGCCTTCTGGAGGCATATAGAACTGCTACTTGATAACATTTTATGACAGCGACAGAGATAGCATGTATGTATCCTTTGAAAAAAGTGCTTTAAAAACACTGTCACTTGGTTTATGATGGCAAACCTGTGAAGCTAGCATTGTCCCTTCCAGGCGAGGAAGCAGCGGCTCAGAGAGTTAACAGAGCAGCCCTCTGAGACCCAGCCTGTGCACCTCTGGCCAGCTGCGCTCCTCATCCCCGGCCCGTCCCCAGCCTTCTGTTCTCCCGGCTCCTCCGAAAGCCCATGGCCTCCCGTTCTCTCGCCCTCCGCAGGTTTCCATGTGATCCCCACTATCTCAAGCATCGTCCCGGAGAGCTGCCTGCTGATCGTGGTGGGGCTGCTGGTGGGGGGCCTGATCAAGGGTGTAGGCGAGACACCCCCCTTCCTGCAGTCCGACGTCTTCTTCCTCTTCCTGCTGCCGCCCATCATCCTGGACGCCGGTTACTTCCTGCCGCTGCGGCAGTTCACAGAAAACCTGGGCACCATCCTGATCTTTGCCGTGGTGGGCACACTGTGGAACGCCTTCTTCCTGGGCGGCCTCATGTACGCCGTGTGCCTGGTGGGCGGTGAGCAGATCAACAACATCGGCCTCCTGGACAACCTGCTCTTCGGCAGCATCATCTCGGCCGTGGACCCCGTGGCGGTTCTGGCTGTCTTTGAGGAAATTCACATCAATGAGCTGCTGCACATCCTTGTCTTTGGGGAGTCCTTGCTCAATGACGCCGTCACTGTGGTGAGGAGGCCAGGGGCCATGCCCATGTCCAAACGGTACAAACCCGAATCCAGGCCGAGCAGTGAATCCCTCATCCGCTCGTTAATAACAGTAATAAAAACAGCTGGGGCCGGGCACGGTGGCTCATGCCTGTAATCCCAGCACTTCAGGAGGCCGAGGTGGGTGGATCACGAGGTCAGGAGATTGAGACCATCCTGGCTACCACGGTGAAACCCTGTCTCTACTAAAAATACAAAAAATTAGCTGGGCGTGGCGGCAGGCGCCTGTAGTCTCAGCTACTCGGGAGGCTGAGGAAGGAGAATGGTGTGAACCCAGGAGGTGGCGCTTGCAGTGAGCTGAGATCTGGCCACTGCACTCCAGCCTGGGCGACAGAGCGAGACTCTTTCTCAAAAAAAAAAAAAAAAAAAAAAAAACACAGCTAAGGCCCATTTCCCCTTCCTGAGTGCCAGGCACCATGCTGAGCCGTTTGGCATGGATTATCTCATTTAAGTCCTCATGGCTGCCTTAGGAGGTGCTTATTATTCTCATTTTCCAGGGGAGGACACAGTCCCAAAGAAGTTAAATAACCTGCTGGAGTATGAACCAGTTAGTGATTGAACCAGGTCTGTCTGACTCCAGGGCCTAAACTCTTGGTTTTGCTAGGTTATATGCTCTCTCCTTGACTTGACTTGCTTTTTGTTTTTTAAGAGACAGGGTTTTGCCCTGTCTCCTAGGCTGGTGAAATGGTATGGTCATAACTCACTGCAGCCTCAAATACCTGGGCCTGAGATCCTCCTGCCTCAGCCTTCCAAGTGGCTAGGACTACAGGCATGCAGCACCACACCTGGCTAATTTTTTAAATTTTTTGTAGAGATGGGGTTTGACCATGTTACCCAGGCTGGTCTTGAACTCTTGGCCTCAAACAATCCTGCCTCAGCCTCCCAAAGTGCTGAGATTACAGACCTGAACCAACAAGCCTGGCCCGTCACTTGCATTTTGATGTGATCTTGGGCAAATTACTTTTACTCTCTGTGCCTCAGTTCCCTCTTCACAGACTATGTCATCTGTGAGGGGTCTTTCAGCTCTCATGTTGGCTGTATCTTAAGTTAGAATTCGGTTTGTGCACAGTTTTTGGGCAGAGATTATGGAAAGGGACCTTGTCTCCAAAACATCTAGAAGGTGATAAGTAAAATAAGTTGGCCACTTGCTTGCTGTGCGACCTTAAGCAAATGCTATACCTCTGTGGCCCTCACCTTTTTTTTTTTTTTTCTGAGATGGAATCTTGCTCTGTCTCCCAGACAGGAGTGCAGTGTTGCAATCTCAGCTCACTGCAACCTCCGCCTCCCAGGTTCAAGCAGTTCTCCTTCCTCAGCCTCCCAAGTAGCTGGGATTACAGGCGTGTGTCACCATGCCCAGCTAATTTTTGTGTTTTTAGTAGAGACCGGGTTTCGCCATGTTGGCCAGGCTGATCTCGAACTCCTGACCTCAGGTGATCCACCCACCTCAGCCTCCCAAAGTGCTGGGATTACAGGCGTGAGCCACCGCGCCCAGCCGGCCTCACCTTTGATAGCTGCAAAGTGGCAGACGATTAGTGCTTTCGTTCAGGATCTGCACGTGGTGGCGCCATATACACCTGCACATGCCCTTCCTCCCAGCTGGTTTCCTTGGGAAACAGATGTGTGCATGTGCCTATTCAAACATTGTGTTGTGAGAACACTTCCACCCCCTCCTGAGCTGTCCCCCTCAGAGCAGCTGCACTCACAGGAAAGCTCAAGGGCACATGTGCATGTTCAGGCCATGACTCCCTCCTCTGCAGCCCCAGCCCTCAGGAAGCAGCACCTCAGAGTAGAGACAGACTGTGGTGTTCGGCTGCTGGCAGCCTCAGCTTCCTGTTCCTACCTGGCCTCCTCATGAGGCTGGGTAGAGCAGCAGCCTGGCCTGAGCAGGCAGGCCTCCGTCCTGGCTTCCTCTAGCACAGGCTGTTGCCCAGGATTACCATATGAGCCTCAGTTTCCCCATCTGTGACATAGGGATTGCAGTACTCAGCCTGTCATCCTCCCAGGCTTCTTACAGGGTTACTTACGTTAGTGAGTCATACTCACTGATGTCTGTGAAGCCAGTGGGTGCCAAAGATAAAGCCCTCTCCAGTGGGATCTGGGTGTTGGGGTTCAGGTGAGCACTGCTGTGGAGCTTGGGGCATGGTTGCATCAAGCAGGTAACAGACCCAGCCACTTGTGGACCCACGGTCGTGTCTCCCAAAGGCAGTGGCAGCGGTGGTAGTGATTGCTGGTGTTCACTGGGTGCTTCCTGTCTGAATGTGTATTGCCTCATTTTTATTTATTTGTTTAGAGACAGAGTCTCCTTCTGTCACACAGACAGTGTCACCCAGGAGTGCAATGGCACAATCATAGCTCACTGCAGCCTCAAACTCCTCAAATGATCCTCCCCTCTTAGCCTCCCAAGTAGGTGGGACTGCAGGTGCTGGCCATCACACCCAGCTAATGTATTTATTTGTTTATTTTGTAGATATGGGGTCTCATTATATTGCCTGGGCTGGTCTCAATCTCCCGAGCACAAGCCATGCTTTCTCCTTGGCCTCCCAGAGTGCTGAGATTACAGGCGTGAGCCTTGGTGCCTGGCCTGTGTTGCCTCATTTAATCTGTACAGTAACTCCATGAGGTTGACACAGTTATATCCCAGTTTTTTGAGATGAGGAAACTGAGGGACAGAGAGGTTACATTAGCCTGATATATGATATAGCTGAGGTTCAAATCCGTAGTCTGAGTCCAAAGCCCAAGTGCTTACCACTGTGTTACTCTGCTTCTCTGTAGTTCCAGGGATAATAGCACCAGGCCGGAAAGGAGGACTTTCCCCTCTGTGCCCACTCCATGGGCCCATGTGGTAGACCATGAGGACCCATGAATCCCCTCAGGCCAGGAATGAGTTTAGGTAGCCCACGGCTGAGCATGCCCCTGCTAAGAGGCTGTCTGCTGCTGGAGCCCTGCCCTATCCCCCAGACGGCTGGGGCCAGGCAGCACCAGGTCTGGCCAGTGCTCTGCATCTCCCCTTCCTGCCTGGCCCAAGTCAGGTCTTTCTGGAGCTCTGAGCACGGGTGTGAGTGCCCCATTTCCCAGAGAGTAAAGCCGGAGGCCGACCCTGAGCTGCCTGGTCTCAGGTCTGTGCCCTAGACAGGTCACTCCTCACAGTCCATTCCTCCTGCTCCAGGTCCTGGGGGCTTTGGAGGGTTCCCTGTCATGGATCCTCAAGTCCTCCCCTCCCTTCCCCCAGGCCTGGAAAGTCCCTGCTGCTTCCTGACAGAGCTGTCTAGGACAGCCTTGAGCCAGGCAGCTCAGGGACCCAGCAACAGGCGGGGCAGACCCTCAAAGCCGAGCCTGCTAAGGAGGCCTCAGCCATGGCTGTCAGGGAACAAGTTCTGGGCCCAGTTCTACTCCTGGGCTGGGGGCCCCCTGGCATGTTGTTTCACCACTGTGAGCCTCAGTTTAGCAAAGGAGCATCCTTGACCCACCTGCCTCACATGGTGGTTGAGTGTCGACTCGGATAAAGACCATCAAAGGGCTTTACAGCATATGAAGTGCCACTTAAACGTCTGATGGTAGGGTTGCAGTGACCATCTGTTTCCCAGTCCAGGAGACAGGGGCACCTTAGCGAGCCTCTAATTCCATAGCATCTGAACTTGGCTGTTCATTGCAATCCCTGGGGGGCTTGTTACATAGAGATTTCTTGGCCCTATCCCAGAGAGTCCAAGTCCAGTATGGCCTGAACATATGTATTTTCAGAAAGCTCCAGAGGTTAAGAAATCACCTTCTAGTTCGTTGTGTGAATGTCCCTTTTTTGTGCTGAAGGAGGGACTGAAACCCAGTGATGGGTATGACATACCCAAGGTCAGGCAGTGAGAGGCAGACTTGATAGCACCAGGTGTGGCTAACACTGCATCAGGTAAGGCTCCGAGCACTTGATTCGCTGATTTAGTCCTCACAGCAGTCCTAAAAGTTGGCATTATTATCCTTATTTTATAGACGGAGAAAACTGAAACACAGGAAGATGAATTTGCTTCCTTTACACAGCTCAGGAGAGACAGAGCCAGGATTCCAGTCCAGGCAGTTTGGCTTCAGGGTCTTCACAGAGCTCCCCAGGGTCCACCCTTCACCAGTGTGGCACGTGGCCGGCCCAGAGCAAGCCAAGCCCCGCAGCCCCAGGCTGAGGTTTTGAGCACCTCCTTGGCACTAGGGTTTCTCTGCTACCGTGTGGCCTCTTCTTGTGGCCATGGTTAACGGAGGGGACAGGATCGCCCTGGGTGGACCCCAGGGAGCCGTGGGGCCAGGGCCCTCTCCTCTCACCCACCAGCCTACACACCCTCCCCAGGTCCTGTATCACCTCTTTGAGGAGTTTGCCAACTATGAGCACGTGGGCATCGTGGACATCTTCCTTGGCTTCCTGAGCTTCTTCGTGGTGGCCCTGGGCGGGGTGTTTGTAGGCGTGGTCTACGGGGTCATCGCAGCCTTCACCTCCCGATTTACCTCGCACATCCGGGTCATCGAGCCGCTCTTCGTCTTCCTCTACAGCTACATGGCCTACTTGTCGGCCGAGCTCTTCCACCTGTCAGGCATCATGGCGTGAGTCTGCGTGCAGCAGGCAGTGGGCTTGCCAGGGTGGGGACGGGGGCTGCCAGCTTGGATTCCCCAGGCTTGTAGGGTCACGGAGCTCCCAGGGCCCAGCCTTGAGCTCCAGGCATGAGACATGAGCTCCAGGCTCCAGGCGTGCTTGGTAGCCATTTAAATGGCCGAGGGCATCAGTGGCTTCCTAGAAGAGGGGCACTTCTGCTAGGCACCCTGGGGTCCAGGAATCTGGAGAGAGCATTTCAGGCTATGAGCAGATGAGGCAAGAGTGACCTGCATGAGGGCAAGCCCAGAGTAGATGAGAGCAGAGCGTTGGAAGCCACCAAGCTTCAAGCTGAGGAAAGCCACAGTCCTGCTACTTCATTTGTCTCACAGGGAGTCCCCTTAGCAGCCCCAGTAGGAGGCTCACCAGGCCTGAGTCCTGGCGGTCCTAAGGCCCCCGCCAGGTCTGGAAATGGGGAGAATGGGGTGTGGAGAGGCAGTGAGGGGCGAACGTGTTCCAGTGCCGAGGCAAGGCAGAACTGGGGTTCAGGACCCCTGGCTTGCAGGAGCAGAGCCTGGGTGTGAGCACTGGGCTGGGAGGACCCCGAGCTCCAAGCAGCTGCTTGGAACAGAGCTCCCTGTGGAGACCCCCGTGCAGTGGCAGATGCCACCCTTGAGGGGAAGAAACCCAGGAGACCATGGGCCTGTGTCATTGACTCCTGTTGGGTCAAGTGGCAGCGTGGCCTTGGGGCAAAAGTGCAGGCTTTGGAGTTGGACACAGTGTGGTTTGTGTGTCTTGCCTTTGCTACCTGCAGGCAGCGTGACGGGACAGGTGACTATTTCTCTTAGAATCAGATTTCTCTCTTTTTTTTTTCTTTTTGAGACGGGATCTCACTCTGTCACCCAGACTGGAGTGCAGTGGCACAATCTCAGCTCACTGCAGCCTCCACCTTCTGGGTTCAAGAGATTCTCCCACCTCAGCCTCTCAATTACGTGGGATTACAGGTGCCCACCACCGCGCCCAGCTAATTTTTGTATTTTTAGAAGAGACTGGGTTTCACCACGTTGGCCAGGCTGGTCTCAAATTCCTGGCCTCAAGTGAGCTGCCTGTCTCCGTCTCCCAAAGTGCTGGGATTACAGGCATGAGCCACCGTGCCCAGCCAAGATCACTCATTTTAAAAATGGAGGAATAGACCCGTGTCTGTAGGGTTGATGTGAGGATGAGTGGCAACAGGGTGTAAAGCACACAGCGGGCCCCTGGCCCATAGAGGAGCTCGGAACACAGGCATCTTGGTCATGGCCCCATTGCCCCTGGCAGCGGAGGGGCTCGGGCAGGTGCAGCTCGACGTGGAGCCCTGACCCCGCTCTTTCCTGCCCCAGGCTTATAGCCTCGGGAGTGGTGATGCGCCCCTATGTGGAGGCCAACATCTCCCACAAGTCCCACACCACCATCAAATACTTCCTGAAGATGTGGAGCAGCGTCAGCGAGACCCTCATCTTCATCTTCCTTGGCGTCTCCACGGTGGCTGGCTCCCACCACTGGAACTGGACCTTCGTCATCAGCACCCTCCTCTTCTGCCTCATCGCCCGCGTGCTGGGTGAGGGCCAGGGCTGGGGTTGGGGGGGGGGTGTGGTATGTGTGGGAGGTGGTAGGCTGTGGTGCTGTGTGTGTGGGGTGTGTAGTGCACTATGTGGAAGGGCCAGGCTATGTGGTGTGTGCATGTGGTGCAGTGTGGATTGTGTGGAGGGGCTGGGCTATGTCGTGTGTGTACGTGTATTGCGTGTGTGGTGCGTGTAGTGCATTGTTGGGGGCTGGATGTGTGTGTGGTGTGTATGTAGTGTTATGTGGAGGGGTTGGGGGTGTGTGTGTGTAGTATGTTGTATGAAGGGGCTTTGTATATGTGTGTGTGCTGTGTGGAGGGGTTGGGCTATGGTGCAGTGTGTGTGTATAGTGTGTTGTGTGGAAGAGCTTTGTGTGTGTGTTGTGTGTGTGTAGGGGCTGGGTGTGTGTGTAGGGGTTGTGTGTGTTTGTGTGTAGGGGCTGGGTGTATGTAGGGGTTGTGTGTGTTTGTGTGGAGGGACTGGGTGTGTATAGTGTGTTGTGTGGAGGGGCTGTGTGTGTGTTGGGGAGGTGCTTTGTGTCGGGAGGAGCTGGGTGTGTCTGTGGAGGGGCTGGGGGGTGTGTCTGGGGGGCTGGGTGTGTGTGTGGAGGAAATGGGGTGTGTGTTGAGGGGCTGTGTGTAGGGGCTGGGTGTGTGTGTGTAGGGGCTGGGTGTGTTTGTGTGTGGAGTGGCTGGGTGTGTGTGTAGGGGCTGGTGTGTGTGTGGAGCGGCTGGGTGTGTGTGGAGGGACTGGGTGTGTGTGTGTATGTGTGTGTGTGGAGAGGCTGGATGTGTGTGTAGGGGCTGGNCAGTTTGTGGTGGAGGCTTCCTGATTGGCTCCTGCCTGCTCCCAGCACAGCTAGACAGGAGGGGCTTCCTGTTTCCATGATGGGCCCTTGAGCTGGGAGAAGCCTGTGTCACAGCAAGGCTGTAGTCTCTGGAGACAGAGTCAACTGTGTCAAAGTGAGGGGGCCCTGAGACTCTGAGCCTGTGGCTGTCCTGACAAGGGGCCTGAGGCCCACAGAACATAGGTCTGTGACTCTGAGCTGAGTGCTCTCTGCACTGTCTCAAGCACAGGTGACGTGAGCACGTGCTGAACTGTGTGCAAAGCCACATGCAGTCCTCCAAACCTATGCGGCAGGCTGGGGCACACGTGAGGACCGGGCCCCAGGTGCATGGGTTCCACTCACATGTGCCCCACATACCTCACCCCAGTGCCTCCGTCGCCTCCTCCTGGATCTCTCATTTCCTCTCTGAGGGTTAGGTCTGTGTCCCCACGCCTGGTGCGACCTCACATTTATTTGGTGCACTTTTGAAATCCCCTTTGTTCCTGAGCCTCATCCTCCAGGGATTCTGGTTCTGTGGGTGGAGGTTGGGCCCAGCCCTCTGCATTTTTTATGCTTTATTATGGAAAATTTCAAGTACTTAGAGAAGTAGAGAGAATAGGATCATGACCCCTCCAACATACCTGTCACATTTAACGAGTATTGACCTGGGACCCATCTTGTTTGACCTTTTCTCCCTCTTCCTGCCCCCCACCCTCCAGTCACTGGAGGCCTCCATGATGTCTCTAAAGCACATCCAGGTTGGAGAAGTCCCTTAAGGATCCACCCAGCTCTTGAATTGAGGGGTTCAGGGCACTCTGGGCTGAGGGACCCAGGAATTGAGTGAGCGGGGTGGGCTTAGTAGTGGAGACTTCCTGGATACGCAGAGAAATCACTGATGCAGAAGCTAGGAGGGACTGGGGACAGCGACCTGACCCTCATCCCCCCATCCCCTCCCCTGCAGGCGTGCTGGGCTTGACCTGGTTCATCAACAAGTTCCGCATCGTGAAGCTGACCCCCAAGGACCAATTCATCATCGCCTATGGGGGCCTGCGAGGGGCCATCGCCTTCTCTCTGGGCTACCTCCTGGACAAGAAGCACTTCCCTATGTGTGACCTATTCCTCACTGCCATCATCACCGTCATCTTCTTCACCGTCTTTGTGCAGGTGCTGGGCCAGGGCAGAGAAGGCCCTAGGGACCCTGATGCTGTTCCCGTGGAAAGAGAGGAAAGCGTGTGATTTGAAATGCGATTCTAGTCCCAGCTCCACCACTAACTTGCTGAGTGACCTTGGGCAAGCCACTCCCCCTTTCTGGGCCTCAGTTTCTTCAGTCATAAAATGAGAATTGTGATGAGTCATTGCAGAGTGACTGATCAAAATGTAAAGGAACCAGAATGCTGCCCAACTTAATTTGGAACTCATAGAGCATTAAGAGAAGTGGGTACTGGCCGGGCGTGGTGGCTCACGCCTGTAATCCCAGCACTTTGGGAAGCTGAGGGGGTGGATCACCTGAGGTCAGGAGTTTGAGACCAGCCTGACCAACATGGTGAAACCCTGCCTCTACTAAAAATACAAAATTAGCTGGGCGTGGTGACGCATGCCTGTAATCCCAGCAGGCAGGAGAATCACTTGAACCCGGGAGGCAGAGGTTGCAGTGAGCTGAGATCGCGCCATTGCACTTCAGCCTGGGCAAGAGTGAAATTCCGTCTCAAAAAAGAAAAAAAAAAGAGAAGTGGGTACAGTCAATAGGCCCAAGATCTCTCTTTGCTACCAACTCATTGTAGAGCTTTAGGCAAGAGATTTCATATCTTAGGGTCTCAGTTTCTGCATCTGTAAAATGGGAGTAATATCACAGCATGGGGAACTGGAAAGGGCTCTGAGATAGGCAGCAGGAAGCCTGGAGTCAGCCCTAGCTCTGTGTTGGTGTCCATTTGACCCTAAGAAAGACCCCCTGCTTCTCTGGGTCTCAGTTCCCATCTATAAAGTGAGGGAACTGGGTGAGATGATTCCCAAGAATCCTTCCAGCCTGCTGGTCAGTGATTTCTGTGCATTTAACTGGCCCAGGCTTAGCTGAGAGCCACTTTCCTGCCTAAGGTCCCCAAGGACGCCCAGCCTGTGATGGTGCAAATTGCTCTTCCTTACCTGACTTTGTCTGACCTTGGGCAAATGAGAAACACTCTGTCTGAGCCTCCATTTCTTTACCATCCCTTCTGTCTTTTCTGGGCACTGATCCTCAAAAAGCCCTAGATGGGATACATCTTTGCTTTCTCTCGAGGAAAAAAGATAGGGGAAACCTGGGGCTGGGCTTATTTTCTGTCCTTTAAAGGGAGAGGGGACCCTGGTGCAGTGGCTCACGCCTATAATCCCAGTACTTTGGGAGGCGTAGGCAGGAGGATCCTTTGAGCCCAGGAGTTCAAGAGCAGCCTAGGCAACATGGCAAGACCTTGTCTCTACAAAAAAATAAAAAAAATAGGCAGGTGTGGTGGTGCACGCCTATAGTCCCAGCTACTTGGGAAGCTGAGGTAGGAGGGGATAGCTTGAGCACAGGAGGTTAAGGCAGCTGTTAGCTGTGATTGCGCCACTGTACTCCTCCAGCCTGTGTAACAGAGTGAGACTCTGTCTCGAGTTAAAAAAAAAGGAGAGAGGCTGGGCATGGTGGCTCATGCCTGTAATCCCAGCAATTTGGGAGGCTGAGGCAGGCGGATTGCCTGAGGTCAAGAGTTTAAGACCAGCCTGGCCAACATGGTGAAACCCTGTCTCTACTAAAAATACAAGAAGTAGCTGGGTGTGGTGATGGGCGCCTGTAATCCCAGCTACTCAGAGGCTGAGGCAGGAAAATTGCTTGAACCCGGGAGGCAGAGATTGCAGTGAGCCAAGATCATGCCACTGCACTTCAGCCTGGGCAATAGCACGACTCCGTCTCAAAAAAAAAAAAAAAAAGAAAGAAAAAGGAGAGGAGGAGGCTGCTACTTTTGTCCTCTTGCACTGCTTCCGTCTTCAAAAATATTTTTTTCACCTTGATTTTACAAGTTGGTTGTGCTAATGATTTTCCAAGCCCATTTTCATTGAAGGCAGCACTGGGGAGGGGGCCTCCCTTCAGAGCCAGCCTGCCTGGGTTTGAACCATGGCTTTACTGCTTCTGTGGAATCTTAGAAAGCTGCTTAACCTCTCTGAGCCTCAGTTTCTGCATCTGTTAAATAGGGACAATGGAAGGACCTGCCTTTTAGTGTGTGGGTATTAGAGAGCTGATGCTAGAACACTTCCAAGCACATGTGTTGGTCACATGGCAGGTGTGCAGTTCCATCCACTGCTGCTGTTATTACTTGGTCCTTCTCGCAGTCCTGGTAGGGAGGCAGTGCAGAGGTGGTTTTCCCTGACTTCCTTGGGGTTGTAGAGCGAGTCTGCGGTGCTGTCTATATCTGAACCCAGGCTGGCTGCTGCCTGGCCCAGGCCAGATGACCAGCATGCGGGTCATTTGGCAGTGAAACCTCTGCCCGTGTCTCCAGGAAGAAGCAGGCCTTAAGGACTTGTCTTTAGATAAGTGCCGGGAGGTGGGAGAGTTCTCACACCCTTGGGTCCTGGGAGAGGGCAAAGCAGAGAGGGCATCCTAGCCTTGGGGGTCTAGGGTGGGCATAGGGAGGCTCTGTGGTCTCCCTGCTTGGGTAGCAGAACTAGAGTGCCTGACATCTGCCTGCCTCCCAGGGCATGACCATTCGGCCCCTGGTAGACCTGTTGGCTGTGAAGAAAAAGCAAGAGACGAAGCGCTCCATCAACGAGGAGATCCACACGCAGGTACTGGAGTGCGGGCTGGGCCCTCGGTTGCAGGAGGAGGAACAGGGAGATGGGGAGCAGCTGGGCCTCATGTCCCTGCCCCGCATTAGCCGCTCCTCCCTGTGCTGGTGCCCGGGGTCTCCCTCTGCCCCAGGAGCCATAGGAAGGTCCGTGGTGTGAGCAGCTGGGAGCCTGAGGAGGGGGCATCATGCCATCTCTGCCTCCATTTGAGACCTATCCTAGGCATGGATCCCGGGTGGGATTAGAGAAGGGGGCTCAGCCAGACACAGGCCAGGGTTCAAGATATCCAGAGTCAGGGCCACTGGGTTTGATGAGTGGAGTGTGGGCGCCACCTGCTGGCTGCTCATGGAACCACAGGGCTGGGCCCAGCAAGGCTGCAGCCACAGGAGGGAGTGGGGCTAGTCAGGGGTCTTGGTAGGGAAGGTGCCCCACAGCGAGGCTTGACCTGGCCCTGGGCCCCTTTCAGTTCCTGGACCACCTTCTGACAGGCATCGAGGACATCTGTGGCCACTACGGTCACCACCACTGGAAGGACAAGTAGGTGGCAGGCCTGGTGGGCAGGCCGGGAGGGGCAGGCAAGGGTCTCCTGGGCCTGGGCATCTCCCCACTCCTGGGAGCTGGCTCCATCCATCTCCCTCCTCTCCCACCAGGCTCAACCGGTTTAATAAGAAATACGTGAAGAAGTGTCTGATAGCCGGCGAGCGCTCCAAGGAGCCCCAACTCATCGCCTTCTACCACAAGATGGAGATGAAGCAGGCTATCGAGCTGGTGGAGAGCGGGGGCATGGGCAAGATCCCCTCTGCCGTCTCCACCGTCTCCATGCAGTGAGTGCCGGGGCAACCAGGCAGCTTCTGCTCCCACACACCGGCCCCTCCAGCCCAGCTGGAGGCGGCCACCTGAGGGCAGGGCCCTCTGTTGTCCTGTTGGGGCGGACAAGAGAGCTGTGGGCTCACACTAAGAACCTGAGGCTTTGGTGCCCACCTGGGTCATCCCTAGGGTGACTTCCTTCTAGCCAAACCTGGGAGGCTTTAGGATCCCAAGAATCTTGGGGACCTAACCTATGTCCTGTTGTCCCAGGAACATCCACCCCAAGTCCCTGCCTTCTGAGCGCATCCTGCCAGCACTGTCCAAGGACAAGGAGGAGGAGATTCGCAAAATCCTGAGGAACAACTTGCAGAAGACCAGGCAGCGGGTGAGGGCCTGCTCCCCAGCCCGACCCCCGGGGTACAGGAGCCCTTCAGCCCCTCTCCACAGCAGCCCTGCCCTGCCCGTGCCCCTCGGCACCCACCCCAGGGCTGGCCTGGCCTCCAGAACTGCCCCCACCCCTCCATGACCAGAGCCTTCCGGCGCCTGCACTGCCCTGATGCTGTGCCTTCCACAGCTGCGGTCCTACAACAGACACACGCTGGTGGCGGACCCCTACGAGGAAGCCTGGAACCAGATGCTGCTCCGGAGGCAGAAGGCCCGGCAGCTGGAGCAGAAGGTAGCCTCTGCCTTTCTCTGGGAACCTGTATCCCACCCCACTCACCCAAGCTCCGCCACAGCCTCTGCGGAAATGTACCCATTCTAGGAACAGGGTTTGGCTTTCGAGGGGCTTGTTGGCCGTGTAAGGGCATGGAGAGCCATGAAGAGTTCTAAGCAAGGGATTGGCGTGGGGGTGTGGAGTGTGGCCTGGGTTAGGGCAGTGGCAGGGGACAGAGGAATGGGTGGATTTAAGGCTGGGCAGTGTAGGTGTGTTGAGGGAGGCTGTGACAGGAGCCTGGGTTGAGCCCTCAGGAGCTCCTGAAGGGTCAGTACGGCTGCCCACACAGGCACAAGGGACGGGGAGCGAGCGCCCCGCATACACGGAAGGTGGGGTGGCAGTGGCCGGGTTCTGTCCTGAGGGGCTCCCTCTGCCCAGCTGCCTGTGCTCACCCTGTCTGTCCTCTCTGGCAGATCAACAACTACCTGACAGTGCCAGCCCACAAGCTGGACTCGCCCACCATGTCTCGGGCCCGCATCGGCTCAGGTAAGGGCCTGGTGAGGGGCCTCAGGTCTGGGCGCTCCGAGCCGCCGCCTCCTGAGGATGGGGCTCCACAGGAACAGGCCCCAGCCACTGGGAGGACAGGCCTGGCCCTCGCTGACCTCAGGGGCCCCTCCCAAGCCATGAGCTGCTTCTACGTCAGGGGCCATCCCTAGGGACAGAGACGTTCTGGATGAGGACTGTGTGGGGAGCTGGGAGAGCCATGGTGCCTGGCAGGAAGGCAGGGTATCTGCCCCTTCAAAACCCCTAACGCGTGTGGGGAACGTGAGGGCAGGGCCCCAGGGTAGACTCATGCCGGGAGGAGCCCCAGGTCTTGGCCTGTGGAGGGACACCTCTGGGAGCCCCTGTCAGAGGAGAGGGGCACAGTCTGAGGAAGAGAAGTTGTGGGGTGGAGGGTCTCAGAGGCCTGCTTCTGAGGCCCGTTGGGACCAGGACAGCTGTGCTCATGAGAAGACCTGCAGGAAGCGCTGACGCGGCGAGTGGCACGTGCTGGGCTGGGCTCCAGAGCAGAATCCAGCTTGTGTCTTGCTTTTGGTCCCAGACCCACTGGCGTATGAGCCGAAGGAGGACCTGCCTGTCATCACCATCGACCCGGCCTCCCCGCAGTCACCCGAGTCTGTGGACCTGGTGAACGAGGAGCTGAAGGGCAAGGTCTTGGGGTTGAGCCGGGATCCTGTGAAGGTGGTCGAGGAGGACGAGGAGGACGATGGGGGTATCATGATGCGGAGCAAGGAGCCTTCGACCCCAGGAACCGACGATGTCTTCACCCCCGCACCCAGTGACAGCCCCAGCTCCCAGAGGATACAGCGCTGCCTCAGTGACCCAGGCCCGCACCCTGAGCCTGGGGAGGGAGAGCCGTTCATCCCTAAGGGGCAGTAGCGCCAGAGCCAGCAGGCAGCGCCCGTCCCCTCACAGACTCTCCCACCAGAGCAGGGGCTGCTGGGGGCTCCCCTTGCCCTTCCTGACCCGGATTGGCCCTGCCCCTCCCCCTACCGCATGGCAGCTGGGCCCACAGCCCCCACCCCAGCACAGCTCCCCGCCACTGCCTCCTGGGGAGCATCCGCCCCACCAGAGCTGCCTCCCCAATCCATTTGGCAGAACTGCTGGGGCTGGTGAGGCCGGCTCTGCCTCTCCCTAGATCCGGGCTTCTCCCGGACCTGGACTAGGGCCTCGGAGGCTCCTCCCTCTGCCTCATCCTCCTCCTCATTCAGACCAATCTTAGTTTCTAACCAAAGAGTCTCTGGCTCAGCAGTGGTCCCACCCAGGAAGGGAGGGAGCTGAGGCCTCCCTCGAGCAGGCCCTGCTTTATTAGGGGACACGCCAGGGGTACCAGTCACATGGCTGGGGGAGGGACTGCTGACCCACCAAGGTCTCACACTCCTGCCAGCTCTGTCACCCTGGCTACCACCCCAACCTGTCCTTACTCAGAGCTGCGGGCTGAGGGCATCTCTGAGCGTCTCTGCCTGGAGCAGGGGTGGTTTCTAGGTCGACAGTGACGTGACTCAGAGCTTTCCGAACTGTGCTCCCACGGGGACCACTGGGCCCCTCAGGGGATGCTGCTGGGGGAAGGACTGGCCGTGGCTCCAGAATGTGCTGCCTTTTTAAGTTTCGTTTGTTCACACTTCTATATATGATTATTTGCACGGAGGGCACTCCTGTTTTTTAAAACATTTTGAAAACCCCTGGCTGAACAGTGCTCTGCCTCTAACTCCTCACACTCCAGGAATTACCCTTCTTCATTTGTGCCTGTCTGTTCAACCCCGTCCCCCATGTTTCTCTGCCTGCTGGGCTCTTAACTATTGCCCGAAGACTGTGACATCAGAAGTAACTCCCACTCCTAATCAAGAGTCTCTCCAGCCTCACAGATGCTGGCCTCTTGGCACCTGCCTAGCTCTTGGGCCTGACCTCCAGTCCTGCTGGCCTGCTCTTACTTCCCCCACCCTGGGTTTGGCCCCTGGAACCTTTCCCTCGTGTGTACCACACCCTGCCTGCCATGGAGCCCATTGTGGAGGCGGTCGGGGGTGGGGGGAGAAGGCCTCCCCTGAGGATCTCCTGTCCCCCGGGGCTGGTGGGTTGGGCAGAATCCTGGGCCCCCAGAGACCTTTGCTCACACACACTCCTTCCCCCTGTCCCTGGGGCACTCCCCCAGGATTGTGCAATAGTCAGAGTGTCCCTCTTTGCAGGGGACTGGGCCATGGGTCCTCAGCCCATCTGTCCATCCTCCTCTCCATGCAAGTGCTGTTTGGGCAGGAGTCACCATGCAAGGGTGACGTCAACAACCATGTACCAAGCCACCGCAGCTGCTGCCACTCTGCCGCCTGTACAGAAGAAACTGAATCTTTTTCATATTCTAATAAATCAATGTGAGTTTTTAATAGAGTCAAGGGCTGCTTCCTGGGGACAAGGGTCTTTAGGAGGGAGAATGGCCTGGGGGCCTGAAGTACTTAGTTCAAAGGCTGGCACAGAAACACTTCATGGCTGTCAGCTGCTGGGATGGTTGTTCCCACATGCCAGGCACTGAGATACTGCAACAAGCTAAGCAGGACGTGCCCTGCCCCGTGGGGGAGAGCGGCACTAACCAGTGCCAAGTGTTTGTGCAAGAGGTGAATAAGGCAGAGGAGAGGGAGGGGATGGCGAGGAGGACCCTCCTGAGTCCCGAGTGAGTGATATCCCCAGGAGGGGACTGAAGAAGGAGCTGAAGCCTCCGGGTGGAAAAGGACCCAGAAAGTTCCCAAACATTGTAACTGGGAGCTGTGCCCACGAACACTGGGACCTGAGAAAAAGCCAGGTGGCTGGGTCAGAGTGACAGGGGAGGCAAGGATGGGGCCTCGTGTTCCACGGTTAAGATTTTGCTCTTAACCGTGGGAAGACCAAAAGGGCAGTGGGAAGTCACTGGAGCCCTCAAGTTCTCACCTGTAAAGTGGGGACAGTGACCCCTGCATGAGATAAGCTCGGGTGTGTGCAGACTGATCATCCCTAATCAGAAAACCCAGCACAACGCCACGAATGGAGAATGCACATCTGACCTCATGAGACAGGTTGCAGTCAAAACTTTGCTTCATGCGCAAAATTATTTAAAATATATAAAATTGGGCCGGGTGCGATGGCTTATGCCTGTAATCCCAGCACTTTGGGAGGCCAAACTGGGCGGATCACCTGAGGTCAGGAGTTCGAGACCAGTCTGGCCAACATGGCAAAACCCCATCTCTACTAAAAATACAAAAATTAGCTGGGCATGGTGGTGTATGCCTGTAATCCCAGCTACTCGGGAGGCTGAGGCAGGAGAATCACTTGAACCCAGGAGGTGGAGGTTCCAGTGAGCTGAGATCGAACCATTGCATTCTAGCCTGGGCAACAGAGCAAGACTCTGTCTCAAAAAAAAAATATATAAAATATATATATATATATATATATATATATATATATATATATATAAACATTGCTTTCAGGCTATTTGTAGAAACTGTATATGAAACAAATGAATTTCATGTTTAGACTTGGATTCTATCCCCAAGATATCTCATTATGTATGTACAAATATTCCAAAATCTGAAACACTTCTGCTTTCAAGCATTTGGGGTAAGGATCGCTCAATTCCTAATGGGGTCGATTCAGCAGAGGCTGGAGCCCTGAGGTGCATTTCCTGGATCCAACCACCAGAGGGCAGTGGGGCCTTGGCACGCACCCCAGGCACCCTTCGAACCTGGGCTGTCCAGGAAAGCATCTCCTTTGCCCGGGCTGGGACCTGAGTATGGAACTGGTTTGACTTACAAAATCTGAAGTGGTTAGTTTCAAGAGGATTACAGGGTTATTATTAAAGGATTATTCCTGTATCCATCTGTTCCCTAGCAGGAAATGGATGTTACAGCCATCCCTCCATATTTTCCGGGGATTGGTTCCAGGATCCACATGGAAACCAAAATCCTTGGATGCTTAAGTTCCTGATGTAAAATGGTATAGTGCTGTTGGCCCTTCATGGGTTCTGCATCCATGGATTCAACCAACTGCAAATTGAAAATATTGGGGGAAAAATTTCAAATAATAAAGTGTAACAACTATTTACATAGTATTTACGTTGTAATCTAGAGATGATTTAACGTATATGGGAGAATGGCTGGGCACGATGGTTCACACCTGTAGTACCAGCACTTTGGGAGGCCGAGGCAGGTGGATCATTTGAGGATAGGAGTTTGAGACCAGCCTGACCAACATGGTGAAACCTCGTCTCTACTAAAAATAAAAAAATTAGCTGGGTGTGGTGGAGCATGCCTATTGTCCTAGCTACTGGGGAGGCTGAGGCAGGAGAATCACTTGAACCCAGGAGGTGGACTTTCCAGTGAGCCGAGATTGTGCCACTGCACTCCAGCTTGGGCAACAAAAAAATATATATGGGAGAATGTATGTAGGTTATAGGCAAATACTACATTATTTTATATAAGGGACTTGAGTTTCCATGAATTTTGGTACCTGGGACGGTCCTGGAACCAATCCTCCATGGATACCAAGAGATGAATACATTTGCATATAACCAACACTCATCTTCCCATATACTGTAAATCATCCATAGATTACCTATAATACCTAATACAATGTAAATGCTGTGTAAGTAGTTGTCGGCTAGGTATGATGGCTCACTCCTATAACCTCGGCACTTTGGGAGGCGGAGATGGGCAGATCACTTGAGCCTAGGAATTCAAGACCAGCCTGTGCAACACGGTGAAACCCCATCTCTACAAAAAATACAAAATTTGCTTGGGCATGGTGGTGCACGCCTATGGTCCCAGCTACTTGGGAGGCTGAGGTGGGAGGATTGCTGGAGCCCAGGAGGTCGTGACTGCAGTAAGCCATGTTTGCGCCACTGCACTCCAGCCTGGGCGACAGCAAGACCCTGTCTTAAAAAAAAAAAAAAAAAAGTTGTTATACTGGTTTTTAAAGTTGTATTTTTATTGTATTGTTATTTTTTGTTTACTTGTTTTTATGTTTTCAATTTGTGCTAGGTTGAATCTGAGGCTGCAGAACCCGAGGGTACAGAGGCCGACTGTATATTCAAAGGGGTACCAAGAGCCTTCAACTAAGGGATTAACTGGAGATGTGGGCAGGGTTGTGGGAACCTACCAAGGATGGGACCCAGCAGGGTTCACGCTACAGGAAGCCGTTACAACCCATAGAGCTGAAAGGGCAAGAGGAGGGAGCTCTCATCATGGGAGGGGACTGCCCAGCTAGAGCTGTGGCCATGTTTACAACAGCCCCTGCCAGAGAGGGCGTCAGGCAGGTTGGGGGTGGACAGGTTTCATCCTGATGGTGCCTCCCACTGGCCAATCCCAACTGAAAGCCCGAAGGGAAGGCAGCCAGAGCAGGTTGGCCCTTCATCGAATGGGGAGTGTGGATGTGGAAGGGAAACGAGATCCAAGCAGGGCTATTCCTTTTACCCCTCTGCACCCACTCTTGTCCTTTGGGTGAAAAACTCATGTCCCTGTTGCTTAATGGTTGCAGAATTTCTGTTTGGGATGATGAAAAAGATTGGGAAATAGGTTGTGGTGATGATTGTACAACATCATGAATGTACTAGACACCACTGAAGTATTTGCTTTAAAATGGTTAGTTTTATGTTATGTGAATTTCATCTTCTTTTTTTTTTTTTTTTTTGAGACGGAGTCTCGCTCTGTCGCCCAGGCTGGAGTGCAGTGGCCAGATCTCAGCTCACTGCAAGCTCCACCTCCTGGGTTTACGCCATTCTCCTGCCTCAGCCTCCCGAGTAGCTGGGACTACAGGCGCCCGCCACCTCGCCCGGCTAAGTTTTTGTATTTTTTAGTAGAGACGGGGTTTCACCGTGTCAGCCAGGATGGTCTCAATCTCCTGACCTCGTGATCCGCCCGTCTCGGCCTCCCAAAGTGCTGGGATTACAGGCTTGAGCCACCGCGCCCGGCCCATTTTTTTTTTTAATGGAAGGAACAGTCTCATCAACACCATCAACCTTGTCAGATTCACCCTGTTCTTGTTAACCTTCAGTCATACTCACCTGGAGCCTAACTTGACACATTAGTCATCAACAGGGCTTATTTATTTATTTATTTATTTATTTATTTATTTTTGAGACGGAGTCTCGCTCTGTTGCCCAGGCTGGAGTGCAGTGGCGCAATCTTGGCTCACTGCAAGCTCTGCCTCCCGGGTTCACGCCATTCTCCTGCCTCAGCCTCCTGAGTAGCTGGGACTACAGGCGCCTGCCACAACGCCTGGCTAATTTTTTGTATTTTTAATAGAGACGGGGTTTCACCGTGTTAGCCAGGATGGTCTCGATCTCCTGACCTCGTGATCTGCCCACCTCGGCTTCCCAAAGTGCTGGGATTACAGGCATGAGCCACCCCGCAACCGGGCTCTTTAAATAAGACAGTGGGGCATGCAAATAACAACAGAAAATTGCTACAGCCCCCACTTTGGCAGCTGGTCAGCAGGCCCAAGTTAGCAATCACAGCATCCTTCCTCCACCCCCACTTTCCTCTAACCATGTGCCAGCACTTTGGTTGACTGGGGTTTTTATGGGTGGGGTGTCCTAAACCTTTACTCCTGTGCCGTTCAGCCTCTTCTGGTCTTATGTTTGTCACATTTCCCCTTCCCTATCAATACTGGAAGGGGGACTGGGGGGACTGAGGCACCTGGTGAATCCCCTCTTTTCTGTCATTGTCTTCTGCCCTCCCCACATTGTGTAGCAGGAACGTATTTTCCTTCCGGCAATCCTAGCTAATCACCCTGTCAGGTACAGGACAGTTGACCCTCTTTCTCTGCCTTTTAGTTAAGCAACATGCAGACCTCAAAATGACCAGAGGAGAACACTCTACTTCCAATTCTTTTTTTTTTTTTTGAAACGAGTCTCGCTCTGTCACCCAGGGTGGAGTGCAGTGGTGTGATCTCAGCTCACTGCAACCTCCACCTCCTGGGTTCAAGTGCTTCTCATGCCCCAGCCTCCCAAGTAGCTGGGATTACAGGCATGCACCACCATGCCCGACTAATTTTTGTATTGTTAGTAGGGACGGAGTTTCACCATGTTGGCCAGACTGGTCTTAAACTCCTGACCTCAAGTGATCCACCCACCTCGGCCTCCCGAAGTGCTGGGATTACAGGCGTGAGCCACCGTTCCTGGCCTCTCTACTTCCAATTCTAAAGGAGTCATATTCACATTCCCTGGAGGGAGTGTTCCTCCTTTGAGCATTAAGCTCACACACTGAACACAAAATTGAGGGGATAGGAAGCCAAAACTCCTCCAGTAGGTAATTGAGAATAGTGGTGAGAAAAGCTACTCCCATATCCATCCCTTGGTCCCTGGGCCTGTGTATTTCGGTTGTCAAAGAGGTAGGACCATGTATTAGCCACTGATTTCAAGCATGTGCTGCCTCCTACCCATCAACAGCTCAGCTGCGGAGGTTGTCTCCCACCTGGCGCTGTAACTCTGTTCTGCCCAGTCAGCTTCTTCTGGTTGCAGGGCCTGTTTTAAGACCAGTGTGTTCTGGGCCGGGCGCAGTGTCTCACACCTGTAATCCCAGCACGTTGGGAGGTCGAGGTGGGCAGGTCACTTGAAGTCAGGACTTCGAGACCAGCCTGGCCAACATGGTGAAACCCTGTTTCTACCAAAAATATGAAAATTAGCCGGGCATGGTGACAGGCACCCATAATCCCAGCTACTCAGGAGGCTGAGGCAGGAGAATCACTGGAACCAAGGAGCCAGAGGTTGCAGTGAGCTGAGATCACGCCACTGCACTCCAGACTGGACGACAGAGTGAGACTCAGAAAAAAAAAAAAAAAGGAAAGAAAGAAAGAAGAAAGAAAAGAAAAGAAAGAAAAAAGAATAAAGAAAGACTGCTGTCTTCATGACAGGGGGTCGGTGTAATCAATCTGCCGGTAGGTGGCCAGCTTGCCCCCTTTTGTATTTTTTGTATTTTTAGTAGAGACGGGGTTTCACAGTGTTAACCAGGATGGTCTTGATCTCCTGACCTCGTGATCCGTCCGCCTCAGCCTCCCAAAGTGCAGGGATTACAGGCGTGAGCCACTGCGCCCGGCCAATCTCCCTATTTGTAATGTCACCTGATTAGCAACCTTATTCCATCTTCTGCCTTAATTCACCCTTTGCAGCTGGTCACAGTGGCTCACGCCTGTAATCCCAGCACTTTGGGAGACTGAGGTGGGTGGATCTCTTGAGGTCAGGAGTTCGAGACCAGCCTGGCCAACGTGACAAAACCCGGTCTCTACTAAAAATACAAAAACTAATTGGGCATGATGGTGGGTACCTGTAGTACCAAGCTACTTGGGAGGCTGAGGCAGAAGAATCGCTTGAACCCGGGAAGTGGAGGTTGCAGTGAGCTGAGATCGCACCACTGCACTCCAGCCTGAGTGAGAGAGCAAGACTGTGTCAAAAAAAAAAAAAAAAAATTCACCCTTTGCCGTGTACCATGCAACATATTTAGTTCTAAGGATTAGACCATGGACATTTTTGGAGTGCTGTTACTCTGCCTACCACACCAGACATAGCCAGTCATCCCTGCCACCATAGCATGTATACGGGCCCATTAAGCAAGAACCAGGGTAGCTGGGAATAGAAGTTGCCATCTACAGGATGGGTCACCTTGTCCACCTCATTACTGAGGGCTTCTCCACAATAGATGCCCTCTCGGTACTTGTGCGTGTTAAAATTAGCTTCACCACCTATGCCCATTTCAAGCAGCCCATCCATATTTCTCTCCCTTATACCTGCTCATCACCCATCTCTCAGTCTTGTGATTTGTAAACCCCTAACCAGCCCCTAACTTGTTAGCCACTGCTCATGAGTCAGTGTGGATCTGCCCCTCAGGTCATCTTTCCTTCTGTGCAAGTGGATAATCCACACAGTTAGAGGTTCTGCCCGCTGGGACAGAACCTTCATCGCTGTCCTGCAGGGACACCCTGAGTGTGGCTATAATGCAGTAGCTGTCTCTTTGTAGTTGTGCTGAGGTACCATGCAGACTCATTTATTTTTTTTATTTTATTTTATTTTTTTTTGAGATGGAGTCTCGCTCTGTAGCCCAGGCTGGAGTGCAGTGGCCAGATCTCAGCTCACTGCAAGCTCCGCCTCCCAGGTTCACGCCATTCTCCGGCCTCAGCCTCCCGAGTAGCTGGGACTACAGGCGCCCGCCACCTCGCCCGGCTAGTTTTTTGTATTTCTTAGTAGAGACGGGGTTTCACCGTGTTAGCCAGGATGGTCTCGATCTCCTGACCTCGTGATCCGCCCGTCTCGGCCTCCCAAAGTGCTGGGATTACAGGCTTGAGCCACCGCGCCCGGCCGATGCAGACTCATTTAGAAATCATGTCTGTGCTTTTTCCTCTGTGTTAACTGGTCATAGCAACTTCAGCAAATTGGGTAGAGGAAGAAACAGTGAAGCAATAAGGGTAGGTGCCCTGGGAATTTGAACCACCTGCTCATGCAATTTCTTTGTGCCTTCTGGACTTGCTCAGACCTGATTTTATATATGCTATTCAGTAATAGAATGCCATTCCTAGTGCTGGCAACTGGTTGAGAGAGGGAGAGAAAAGAAAAACAATAGAACAGTACCATGCATGTCCAATCTTACAATCAGGTGGATCAGATCACATCTACTTCTGGTTGCGTGGGTCACTTGGTGTCCCACAGTCAGGCATTCCACCTTCACCGTGTCCAGTTGTGAACCAGGAGCTGTTTATTTTTTTATTCATTTATGTTTTGAGACAGAGTCTTGCTTTGTCACCTAGACTGGAGTGCAGTGGTGTGATCTCGGCTCACTGCAACCTCCGCCTCCCGGGTTCAAGCAATTCTCCTGCCTCAACCTCCTGAGTAGCTGGGATTACAGGCACCCGCCATCATAAGCACGGCTAATTTTTGTATTTTTAGTAGAGATGGGGTTTCACCATGTTGGCGAGGTTGGTCTTGAACTCCTGACCTTAGGTGATCTACCCGCCTCGACCTCCCAAACTGCTGAGGTTTCATGCGTGAGCCACTGTGCCTGGCCAGGAGCTGTTTTTTAAATGGTGACTAGTTCTTGGTAGAAGAAGCATGACTTAATCTCAAACCTAATGGTCAGTAACTGTACCGTGATTCTCCTGTTGGAGCTTTTCCATACAGCATCATCTGCTACAGTCACTTCCAAGTCTTAAGCTCATGTGACAGGCAGCTTGCTCTGCAGCCTGGACCTGTTTCAGAGCCTCACCTTGCTCCATGCCTCACTCAAAACTTACAGTCTTATGGGTTTTATAGTAAATGGATAGAGCAGCAAGCACAGCTGAATGTGGTATGTGTTGGCTCAAAAATCCAGAGTCCCATCAAAGATCTTGCCTCTTTCTTTGTAGTGGGCAGTATAAGGTACAGCAACTTGTCTCTCCTTTTACAGGAAATATCCTGACATGCCATGCCCCCCCACCACTGGATCTTCTAGAAACTTCACTGACATGGCATGTTGCTGAGTTTTTGTGGAGTGTACCCCCTTCAGTTGGCATACAATATTTTACTAAGAAACTAGAGTGCTTGCAATGGCCTGCTCACTGGGGCCAATTACCATAATGTCATCAATGTGATGGGCCAGACTAATGTTCTGAACTATGTCAAGATGATCAGTGACCCTTTGGACTAGATTATGATTGACATCGTGAGAACCGGCAAAGCCCCGAGGCAACAGAGTGAAGGTGTACGGCTGTCCCTGCTACACCAAGGCACACTATTTCCAACTATCTTTAGTTAGCGAAATAGAAAAGAAAGCATTTGGGGATTGAAGATGCACACCAGGCCAGGGGCCATGCTGATTGGTTCCAGTAAAAATCTCATGTTTGGGACCACAGCTGCAACCGGCATTGCACCTAACATTTTTCGGGGGGGGGCGGGGGGCTTTTTTTTAGATGTAGTCCCCATTCGCCTCTGGGACACCATGATTAGCCATGGCACTGATGCCTGAGGGCTGCTCCTTCCCTGAGCTTTATCATAAAGAACCTGGTCTCCAAAGTTCATTGGCACCATTGGGCCTCCCCCACTGCTGGGTCTGAATGTGGCATAGGTTGCCTTAAAAATCCAGAGTCCCGGCCAGGCGCAGTGGCGCACGCCTGTAATCCCAGCACTTTGGGAGGCCGAGGTGGGCGGATCACAAGGTTAGGAGATCGAGACCACGGTGAAACCCCGTCTCTACTAAAAATACAAAAATTAGCTGGGCGTGGTGGCGGGCACCTGTAGTCCCAGCTACTCAGGAGGCTGAGGCAGGAGAATGGCATGAACCCAGGAGGCGGAGCTTGCAGTGCAGCCGAGATCATGCCACTGTGCTCCAGCCTGGGCGACAGAGCAAGACTCTGTCCCAAAAAAAAAAAAAAAAAATCCAGAGTCCCATCAAAGATTTTGCCTCCTTCTTTATAGTAGGCAATATAAGGCTCAGCAACTTGTTTCTTCTTTTAGAGGAGCTACCCTGACATACCATGCCCCAGACCACTGGATCTCCTAGAAACTTCCTTGACGTGAAATCCATTGAGTCAGGAAAGCAAGAAGCCAGATTGCATTTGGCACATCCTACATTATCTCCAGCCTATAGAGGATAACTAACATAGAGCTTTTGGGAACTATGGTGAAGGGGTTCCCTTCTCCCTCTGCCTCCCTCCCCAGCTTCCCAGGGAAGTGCCAGCATCTCAGCTTCTTTGTAGGCCACGACTGGATCCAGGTTGCAATTCACCAGCTCAGACTGGTAATCCCACTCCAGGTGCTCAAGCCAACACAACCCCCACTGCTGGGTGCACACCTGTATCAGTCAGTTTGGCCTGATCTAATCTTTTATTTATTTTTTTCTTTTTTAAGAGACAAGGTCTTGCTATGTTGCCCAGGCTGGTCTTGAACTCCTGGGCTCAAGCGATCCACCTGCCTCAGCCTCCCAAAGTGCTAGGGTTACAGGCATGAGCCACCATGCCCGGCCTAATCTTATATTTTGTCTTCCTTAATCTACCACCCTTGGATGCAACCCAGACTCCTGCCAATACAAACCGTCAAGGTTCTGCAACTCCTTTAATGTATAAACTATCTCCTCCTGGGGTACACTTTGTCCTTTTCTTGACTAGGCTCTATGGGGATATAATTCTCATTATAGGCCTGGAGGAAACGAGGTGATGGGGGTGTATCCTGGGGTGCATCTTCCCTGGTGAGGCAGCCGCCGCAAGTGAAGTCACTGAAAGATTTCTGTGCTGGGAAAGACCAGTTTTCTCAGACTGAAGACAAGGGGTGCTGCCTTTACCACCAGGGAAGATTCAGGAGGTGCTGGTGTTCAAAGTTCTATCCAGATGTCCCCATCTTGGGATCTGTTCCTTCTTAACCAGTGCCCTTCCCTTAGCAGAAGAGACTGAGCAAGGTTGTGCATTTAATTGGCTCTGCAACTCTGTGATCCTCACAGTCAGAGCCTGAGCTTGGTTCTCAGCCACATCTGCCCTCTGGCTGGCAGAGATCAAAGATACTTTCAGAGCCACCCTAGGGCCTTTCGGAATCTCCAGCCTTGCACTGAGTCGGGAATTCAAGGCTTTCAGTCTGTTCCTTTGTGTGCGTTTCTAGGGCAGTCAGATGTGCAGTCAGAAGCCCACGCCACAGTCTTTGTCACTATTTCTTAGTCATTATTGCCATCATATTGACTAAATGCCATAGCCACTTGGTCTCCCAACATCAAGCCACCACTGGTCATAAAGTAACTAACTGTGATGCCACTGCGTGCCATAGATGACCATTGTCCATTACCCCATGTCAAAGAGGTTATTCACGCACTAATCAAGAAGCGTGAGCAACCCAACCCCAGAATCCCTCCCAAGGATCTGTCTCCCAGAGCTATTCTGGTACCAATTATTGTGGCAATCAGGGCCCTGGGTGGAAACAGGTGGCACGTTCAAAGGGGTAATGTGGGTTTGATGAAGGGACTCTTACAAAGTGCTGGGCAGAGTTAAAGGAACCAAGAAAGGCTGGTGAAGCATACAAGGTCTGCAGCAGCAGGAAGCTCTTACCAGCCGGGGAGCAGGGAAGGTCCTGGAATCCGGTGAGAGCTGGAGCCTGGGGAGAGGTCAGCCTCTAGGCCCAGCGCAGAATGGAGAAAGGTGAAGAGGGCACCTGGACTGGCAGGAGGAACATATGATACGACACCCATTTTACAGATAAGACAACTGGGCCGGGTGCAGTGACTCGTACCTGTAATCCCAGCACTTCAGGAGGCCGAGGCAGGCAGATCACTTGAGGTCAGGAGTTCGAGACCAGCTTGGCCAACATGGTGAAACCTGTCTTTACTAAAAATACAAAAGTTAGCTGGGTGCACGCCTGTAATCCCTGTTACTCAGGAGGCTGAGGCAAGAGAATTGTTTGAACCTAGGAGGCGGAGGTTTCAGTGAGCCAAGGTTGCGCCACTGCACTCCAGTCTGGGTGACAAGAGTGAGACTCTGTCTCAAAAAAAATAGAAAAAGAAAACTGACGCTCAGCTGCCCCATGCAATTCCACAGATAGGCCCAGAGCACTTGCTCTGTGTGTGTGTGTGTGTGTGTGTGTGTGTGTGTCTGTGTGTTGTGTGGCGGGGGTTGGTGTGAGTGTGTATGTGGTGTGAGGTATGTGTGTGGTGTGTGGTGTGTGGTGTGTGATTGTGTGGTGTTTGGTATGTGAGGTGTGTGAGGTGTGTGTGTGGTGTCTATGGGTGTTGTGTATGGTGTGTGTGTAGTGTGTGTGGACGTGGTGTGTGTGTGGTGTGTGTGGGGTGTGTGGTGTGTGCTTGTATGTGTAGTGTTTGGTGTGTGAGGTGTCTGTGTGGTTTGTGGTGTCTATGAGTGTTGTGTGTGGTGTGTGTGTGTGTGGTGTGTGTGGACATGGTGTGTGTGTGGTATGTGTGGGGTGTGTGGTGATGTGGGTGCAGTGTGTGTGTGGTGTGTGGGATATGCGGTGTCTGTGATGTGTGTGGTGTGCAGGGTGTGTGTGGGGTGTGTGGGGTGTGTGGTGTGTATGTGTGTAGTGTGTGGTGTGTGTGGTATGTGGGGTGTGTGTGGTGTGTGTGTGGTCTGTGTGTGTAGTGGTATGTGTGTGGTGTGGGGGTGGTGTGTGCAGTGTATGTGGTGTGTGATGTGTGTGTGGTATGTATGGGGGGAGTGTGTGTGTGGCATCTGGTTGTGTGTGTGTAGTGTGTGGTGTGTGGTGTATGTGGTGTGTGGCGTGTGTGGTATGTGGGGTGTGTATGATGTGTTGAGTGTGTGGTGTATATAGTATGTGTGTGTTGCATGTGTTTGTGTGGTGTTTGGTATATATGGTGTGTGTGTGGTTTGTGTGGTGTGTGTGTGGTGTGGTATGTGGGCTGTATGGTGTGTGGTGTGTGTTGCATGTGTGGTGGTTGGTGTGTATGATGTATATGTGGTATGGCATGTGGGACGTGTGGTGTGTGTGGTGTATTTGGTGTGTGTGTGCTGTGTGGTGTGGTGTGTGGGGGTGTGTGATATGTGTGGTATGTGTGTGGTATGTGGTGTGTATGGTTTGTTGCCTGTGTGGTGTGTGTGGGGTGTGTAGTGTGTGTCGTGTGTGGGGTGTATGTGGTGTGTGGGGTGTGTGGGGTGTTTGGTGTGTGGTGTGGTGTTTGGTGTGTATGGTGGTGTGTGTGATGTGTGGTGTGTGGGGTGTGTAGTGTGGGTGTGGTGTGTGGTGTGTG
>NC_037668.1:54474973-54536865 GCF_003255815.1 Theropithecus gelada | reverse complement strand
GTGTGTGTAGTGTGTGTAGGGAGGTGTGGGGTGTGTGGTGTGGTGTGTGTGTGCGCTGTCATGTATGTGTGGGGGGTGTGGTGTGTGGGGTGTGTGTTGGGGAGGTGTAGGGTGTGTGGTGTGTGTGTGTGTGGTGTCATGTGTGTGGTGTGTGTGGGGGGGGTGTGGGGGGTGTGGTGTGTGGGGTGTGTCGGGGAGGTGTGGGGTGTGTGGTGTTTGTGTGTCCTGAAAGGAGCAGCAGCAGGATACTGAGGAAGATGCTCACACTCAGCCTCATTTCCTTGTCTCTAACAGGCCATTCCTAATTTCTGCCCACAACATAGACCCAGTAAAAGGATCGTGTAAGAGCCAGGAAAGCAATTTTCAGTCGAGGAATATTTCTTGAGGCCACTGTGTGCTGTACTCTGTGCTCAGTGAAGTAGGTGGTGGGGCCTAGGGGTGAAAGGGAGCACTGTGGAGATTTGAAACCCACTTCCTTAGCCCCCAGAGTGCCCCAGAAATGAACTTCAGAAAAGAGGACCAAGAGACTTGAGCCCAGAAGCTGGAGTTCAAATCCAAAGTGGAAAGTCTGAGGGCGGCCTTGGTCATGCATCTCTGGAGCTGTTTCTCCTTCCACAGTCCCAAGGGAGCATCTGAGCACATGGTGCATTGTGGAAGGTGGCGGGGAGGACAGAGGTGGCTCTGAAACCAGGTGGCAGGTGGTCAGAGAGGAATGTGGTTTTGTCGTTGTTTGTTGTTTGTTTTGAGACAGGGTCTCACTCTGTCACCCAGGCTGGAGTGCAGTGGCACAATCTTGGCTCACTATAACCTCTGCCTCCTGGACTCGAGCAATCCTCCCACATCAGCCTTCCAAGTAGCTGGGACTACAGCGCACCACTACACCCAGCTAATTTTTGTATTTCTTTCTTTTCTTTTTTTTTTTTTTTTTTTTTGAGACGGAGTCTCGCTCTGTCGCCCAGACTGGAGTGCAGTGGCCAGATCTCAGCTCACTGCAAGCTCCGCCTCCCGGGTTTACGCCATTCTCCTACCTCAGCCTCCCGAGTAGCTGGGACTACAGGCGCCCGCCACCTCACCCGGCTAGTTTTTTGTATTTTTTAGTAGAGACGGGGTTTCACCGTGTTAGCCAGGATGGTCTCGATCTTCTGACCTCGTGATCCGCCCGTCTCGGCCTCCCAAAGTGCTGGGATTACAGGCTTGAGCCACCGCGCCCGGCCTGTATTTCTTGTAGAGACAGGGTCTCACCATGTTGCCCAGGCTGGTCTCGAACTCCTGAGCTCAAGCAGTCTGCCCTCCTTGGCCTCCCAAAGTGCTGGGATTACAGGTGTGAACCATCACACCCGGCCAGGAATGTGTTCTTAAGTGGGTTGATCTGAGCTACATCTGCAGCACTGGGCGCGCCAGAGCACACTATACTACAGTCCCATCAAGCAGACTTGCTGATTCAGCAGACCACCCGTACTGGGTCCTCTGGCTGGCTTTCCAGGCCCACCAGCCAGCCCCACAAGATCCCTTTGGCCTAGCTCATTCCACTGGTTCTACTTTGCTGTGGCATCTGAATTTTAGCAGACGGCAGTGTGATGTTAGATGTGCATTGGTTTAACCTCTTTTGAGAGGCAAAAGAGTTGCTCCTGTCCGAGAACTTACATTGAGAGGGGTGGAGGTCCTCAGCCCTCAATTTAACCCAAAGAATTTAGCCATTCTCCAGGCCAGGCTACTTAAGAGCTGCAGCTTATACTCTTCCCATCAACCACAGAGGACAGCAGTTAGCACACTGAACATTAGAAATGGGTCTTGAGGCTGGGTTCAGTGGTTCATGCCTGTAATCACAGCACTTTGGCTGAGGCGGGCAGATCACTTGAGCTCAGGAGTTTGAGAGCAGCCTGGGCAACATGGTGACACCCCATCTCTACAAAAAATAAAAAAATTAGCCGGGCATGGTGGTACATGCCTGTAGTCCCAGCTACTTAGGAGGCTGAGGGGGAAGGATCACTTAAGCCTAGGAGGTTCAGGCTGCAGTGACCTGTGATTGCTGTGACTGTACTTTCAGCCTGGGTGACAGAGTGAGACCTTGTCTCAAAGAAAAGAAAAGAAAGAAATGAGTCTCGCTGAAGATAAAGATAGGCAGATTGGCTGGAATATCGTAGAAACACTTCATTGCCCTTGCCTGAAGAGGGTATAAAAATCCAGCTACCATCAGCAGAGGTTGGGACTGCCTGGAAGGTGACAGGAGGGAATTTCTGGGGTGATGAAAGTCTCGATACCTTGATTGGTGTGTTGTCAAAGCTCACTGAATTCTATACTTAGGATTTTTACATTTCACTTTAAGTTTTATCTCCATCTAAAAAAATAATAATTTAGGCCAGGTGCAGTGGCTCATGCCTGTAATCTCAGCACTTTGGGAGGCCGAGGCTGGTGGATCACTTGAGGTCAGGAGTTCAAGACCAGCCTGACCAACATGGTGAAACCCCCGTCTCTACTAAAAATACAAAATTAGCTGGGTGTGGTGGCATGCGCCTGTAGTCCCAGCTACTTGGGAGGCTGAGGTAGGAGAATCACTTGAACCTGGGAGGTAGAGGTTGCAGTGAGCGAAGATCGCGCCATTGCACTCCAGCCTGAGCAACAACAGTGGAACTCTATCTCAAAAATAAAATAAATGATTTTTTAAAAACTCACAAATCCAGCTGGGCACGGTGGCTCACACCTGTAATCCCAGCACTTTGGGAGGCCAAGGCAGGCGAATCACCTGAGGTTGGGAGTTCGAGACCAGCCTGACCAACATGGAGAAACCCCGTCTCTACTAAAAATACACAATTAGCCGGGTGTGGTGGCGCAGGCCTGTAATCCCAGCTACTCGGGAGGCTGAGGCAGGAGAATTGCTTGAACCCGGGAGGTGGAGGCTGCAGTGAGCAGAGATCACGCCATTGTACTCCAGCCTGGGCAATAAGAGCAAAACTTTATCTCAAAAAAAAAAAAAAAAAAAAAAAATTCGCAAGTCTAGCCACCAGCTGTGGAGTTCACATCCTGAATGACTGGTCTGTGCAGCGCCTGGTGTCCTGCTGCCACTTGGGAGGTTTCCTGGGAGCCGGCCTGGGTGGATGTCGGCCCCATCTTCTCCATTCATGCAGAAGGGAAACCGACAGAGCGTGGGGGGAGATGGACAGCAAACAAGCGCACACATCAGTGTATCTGTGCTGAGTGCACTGAAGGAGACAAAGGGAGTCACTGGCGGAAACCCCCTGGATTGAGTGGTGAGTGAAGGGCTCTCTTTATGAAGGAAAGCAGGAACTAGCCATGAGGAGCAGCAGGGAGAATGTTCCGGTCATTGGGACAGGCAAGACTATGACATTTTTGAGGCCCTGAGAGAAGGCCTCTTGTGGCTGGAGTCCGGAAAGCGAGAGAAGCGTGGGAGAAGCGGGCAATGGTAGATGACACAGGCTTCCTAGGCCAAAGGGAGGTGGGTTTTGTTTGAAGTGCATTGAGAAAGTCTTCATATGATGGCCGAGTGCAGTGGCTCACGCCTGTAATCCCAGCACTTTGGGAGACCGAGGTGGGTGGATCACCTGAAGTCTGGAGTTCGAGACCAGCCTGACCAACATGGAGAAACCCCATCTCTACTAAAACTACAGAATTAGCTGGGTGTAGTGGTGCATGCCTGTAATCCCAGCTACTCGGGAGGCTGAGGCAGGAGAATCTCTTGAACCCAGGAGGCGGAGGCTGCAGTGAGCCGAGATTGTGCCATTGCACTCCAGCCTGGGCAACAAGAACGAAACTCCATCTCAAAAAGAAAGAAAGAAAGAGAGAAGGAGAGAAGGAGAGAAGGAAGGAAGGAAGGAAGGTCTTCACATGACTTGAGTAAGGGACTTATCTGATTTGTGCTTTTACAGGATGATTTTGGGCTGTATGGAGAATAGATGGGGGGGATCTGGCAGGGAAGGAGGAAGTCAGGAGATGGGAGCAGAGGTCCAGGTAAGACGCGATGGTGCCCCGGACTAGCGTGGGGGCGGCCATGGCGCTGAGGTGTACTTAGAGATGTAACGAGCTCTGACGGGCTGGGGTGCACACGGGGAGTGAGGGAGACGGAGAACAGGCATGGGAAGCAGGAAATCCAGAGTGCCCAAGTTTGAGAAGCCAGTGAGAGCTGAGGAGAGCTATCAGGCATCTCCACATCATGAATCTGGAGCTGGGGGGATGTTTAGGCTAGAGATGAAACATCACGAGTCTTTCAGTATCCAAGTGGCATTTAAAGCCACAAAACCAGAGGAGGTAACCTGAGGAGAGAGTGTGGCTGGTGAAGGGAAGAGGGCCAAGTCCCAGGTCTGAAGAACAACCCGGGGAAGAACCACTGACGTTTCAAGTTTGGGTGAGAGAGGAAGAAACTGTGAAAGACACCAGAGAGGACTGGCTAGAGGGGCAGAAGAAAAGTCCAAGGCATGTGGCATCCTCAAAACCCAGAGGAGAGAGTATCTCAAAGAGGAGAAAGGGTGGCAAGTATTCAATGCTGCTGAGAGGGTGTGTTTTATGGTAGGAAACACCACAGGGATCCCATCGGCCAAGTCCAGAAGGTGGGGAATTCTCTGGAAAGAAGGACCCCCAGGCTGGGCATGGTGGCTCACACCTGTAATCCCAGCACTTTGGGAGGCCGAGGTGGGAGAATCATTTGAGGTCAGGAGTTTGAGACCAGCTTGACCAACATGACAAAACCCTGTCTCTACTGAAAATACAAAATTACCTGGGTGTGGTGGTGCATGCCTGTAATCCCAGCTACTTGGGAGGCTGAGGCAGGAGAATCACTTGAACCTGGGAGGCAGAGGTTACAGTGAGCCGAGATCGTGCCTCTACACTCTGGCCTGGACAACAAAAGTAAAACTCCATCTTAAAAAAAAAAAAAAGGGAAAAGGAAAGGTTATAGATTAAATGAAATTCAAGGAACATATCAGCAAAATGTAATGAATGGCTTGTGTTTGGATCTTGAATCAATCCCACTGGAAAAGACATTTTTTTTTTTTTTGAGACGGAGTCTCGCTCTGTCGCCCAGGCTGGAGTGCAGTGGCCGGATCTCAGCTCACTGCAAGCTCCGCCTCCCGGGTTCCCGCCATTCTCCTGCCTCAGCCTCCCGAGTAGCTGGGACTACAGGCGCCCGCCACCGCGCCCGGCTAGTTTTTTGTATTTTTTAGTAGAGACGGGGTTTCACCGTGTTAGCCAGGATGGTCTCGATCTCCTGACCTCGTGATCCGCCCGTCTCGGCCTCCCAAAGTGCTGGGATTACAGGCTTGAGCCACCGCGCCCGGCTGGAAAAGACATTTATGTAGCAGTCAGGGAAATTGGAAGACTGACATTAGGTCGTATTTAAGGAATCACTGTTAATTTTTGTTTTCATGACGGTGCTACTGTGGTCAGATTTTAAAGTCATTATCTCAGCTATGCATGCTGAAGTAGTGATTTATTTACTAGTGACTGGGATTTGCTTTAAAGTAGCCCCCAAGAATAGAGGGAAGAGAAATCATGGAGTATAGACAAAACATTGACCATATGTTGATGTTTTTCATTCATTTATTTTTATTTACTTCTTTTGGAGATGGAGTGTCACTCTGTCACCCAGGCTGGAGTGCAGTGGTGCAATCTCGGCTCACTGCAACCTCCACCTCCCAGGTTCAAGTGATTCTCGTGCCTCAGCCTCCCGAGTAGCTGGGATTACAGACACACCGCACCGAGCTGTATGTTGATATTTTTGAAGCTGGGTGTTTGAGCTTATGGATGTTCATTATATTGTTCTATTTTACTTATGATTGAAAAATTCCATAATAAAAAATATTAAACAACAAAAAAACTCTAAAGAAAAGTGTCTATTGGATTTGGCAAGAAAGATATCAGTAACTTGACAAGATCTATCTCAGTGAATGGAAGCCAGGGTGGTGTGGGTTGAGGAGTAAATGAGGAATGGAGACAGTGAGTCTAGACCACCCTCGTTAGGTTGCTGCATCAGAGAGAAGGCAGGTAAGAGTCAAGGGATGCTGTGGGGCCAGTCACGATGGCTCATGCCTATAATCCCAGCATTTTGGGAAGCCAAGATGGTAGGATTGCTTGAACCCAGGAGTTTGAGACCAGTCTGGGCAACATAGGGAGACCCTGTCTCTGCAAATCAAAAAATAGTTTTATTAGCCAGGTATGATGGCTTCATTTGCCTGAAGTCCTGGTTACTCAAGAAGCTGAGGCGAGAGGAACTCTTGAGCCCAGGAGTTCAAGGCCGCACTGAGCTATGATTACACCACTGCGTCCCAGCCTGGGAGACACAGCGAGACCTTGAGGTCTGTAGGTGATGCTGTGGTTGGCAGAATTCTAAGATGGCCCCCAAGATTCCTGCCTCTTGTTGTACATGACATGTATAATCCCCTCCCCTTGAGGGTATACAGGCAGAACCTGTATGGTGGGATATTGCTGTGATTAGGTTACATAATATAGCAAAGGTGAATATTGCAAATATAATTAGGGCCCCTAATCAGTTGACTTTGAATTAATCAGAAGCAGCTCACTTTGGTGGGCCAGACCTAATCAGGTTAGCCCTTTAAAGAGCACTTTACTGCTGGCCTTGAGGGAGCAAACTGTCCTCTTGTGAAGGGGGCACATGTCAATGAGCAACTGGTGGCCTCTAGGGGCTTCGAATGGCCCCCTGTTGGCAGCCAGCAAGAAAGTGGAAACCTCAGTCCTCCAATTGCAGGAAGCTGAATTCTGCAACAACCAATAAGCTTGGAAGATGACCCTGAGCCCCAGCTGGGGTCACAGTCTGGGCCAGTTCCTTGATTTCAGCCTGGTGAGATGCTAAGCAGAGGATTCAAAACATGCTGGGCTTCTGACCCACAGAAACTGTGACGCAATAAATGTGAGGGGCTTTTTTGTTTTGTTTGTTTGTTTGTTTGTTTTGACGGAGTCTTGCTCTGTCACCCAGGCTGGAGTGCAATGGCACAATCTCCGCTCACTGCAACCTCCACCTCCTGGGTTCAAGAGATTCTCCTGCCTCAGTCTCCCAAGTAGCTGGGATTACAGGCGCGCGCCACCACACCTGGATAATTTTTGTATTTTTAGTAGAAACAGGGTTTCACCATGTTGGCCAGGCTGGTCTTGAACTCCTGACCTCAGGTGATCCACCCACCTAAGCCTCCCAAAGTGCTGGGATTATAGGAATAAGCCACTACACCTGGCAAATGTGTGTTCTAAGCCACTAAGTTTGTGGTGATACATTACGAAGCAATAGTAAACTAATACAGCCATTAGTTTGTGTGTGTGTTGGGGGTGGAGAGTGGATATTAGAAATGTTTTTAAACTGGTGGGAAATGACCCAGTACAGAAGGAAACACTTTGATAAAGTAAAAAGAGGTAGAGATTCAGAATCAAGACATTCTTGAGGCCAGGCACAGTGGCTCACATTTGTAATCCTAGCACTTTGGGAGGCTGAGGCAGGAGGATCTCTTGAGCCCAGGAGTTCAAGACAAGCCTGGGCAACATAGAAAGACTTTGTCTCTACAAAAAACAAAAGACAAAAAACATAGCCAGATGTGGGTGATGGCGCATGCCTGTGGTCCCAGCTACTCAGAAGGCTGAGGTGGGAGGATCACTTGGCCCAGGAGATTGAGGCATGATTGTGCCACTGCACTCCAGTCTTGGTGACAGAGTGAGACCCTGTCTTAAAAAGAAGGAAAAGGAGGAGAAGGAGGAGTAGAAGGAGAAGAAGAAGAAACAGAAGAAGGGGAAGAAGAAGGAGAAGAAGGAGGAAAAGAAGAAAAGAAGAAAGAAGAGGAAAAAAAGACACCCTTGAGAGAAATAGGGACGACGTCTCCAAGGTAGGAAGAAGCAAATGGGTTTGCAGATTTTTTGCAGGAAAGATGAAAAAGTGTCTGTGTGAAGGCATTCATTATCTCAATAAATAATGAGGCAAGGTTACCAAATCAAATGAGAATGAATCTAGAAAGGGAAATAGGAAAATTGAAGAAAGAAGAAAAGAAATGAAATAGTTACCTTGAGAGAGAGGAGAAGAAGGAAGCCGTTCATATTAGAAAAACAGTAGCGTTTTCCGTGTCGAGTCCATTTGATGTTTGAGAACAGTGGTACTGCTCAGCTCAGCCGTACGAATTTGTCAGTGATCTTCAGATACTTGAGTGCAGGCACTAAGACAGATGGGTTTTGCTGGGCAAATAAGATGAAGTGAAACAGGGGTTATGGAGTTCCAGGTATTTGCAAAGAGGTAGTGATAATGATAAAAGAGACCCAAAGAGAGGTTAAGACTGGAGGAAGTTGAGAACTAGGATTAATGTACTGGACATATCCCTGGACGGGAGCATTATTAAACGGGTCTCTGTTAGTTGGGGATGAGGTTAAGGTGCTGTCACAAAGATGTCCCCAAATACAGCAGCTTTGCATAGGTTAGTTTTTTTCTCATGTAACGATCCTGAGATAAGTGGTCCAGGTTGTTGGGGCCTCTGTGAGCCCTGCAGTCATTCAGTGCCAGGTTCCTTCCATCTCATTGCTCCTCTGACATCCCCTAAGGTGTCCTCCTAATTTTCTTGGTCAAACCATGGTCCATGTTTAACCCACCGGAAGGAAATTAGCATGAAGGAGAAGGCATCTAAATTCTAAAGCCTGTACTTGGAGGTGACACATATCAATTCTGCTCACATCCATTGCCAATAACTTATCACATAGCCCCACTCAGCTGCAGGGAGGCCGGGAACTGTAGTCTCTAGGTGGGCAGCTAAGTAACTCTACTGTTTATATAAAAGAAAGAGAGAATAGATTTTGGTGGACAGCAGTCTTTGCCATAAAGGGTATTTTAGCAAATGAACATGATAATTGTAATATGTTGTCTCGTAAATTGATTTAATAATTCCCCTGTTTTGAACACATTTGCCTATTATAACAGTTTACCTATTATAACTAGTTTGCCAACTGACATCTCAGTACATACGCTTTAGGGAGTACAGTTTCTGGTAAACATCTTCCTAAAAACATCTTCCTGAAAAGCAATGACAAGCTAATAATGAAATCACCAAGCAAATGTAAGTGAAATGAGAGGTAAGCCTGGTTTCTCCTGAGATCATTTGCTAACCAGGTACACAGGGACTTCAGGTTAGGTGGTCTCACAAAGTCCAGAACTTAACCAAGAAGGAGAATCTGATATGAGACCCCAAAGTGTCATACTCTCAGGGTAAGGGTGAACCAGAAGAAACCAATCCCTCACCCCAAGGGGACTGCAAGGAAATATGCCCTGGTGCCACAAAGAGCAGGAAGAAGACAATCAGATATCTGAGAAGTTGCATCCTGACACCATCCCTTATGCAGAATCCCACATGAAACCCACATCACCGGCCGGGCGCAGTTGCTCACGCCTGTAATCCCAGCACTTCGGGAGGCTGAGGCGGGCAGATCACGAGGTAAGGAGATCGAGACCATCATGGCTAACACTGTGAAACCCTGTCTCCACTAAAAAATACAAAAATTAGCCGGGCGTGGTGGTGGGTGCTTGTAGTCCCAGCTACTCGGGAGGCTGAGGCAGGAGAATGGCGTGAACCTGGGAAGTGGAGCCTGCAGTGAGCCGAGATTGCGCCACTGCACTCCAGTCTGGGCCACAGAGCGAGACTCCGTCTAAAAAATATATATATACAAAAATTAGCCAGGCGTGGTGGTGGGTGGCTGGAGTCCCAGCTACTCGGGAGGCTGAGGCAGGAGAATCACTTGAACGCGGGGGACAGAGGTTGCAGTGCGCCAAGATCGAGCCACTACACTCCAGCCTGGGCGACAGAGCAAGAATCCGTCTCAAAACAAAGAAAAGTGAACTGTTAACCATGCAAAGAAGGGAATAAGCGACCATGAGAGACCATAAAAGGCAGATACTTTTAAGTATGTTAAAATTCAGAGACCCCATAAAGAGAATGAAAAAACGAGGCATAACATGGAATAATACTTGAACTCATAAAACTAATAAAGAAGCTCTATCCAGAATATAAAATACTCCTACAAATCAATAAGAAAAAGACAAATCCGACTGGGCGCAGTGGCTCAGGCCTGTAATACCAGCACTTTGGGAGTCCGAGGCAGGCAGATCACGAGGTCAGGAGATCAAGACCAGCCTGGCCAACAAGGTGAAACCCCATCTCTACTAAAAATACAAAAACTAGCTGGGCATGGTGGCGCGTGCCTGTAGTCCCAGCTACTCAGGAGGCTGAGGCAGGAGAATCATTTGAACCAGGGCGTCGGAGGTTGCAGTGAGCTGAGATTGCACCACTGCACTCCAGCCTGGCGACAGAGCAAGACTCTGTCTCAAAAAAAAAAAAAAAAAAGGAAAAGAAAAAGAAAAATCCACCAATAGAAAAACAGACAAATTAGCACACCTGTAATTCCCAGCAGTTTGGGAGGCTGAGGCCTACAGATCACTTGAACCCAGGAGTTCAAGACCAGCCTGGGCAAAATGGTGAGACCCCATCTCTACAAAATATACAAAGATTAGCTAGGTATGATGGCATGAGTCTATAGTTCCTGCTACTCAGGAGGCTAAGGTGGGAGGATGGCTTGAGGCTGGGAGGTCAAGGCTGCAGTGAGCCAAGATCACGCCACCGCACTCCAGCCTGGGCGACAGAGCAAGATTCTGTCTCGATTTTTAAAAAAAGAAAAGAAAAGAAAAATAAATACATGTAATAGACATGTGACAGAAAAAGAAAATTCAAATGGCCAATAAATATATGGAAAAGTGCTTCACTCCATAAATAATCAGGGAAATGCAAAAACTGTAATGAAATACCATGATACATGTGCCAGTTAGGAAAATTCAAAAGCCTGGCAACGTCAAATAGTGGCAAGGACGTGATGCAGCACGGCCCCTCATATGCTGCTGGTGTATATCAGTGTAACGACCTCCCGGGAGAGTTTGGATTTTCCAGGAAAGTGGTATAAATACTCATGCCCTAAGACTCAGAAACAGGACAGGAAAAATCCCCTAAAAAGTGTATGCACTATGTACCAGAAAACATGTCCACAAATGTTCAGAGTAGAATTGTTTATGTACACTCAAAGTGAAATAATTCAAATGCCTGTCAGTAGTAAAGTGGTCCCAGCACTTTGGGAGGCCAAGGTGAGCAGATCACTTGAGCCCAGGAGTTCGAGACCAGCCTGGGCATTGGCAAGAACCCCATTTCTACAAAAAATACAAAAATTAGCCAGGCATAGTGGCACATGCCTGTAGTCCCAGCTACTCAGGAGGCTGAGTCGAGAGGATCACTTGAGCCCTGGAGGTTGAGGCTGCAATGAGCCGAGATCGCATCCAGCCTGGGCAACAGAGACTCTGTCTCCAAAAAAAAATATATATATATATATATGTATATATATTTGTGTATGTAAAGTGGATAATTTTTATAATTTTATAATCATACTATGGAATATTAAACAGCAATGAAAATAAACAAACTAGAACTTCACAATAACATATATTGATGTTGTAAATCCAATGGTAAGCAAAAGAAGCAAAACACAAGAGATCTACAGAGAATGATTCCATTTACATAAAGTTCAAGAACAGAAAAATCTAAATTATATTGTATGGGGATGGATAAACTGTAAAGAACCATAAAACTATACTGGCAGACAGAGATTATCATAAAAATACAAGGATGATTACCCTTAAGAGGAAAGGAGGGATGTGATTGAGAAGGGGCACGTGGGGATTCCTGTGGTGCTGGAATTATTTCTATTTCTTGAGTCGGGTGGTGAATACACAGATGTTTATTTTATAATTACACATTATATTATGCACTTCTAATTTATGTACATTCTGTTTGTGAGTTATATTTTATAGTTAAGTTTTTAAACAGAAAGAGGATATTATGAATAGCTTTGTGCTAATATATTTAAAGATTTAGGCAAAATGGGCTGGATGCAGTGGCTCACTCCTGTAATCCCAGCACTTTGGGAGGCTGAGGAGGGTGGATCACTTGAGGTCAGGAGCTTGAGACCAGCCTGGTCAACATGGTGAAACCCTGTCTCTACTAAAAATACAAAAATTAGCCAGGCATGGTGGTGGGCACCTGTAATCCCACCTATTGGGGAGGCTGAGGCAGGAGAATCACTTGAACCTGGGAGGTGGAGGTTGCAGTGAGCAGAGATTGCACCACTGCACTCCAGCCTGGGCAACAGAGTAAAACTCCATCTCAAAAAAAAAAAAAAAGAATAGGCAAAATGAACAAATTTCTAGAGAACTATTACTCTCCAAAACTGAATCAAACAGAAATAAAATATCTGAAGAGTTCTATAACTAGTTGCACTAGTTAGCTATTGCTATGTAACAAATTACCACAAACTCAGCTGCTTAAAAACGCACATTTATAGCCAGGCACAATGGCTCACGCCTGTAATTCCAGCACTTTGGGAGGCCAAGGCAGGCGGATCACGAGATCAGGAGATCGAGACCATCCTGGCTAACATGATGAAACCCCATCTCTACTAAAAATACAAAAAATTGGCCGGGCGCGGTGGCTCAAGCCTGTAATCCCAGCACTTTGGGAGGCCGAGATGGGCGGATCACGAGGTCAGGAGATCGAGACCATCCTGGCTAACACGGTGAAACCCCGTCTCTACTAAGAAATACAAAAAATAGCCGGGCGAGGTGGCAGCGCCTGTAGTCCCAGCTACTCGGGAGGCTGAGGCCGGAGAATGGCGTGAACCCGGGAGGCGGAGCTTGCAGTGAGCTGAGATCTGGCCACTGCACTCCAGCCTGGGCGACAGCGCGAGACTCCGTCTCAAAAAAAAAAAAAAAATTAGCCAGACGTGGTGGCACGTGCTGGTAGTCCCAGCTTGGGAGGCTGAGGCAGGAGAATCGCTTGAACCTGGGAGGAGGACGTTGCAGTGAGCCAAGATCACGCCACTACACTCCAACCTGGGCGACAGAGTGAGACTCCATCTCAATAAAACAAAAAACAAAAGCACACATTTACACATTTACTACCTTATGGTTTCTGTGGGTTAGTAGGAGTCCTGGCATGGCTTAGCTGGGGGCTCTGTGTCAAAGTCTCTCACAGGGTTGCAGTTGTTGGCCAGGGCTGGGGTGTCACTGGAAGACTCAACTGGGGAAAGATCCATGTCCAAGTTCACACAGTTATTGGCAGCATCCAGTTATTAAAGGGTTATTGCACCATGGACTTCAGTTCCTA
The DNA here is from genome assembly GCF_003255815.1 of Theropithecus gelada. Classification (NCBI taxonomy): domain Eukaryota; kingdom Metazoa; phylum Chordata; class Mammalia; order Primates; family Cercopithecidae; genus Theropithecus; species Theropithecus gelada. Next base: position 54,523,678 of record NC_037668.1, on the reverse strand, counting down.
GCTGGCTATTGGCCAGAGGACACCCTCTGTTTCTTGCTGGATGGACCTCTCCAATACAGTCACTTGTTTCATCAAAGTGTGCAATCAAAGAGGCAACAGAAGTCTGGGCAACATAGTGGGACCCATCTCTACAACATTTTTTTTAAATTAGCTGGGCATGGTGGCTTGTGCCTGCAGTCCCAGCTAACTTGGGAGGCTGAGGTGGGAGGATCACCTGAGCCCAGGAGGTCGAGGCTGCAGTGAACCATGATCGCACCACTGCACTCCAGCCTGAATGACAGAGGCTCTGCCAAAAAAAAAAAAAAAAAGGCAGGGCATGGCGGCTCACGCCTGTAATCCCAGCACTTTGGGAGGCCAAGGCAGGCGGATCACAGGGTCAGGAGATCGAGACCATCCTGGCTAACACAGTGAAACCCCGTCTCTACTAAAACTACAAAAATTAGCTGGGCATGGCGGCGTGCGCCTGTAGTCCCAGCTGCTAGGGAGGCTGAGGCAGGAGAATGGTGTGAACTCAGGAGGCAGAGCTTGCAGTGAGCTGAGATCACACCACTGCACTCCAGCCTGGGCAACAGAGTGAGACTCCATCTCAAAAAAAAAAAAAAAAAAAAAAAAGGCAATAGGGAGAAGCTGCTAGCAAGATAAAAGTTACGATCTTGCATAACCTAATCATGGAATTGACATTGCATTACCTTTGCCATGTTCTATTCGTTAGAAACAAATCATTCATCCCTCTGGGTGCAGTGGCTCACGCCTGTAATTCCAGCACTTTGGGAGGCTGAGGCGGGCAGATCACCTGAGGTCAGGAGTTGGAGGCCAGCCTGCCCAACATGGCGAAACCCTGTCTCCACTAAAAATACAAAAAATTAGCCCGGCGTGGTGGTGGGCACCTGTAATCCCAGCTACTTGAGAGGCTGAGGCAAGAGAATCACTTGAACCCAGGAGGCAGAGGTTGCGGTGAGTGAGATCAAGCCACTGCACTCCAGCCTGGGCAACAAGAGGGAAACTCTGCCTCAAAAAAAAAAAAAAAAAACACAAGAAAAAGAAACAAATCGCTCATCCCACCCACACTCAAGGGCAGGGGATTATACAAAGAGTTGATAACAAGAGGCAGCAATCACTGGGGGTCATGGAGTCTGCCCACCTTGTGAGTAAAGGAATTGAATCAGTACTCAAATATCTTCCCTTAAAGAAAACTCCGCCCATGCCTGCTCAGTTCTGCCAAGTGTTAAAGTAACAATTCTGATCTTACATAAATCTTTGTCCTCATTTCCAATTGTTCCCTTAGAATGGGAAAATTAATGAGGCAGAGCTGCTGATTTCTTTTCCAGGAATGTTGTACTAATTTATACTCCTACTATGTTCTATACCTAATCTTTCCAACATTTTCTTATGAAAATTTTCGAACATACAGAAAAATGGAGATAACTGTACAATAAATGCACACTTTCCACCTAGATTCTATAGTTGTTAATATTTTGCTCTATTTGCTTTCTCGTAGAGCTATCCCTCTATTGATTCATCAACACATTTTTTTTAGTTATTTTCCAGAGATAGATTTTGCCTGTTCTAGAACTTCATGCAGTAAGTGCTCATTCGTGTCTGCCTCTTTTTTTTTTTTTTTTTTTTTTTTTTTTGAGACAGAGTCTTGCTCTGTCACCCAGGCTGGAGTGTAGTGGTGCGATCTTGGCTCAACCGCAACGTCCGCCTCCCAGGTTCAAGCGATTCTCCCTGCCTCAGCCTCCCAACCTTTCCATCCCCTTCTTCCCCTCTGCTCCCCTTCTTTTTCTCTTCCCCTTCCCTGTCCTTCTTTCTTTCTTTCTCTTTTAGAAATGGAGTCTTGCTATGTTGCCCAGGCTGTACTTATACTTCTGAGCTCAAATGATCCTCCTGCCTCAGCCTCCCAATGGCAGTTTCTTATAAAACTAAATATTCATGTACCCCATGACCAGTAATTCCACTTGCAGGTATTTACCTGCAATGAAATGAAATGAAAATATATATCCACAAAAAAATTTGTACAAGGTTCATAGCAGCTTTGTTAGAGTTCAAAATTGGAAACAACCCAAGTGTTCATCAATAGAAGAATATTGTTGTATTCAAACAATAGAATACCGCTCGTCAATAAAATAGAAGGGACTGCTATACAGACAGCAGTGTGGATGAGTCTCAAAAACACTGGGCTGAGTGGAAGAAGGCAGGGCCAGGTGCTGTGGATCACGCCTGTAATTCCAGCTACTACTCCCAGGCGTGAGCCACTGTGGCCAGCCTAATGATGACTTTTGATGATAGAAGTTTTAAATTATGATGAAGTCAAATTTATCATTTTTAAATGGTTATTGCTTTCTGTGTCCAGTCTAAGAAACAGTTGCTGGCCAGGCTCGGTGGCTCATGCCTGTAATCCCAGCACTTTGGGAGGCCGAGGTGGGCAGATCACCTGAGGTCAGGAGTTCAAGACCAGCCTGGCCAACATGGTGAAACCTCGTCTCTTCTAAAATATAAAAATTAGCCGGGCATGGTGGCAGGTGCCTATAATCCCAGCTACTCAGGAGGCTGAGGCAGGAGAATCACTTGAACCCAGGGGTGGAGTTTGCAGGGAGCTGAGATCCCACTATTGCACTCCAGCCTGGGCAACAGACCAAGACTCCATCTCAAAAAAAAAAAAAGAAAGAAAGAAAAAAAAGAAAGCGTTGACTACCCCTAGGTTGCTAAGATTTTCTCCCATTTTCTTCTAGAAGCTGTATGGTTTTCGTTCTACATTTCATTTTGACAACTCATAAGAATTTGGCAGAGCATGGTGGCTCATGCCTGTAATCCCACCACTTTGGGAGGCTGAGGTGGGTGAATCACCTGAGGTCAGGAGTTCAAGACCAGCCTGGCCAACATGGTGAAACCCCATCTCTACTAAAAATATAAAAATTAGCCGGGCTTGGTGGTGCACGCCTGTAATCCCAGCTACTCGGATGCTAAGGCAGAAGAATTACCTGAACCTGGAGGCAGAGGTTGCAGTGAGCCGAGATCACGCCACCGCACAGCCTGGGTCACAGAGTGAGACTCTGACTCCAAAAAAAAAAAAAAAAAAAAAGAATTAGATGGTGTTTTTCTTTCTTTATAGGGGAGGAAACTAAGGCCACAGAAAGGCTAAGTAACTTGCACTTGGGCACACACATGCACGGCCATGGGCACACACATGATTCTAGTAAGTGATTGTGCTGGAAGCTGAAAATGGAATCCAGGCAGTAGGCTACAGACCCAGGCTCTGTGTGTGTGTTTGCCCATGTAGGGTGAGGCTTCTCCACTGACTTTACCACTAGGCATGGGAGAACCAGGACGCATCTCAGATGATCCCACCCCACCCTGGGCTCTCCAGATCCTCCCTGTCTCTGCTCAACAGCAGCCTCCATTTCCCTTTGAGACTCAGGGTCAACACCATAATGACTCTTATTTTATCATCTGTTTTCTCAGTGGTGGTGACAGTCTCAGCTTCCACTTCAGAGGAATCATTTTTTAAACTCCTGATGGACCCAGTCCTCCCCTGAGGACCAAGGATGTGCCACTCCCTGCGCTGGCTCTCAGACCCATGGACGTTGACTCCAGGAGAAATAGCATCATGTGTTTTTTTGAGAAAAGGTCTTGCTCTGTCGCCAAGGTTGGAGTGCAGTGGTGTGATCACGGCTAACTGCAGCCTCGATCTTACAGGCTCGGGTGATCCACCCACCTCAGCTGCCCAAGTACCCTGAGACTACAGGTGTGTGCTACTGCACCTGGCTAATTTTTTTTTTTTTAGAGATGGGGTCTCACTATCTTGCCCAGGCTGGTCTCAAACTCCTGTGCTCAAGCAGTCCTCCCACCTTGGCCTCGCAAAGTGCTGGGATTTCAGTCACAGAGTCACCACACCCGGCCGCCTCACATGTTACTGGCACAGAGCATATGCCCCCTCTGCAGATCTGCAGGCTTCCAAGGTGGTATGGCTTGGCTGCCAGGGCAGTTCGCCATGCAGAGACCACCTAACCCAGTGTCATGGGTATAAGGAAAGTCCAATGAGCCCCACAGGCATCAGCCCACTGTTTTTTGTTGGTGGTGGTGGTGGGGTTTTTTTGTTGTTTTTTTGCTTTTGAGACAGAGTCTTGCTCTGTTGCCCCAGGTAGAGTGCAGTGGCGTGATCTCGGCTCACTGCAGCCTCCACCTCCAGGGTTCAAGTGATTCTTCTGCCTCTGCCTCAGCCTCCCGAGTAACTGGGACTACAGGCACCTGCCACCATGCCCAGCTGATTTTTATATTTTTAGTAGAGATGGGGTTTCACCATGTTGGCCAGGCTGGTCTCAAACCTCGGACCTCAGGTGATCCCCCTGCCTCAGCCTCCCAAAGTGCTGGGATTACAGGCCTGAGCCACTGTGCCTGGCCTGGCCCACTGTTTTACACCTCTGCAGTCTTCACAGAAGCATGAGCTTCTCGGCAGGAGGCAATGCCCTGTAGCACACCCAACTGGTGGCCTTCAGTGAGACCCTGATTGGAGGTGCGGAGGGAGGATGGAAACGCACGTCCAGCTCTACAATGAGGATCCATCGCAGGGGGACAAATTGCTGCCTTCCAGGAAGGAGTGTTTGTGTAATCAGGCAGTCACCAGCTGGCTGGCTGAGCCACAAGGGCTCAGGTGTGGCCACTCAGAGGCGATGGCAACCAGTTGGCTTTGGTGAGGGAAGCTCGCACTGGAGAAGCTGGGCAAAATCTCCATGCCTGCCTCCATGCCTGCCCCCATGCCTGCCCCCGTGCCTACCCTCGTGCCTGCCCCTGTGCCTGCCCCTATGCCTGCCCCCATGCCTGCCTCCATGGCCACTTTGTCTGTGGCCCCATTGATGCGTTTCTTGACCAGCTGTGGCTTATGCAAGACTCACAGAACCCAGGACATCCACGTAACAATATGTCCTCCTCTTGGGAAACAGATGGAATTAACAAACGGTAACTATTAAGCAAGTCACACCAGGAGATAAATTACACATATTGCAACAAGGGGAAAGAAAACGTGATGTTTGCAAAATTCTTAAGGGAATTTATCCTTGTCCTGGGAAAAAAAAAAAAAAAAGCTGGCTTGCTGGTCAACATTTCTATTAGAAAATTAAGGCTTATTGTGCTTCAAGTAAGGTAAGGAAGTCTGGGATGTCACCCTGGATGCCACCTCAAATGAGGTAGAGTCATAAACTAGTGGTGATCAGTTCTGTCCCCAGGGAATATGTTGCTTGGCATTATTAGAGCAGGATAATGGACCAGGAACAACCCTGTAAATGGTCTGTATCTCTTTTTATTATTATTATTATTTTTTTTTTTTTTGAGACAGAGTCTTGCTCTGTCACCCAGGCTGGAGTGCGGTGGCGCAATCTCAGTTCACTGCAACCTCTGCCTCCCAGGTTCAAGCGATTCTCCTGCCTCAGCCTCCCAAGTAGCTGGGACTACAGGAGCATGCCACCTCACCAGCTAATTTTTGTATTTTTTAGTAGAGACAGGGTTTTGCCATGTTAGCCAGGCTGGTCTCAAACTCCTGACCTCAAGTGATCCACCCACCTTGGTCTCCCAAAGTGCTGGGATTACAGGCATGAGCAACTGCACCCAGCCCGTATCTCTTATTCTAAAATTTAAGTCTTATTGCAATTGGAAGTATCAAAGGTAAGGCTACATGTGGCTGAGACATCTTCTTGAATTTTGTCCAGGTCCTAATAATAGAGAAAGGGAAGACAGTGACACCCACAGGTGTCACCTGACTGTTAAAAGTGTCTTTTGATGGGGAGGGCTTTGGTGAACCGTCACTAGAGTCAAGCATTCTCTTGTAATCTGGGCCGTTTCTGAGAGTCCCCCCACATAGTTGCTGACCCAGCGCCTTTGTTTCACCAACGTCCCCATCACCCCCTTCCAAGACTGGCCCACCCAGCAAGCCCACCAGCCACTGCCCCGGCTGAAGTAGAGCCAGACCTCGGGCCACCTCTCCTTTCACACAAAGTGCAGCTCTTCACACAGGACCCCACGTGCCTGTCAGTGCTTCTGCCCAGGAGATCCAGTCTTCACCAGTCTTTCTGCTTGCATCTACCCTGGACTACTGCAGGCCCGGGAAGGGCCTCTCCTCCCTCTTGCTGGTGGAGACAGGCAGCAGTGCCTCCGCAACCCATTTCGGGCTGGGGCTGGCTGCTGCGGAACCATCTGTTCCCAGGCTGTGGAGAGAGCTCAGAGTTGTCTGAGGAATGACCTCGAAGGCTCATCCTGGGTTGCCTGGCAACCAGCAAGCTGGGACCAGTGACTCCCTGTCCCTGCAGGAGGAGCAGTGCCTGAACGCAGCTTCCCACGGAGGGAGATGGGAGCCAAGGGGTGGAGGCCTCCGTGCAGGTCCTCATTCCACCACACAGCTGGCACAAGTTCAAAATATTCATGCCCCACCCCGCTGCCCAAGGTCATTCTCACACCCGGCCATGACAAGGGAGAACGTAGAGGGGCTGACATCCCTCTGCTCCCTGAGGCCTCCAGCCACACACTGGACCCTATGTGCCTGTCAGAGCTTCTGCCCAGGAGATCCAGTCTTCACCAATCTTTCTGCTGGCATCCACCCAGGGTCTCTGCCTGGCACAGGCTCGAGTGTTCAGTTGGTCTTAGGGACCTGTGCCCAAGGTATGGGCAGAGGTAGGGATTTGGGGAAGCCGGAGAAGGGACTCTGAGGAAGAAGCCGCCTGCTGAGAGGCTCAGCTGGGCTTCAGGACATGCCTGCGCTCAGCCTTCGCCCACGTGTGCCTTCTCCCCTTGATGACAGAAACTGCTGGACACACCTGACTTTGTGGCAAGGTCAGACAGTGCGCAGCTCTGGTCACGTGGTCCCCAGGTGCCACAAGTCAGGTGTTCCATCTCGCCAGGGCCCAGCAGCTTACCAAAGGCATGAGCTGTTTCTCAGGAGAACCATGGTTTACAGAAGGGGGCACAGCTTTGCACTAAAATCCTGGCTCCTGAGCTGAGATTGGCTTCCTGGGGCTGGTCCCAGGTTATATAAGTTCAGCCCGATGTGCTGTAGACACTGGTAGCCTCAGATGATTCCAGCAAGCTTTGTAGCGAGCGCTATGTGTGAGGGCAGGGGTACAGAGGCTGGGTCATCCTCGCCATCCAGGGCCTTGGGGACAGGGCTACCTCCTCAGGGAGGGCTGCACAGAGCCTAACTCAGGGGATGGACACAGATGACCTGAGGCCTGGGGTGCTTGACCCCTGCCCTCCACCCTCACTGCCTCCCCCAAGTCCCCTGAGCTCCACCTGCATTCAGTTCACGCAGGGGATCAGAATGGACTCCTGATTTTCTTAGGAGTTACATGAGGACATAGAATGAAGCCCTGTGGTCTCCAACTTGAGTGTGCCTCAAAGTTCACTGCATGGGGAACTTGGTTAAAGGAGAATTGCCCAGGTCCCAGCTCTAGAGAGTCTAATTCAGCAGAGCTGAGTGGTATACCAGAATAGACATTTTATTTATTTTTATTTTTATTTTTTAGAGACAGGGTCTACTTCTGTCACCCAGGCTGGAATGCAGTGGCACTCACTACAATCCCAAACTCCTGGGCTCAAGTGATCCTCCTGCCTCACCCTCCTGAGTAGCTGGGACTATAGACAGGTGTGCGCCACCACGCCTGGCTAATTAAAAAATTTTTGTAGGGCCTGGGCACAGTGGCTCACTCCTGTAATCCACTCTGGGAGGCCAAAGCGGGCAGATAATTTGAGGTCAGGAGTTTAAGACCAGCCTGGCCAACATGGTGAAACCCCGTCTCTACTAAAAATACAAAAAAAGGCAGGCTCAGTGACTCACACCTGTAATCCCAACACTTTGGGAGGCCGAGGTGGGTGGATCACAAGGTCAGGAGATCAAGACCAGCCTGGCCAAGATGGTGAAACCTCATCACTACTGAAAATACAAAAATTAGCTGGGCGTGGTGGCGGGTGCCTGTAATCCCAGCTACTTGGGAGGCTGAGGCAGAGAATTGCTTGAACCCAGGAGGTGAAGGTTGCAATGAGCCCAGATCATGCCACTGCACTCCAGCCTGGATGACAGAGCAAGACTCTGTCTCAAAAAAAACAAACCACCAACAACAAGAAAAATTAGCCAGGCGTGGTGGCGTGCATCTGTAATCCTAGCTACTTGGGAAGCTGAGGCAGGAGAATCACTTGAACCTGGGAGGTGGAGGTTGCAGTGAGCTGAGATTGTGCCACTGCACTTCAACCTGGGCCACAGCCAGACTCTGTCTCAAAAAAAAAAAAAATTATTTTGTACAGAGGGGATCTTGCTATGTTTCCCAGCCTGATCTCGAACTGCCAGGCTCAAGTGATCCTCCCTCTCAGCCTCCCGAAGTGCTAGGATTATAGATGTTAGCCACTGCACCTGGCCTATAATCTGTGTTTTTTTGTTTTTTTTTTTTTTTTTGAGACGGAGTCTTGCTCTGTCGCCCAGGCTGGAGTGCAGTGGCCAGATCTCAGCTCACTGCAAGCTCCACCTCCCGGGTTCACGCCATTCTCCTGCCTCAGCCTCCCAAGTAGCTGGGACTACAGGCGCCCGCCACCTCGCCCGGCTAGTTTTTGTACTTTTTAGTAGAGACGGGGTTTCACCGTATTAACCAGGATGGTCTCGATCTCCTGACCTCATGATCCACCCGTCTCGGCCTCCCAAAGTGCTGGGATTACAGGCTTGAGCCACCGCGCCCAGCTAATCTGTGTTTTAAACACGCTTCTCACCATGATTCTGATTCAGGTAGTCACCCATCAACGCTTTAAGAAACACTGGTGGAGTTTCTCAGGGTCAGACAAACCTGGGTCTAAATTCAAGTTCTACTCCAGTATTAATTTGGATTCATTTCAGCTACGAATGATGGATACCTGAATAACAGAAGCCTAAATGTGATCGAATTTTGTTTCTCTCATTTAAATTTTATTTTCTGGCCGGGCGCGGTGGCTCACGCCTGTAATCCCAGCACTTTGGGAGGCCGAGGCGGGTGGATCACAAGGTCAGGAGATCGAGACCATGGTGAAACCCTGTCTCTACTAAAAATAGAAAAAATTAGCCGGGCGCAGTGGCAGGCGCCTGTAGTCCCAGCTACTCGGGAGGCTGAGGCAGGAGAATGGCGTGAACCCGGGAGGCGGAGCTTGCAGTGAGCCGAGATTGCGCCACTGCACTCCACCCTGGGCGACAGAGCAAGACTCCGTCTCCAATAAAATAAATTTTATTTTCTCTAGGAATACAGTCCAGGTTGGCATGGTGATGCCACAATCATTAGGGACCTAGACTTTTTCTGTCTTGCTGCTCCCAAATTCTCTGCATTCAACTTTTGTCTTATGGCCCAAAATAGCTGCTCCAGCTCCAGCCATCATGCCTACATTTCATGCAGCAAGAAAGAAGAAAGGGGAGAAGAAAGACACAATGCCTCCATTTAAGGGCAATTCTTGAAAGTTGCATATGCCACTTATGCTTGCCAGAACTTAGTTATTTTGGCTAGAGCTACTGCAAGGGAGGTGGGAAAATGTAGAAATGTATTTAACTTTTTGTAAATAGTAATTTAAGGCACACAAAGAGTGTCTAAAGAAGCTGAAATAGGCTGGGCACAGTGGCGCACATCTGTAATTCCAGCACTTTGGGAGGCCGAGGCAGGTGGATCACCTGAGGTCAGAAGTTCGAGACCAGCCTGACCAACATGGTGAAACCCCGTCTCTATTAAAAATACAAAAATTAGCCAGGCGTGATGGCTAATGCCTGAAATCCCAGCTACTTGGGAGGTTGAGGCAGGAGAATCGCTTGAACCCAGGAGGCGGAGGTTGCAGTGAGCCGAGGTCACGCCATTGTACTCCAGCCTGGGCAACAAGAGCAAAACTCTGTCTCAAAAAAAAAAAAAAGAAAAAAAGAAGCTGAAACAGAGAGAGGGAGAAGATGGCACAAGCTAAACATAAAATCAGCTAACCTTAATTGTGTACTTCCTGAGTGCCAGTTATAGTTCTAAGCCTAATTCCTCCCTACTATTTTATTTTTATTTTTATTTTTATTTTGAGATGGAGTCTCACTCTGTCACCCAGGCTGGAGTGCCCAGGCGCGATCTCAGCTCACTGCAACCTCCGCCTCCCTGGTTCAAGCGATTCTCCTGCCTCAGCCTCCTGAGTAGCTGGGATTACAGGCGTGTGCCACCACGCCCAGCTAATTTTTTGTATTTTTAGTAGAGACGGGGTTTCACCATGTTGGTCAGACTGGTCTCGAACTCCTGACCTCATGATCTGCCCACCTCAGCCTCTCAAAGTCCTGGCATTACAGGCATGAGCCACCGCGCCCAGCCTGGTCCTACTATTTCTTATCTTCTGGAACAGGGACACACACAACCAACCCAAACTACACAGATTGAAAGATGAGCTTTGCCTGCTTACTACCTGCATGACTCTGAGCAAGTTCTTTGCTAAAGAAAGGGAATGTGGCCAGGCGTGGTGGCTCACACCTGTAATCTCAGCTCTTTGGGAGGCTGAGGCGGGCAGATCACTTGAGGTCAAGAGTTCGAGAGCAGCCTGGCCAACATGGTAAAACCCTGTCTCTACTAAAAATACAAAAGTTAGCTGGGCATGGTAGTGGCCACCTGTAATCCCAGCTACTCGGGAGGCTGAGGTGGGAGAATCGCTTGAACCCGGGGAACGGAGGTTTCAGTGAGCCAAGATCATGACACTGCACTGCAGCCTGGGCAACAGAGCGAGACTGTCTCAAAACAAACAAACAAAAATAAAAAGGGAATGGGAGCCATATTTAATTAGGAACAAACAAAATTCACCCCTCCACCTGGGAGTGTTGCCCCAGCACCTTCACAGAGTCAGGCCTCTGCCAGCCAGGAGCAGGGGGCACACTCTGCCATGTCTATAAACCGGGCATCGGCAGGGGTCCCCATGAGAGTGAGGCAACTTTTCCTCAAGCCCCATCCCATGCCCTGGGTCACGCGAAGCCCTCCCTCCATTCTCTGTACACTCTAGGGACTTTTGTTCTCAGGGAACTTCTAACTCTGGCTTCTTGCTTCTGCTGAATTCTTAAGTTTGTGCGTGTTTGGAGCCTCAAGGTGCAATCGCCAGGCTCTGGTACTGCCAGTGGGTCTGCTGCTGACATAGTGCCGGGTACCACGAGGATGCTCAGTAAACACTTGTTGAATTATAATGACAACCATTATTTAATAAGTGCTTACCACGTGCCAGGCACCATACTAAGGACTTTACACATATTCTGCCATTTGACCCGGACAACTGCCAAGATCTTCATTTTACCCATAAAGAAACTAAAACTCGGGCTGAATGTTGTGGCTCATGCCTGTAATCCCAGCACTTTGGGAAGCTGAGGGAGGAGGATCTCTTGAGGCCCGGAGTTCGAGACCAGCCTGGGCAACACAGTGAGACTCTGTCTCTACAAAAAAAAAAATTTTTTTTTAAATTAGCGAGGTATGGGCATGGTGGCATAAACCTATAGTCCTCGCTACTTGGGAGGGTGAGGCGGGAGGATCACTTGGGAGGCTGAGGTGGGAGGATCACTTGAGTCCAGGAGTTTGAAGTTACAGTGAGTTACGATCATGCAACTGCACTCTAGCCTGGGCAACAGAGCGAGACCCCATCTCTAAATAAAAACAAATGAAGACTCACAAAGGTTAGGTACTTGCCAAAGGTCTCATAGCTGGTAAGTATCAGAGCAGGGATTTGAATATGCAAATTCTTAACCATAATTATCAGGTGTCTACATCCCTCAAATGACCACCCTTCCCTCCCTACTCGTACTGTGACAGATCCAGGAGCCTAGGGTCCCAAGAAGGGCAGAGCCTATCTAAGCTGATGGCTCTGTGGGCTGACACCACAAGAAGAATAGGTTTGTTTTTTTTTTTGAGAGGGAGTCTCGCTCTGTCACCCAGGCTGGAGTGCAGTGGTGCGATCTCTGCTCACTGCAACCTCCACCTCCCGGGTTCAAGCGATTCTCCTGCCTCAGCCTCCAGAGTGGCTGGGATTACAGGCACCCACCACCACACTCGGCTAATTTTTGTATTTTTAGAATAGATGGAGTTTCACCATGTTAGCCAGGCTGGTTTTGAACTCCTGACCTCAAGTGATCGGCCCACCTCAGCCTCCCAAAGTGCTGGGATTATAGGCGTGAGCCACCGCACCTGGCCAAGAATGGGTTTTTGTTTAGGCTTCAAACAACTGCAGGACATTCCTGTCCAATATTTTCTATTTCCTGCCCCCAGCTCCCCAACACCCACTTCTCCACCAGCAATTCTGCACAACAGAGAATGGAGGCCACTTCCACTGTGGAAGATGTGGGAAGGACAGACCTTTCACCCACGGAGAAACTGGAAACCATTTCCAGAAAAGCAGCCTGCTATGTAGCTGAGAGTCCGGATGCTAGCCTGCCACTCTTAGCTCCATGGCCTCGGCCAAGCCAGTGGGGATTAAATGAGTTCATACAGGTCACATAAAGCACTTAGGAAGCTGCCAGTGCACTATCCGCCCTCCAAGGGTTAGCCTCCACAATGATGACTTCAGCCACAGCCAGTACCAGCAGGAGTCAACAACCCTGGGGAGGGTGGGGTGCTGGCCCTTCGTCTTTCTTTTTATAAATAACAACTTTTGGCTGGGCATGGTGGCTCACACCTCTAATCCCAGCACTTTGGGAGGCCAAGGCAGGAGAATCACCGGAAGTCAAGAGTTTGAGACCAGCCTGGCCAACATGGTGAAACCCCATATCTATTAAAAATACAAAAATTAGCTGGGCGTGGTGGCACATGCCTGTAGTCCCAGCTACTCAGAGGCTGAGGCAGAAGAATTGCTCGAACCCGCGGAGGTTGCAGTGGCCCAAGATCGTGCCATTGCACTCCAGCCTGGGTAACAAGGGCAAAACTCCATCTCAAAAAAAAAAAAAAAAAAAAGATTTTTAAATAGCAAGTGATATATGGTCACTTATTATAGAAAAATGTAAAAATTCAGATTTAAAACAAATCACCTGGCCAGAGGTGGTGGCTCACTACTGTAATCCCAACACTTTGGGAGGCCAAGGTTGGTGGATCACTTGAGGTCAGGAGTTCGAGACCAGCCTGGCCAATATGGTGAAACCCTGTCTCTACTAAAAATGCAAAGATTAGCTGGGTGTGGTGGCACACGCCTGGAATCCCAGCTACTCTGGAGGCTGAGGCAAGAGAATAGCTTGAACCAGGAGGAGGAGGTTGCAGTGAGCCGAGATCATACCATTGCACTCCAGCCTGGACAACAAAGTGAGACTCCATCTCAAAAAAAAAAAAAAAATTAAATGAAACAAATCACCTGTAATTCACTCGCCAAAGATCATCTTTGTGGCTGTCTCACCCATCGGCATCTGCCGTTGAGTCACCCTGGTCCCAGTCACCCAAGACGCTGGGTTTGCTAAGGGACTGATGTCTCAGGGAGGAAAAGAGGCTGAAGAACAAGCCGTACAAGTGTGGCTGGCTTGTCCCCAGCAGAGAATTTTATGAGCAAAGCATTTCGGTGACTTTTAAAAGTAAATCAGGCCTGATGTGGTGGCTCATGCCTGTAATTCCAGCACTATGGGAGGCAGAGGTGGGCGGATTGCTTGAGCTCAGGAGTTCAAAGTCAGCCTGGGCAACATGGTGAAACCCTGTCTCTACAAAAAATACAAAAAGTAGCCAGCCACGGTGGCGTTTGCCTGTAGTCCCAGCTTCTCAGGAGGCTGAAGTGGGAAGATCACTTGAGCCCAGGAGTTTGAGGCTACAGTGAGCCAAGGTCTCACCACTGCACTCCAGCCTGGGCAACAGAGTGAGACCCTGTCTCAAAAAAGAAAAGGAAGTCAGAGCTGCCACCCCTGCTTAAAACTTTTCACCAGCTTCCCACTGTGCTAAGGAAAAGGCCAGAGTCCCTAAAGTAGCCCGCGATGCCCGTACCCCACATCTGGTCTGCATACTGGCCTCCATCTATGAGCTGTATGACTTCGAACAAGTTATTTAAACCTGTCTGTGCCTCAGTTTCCTCATTTATAAAATGGGAATAACAGAACCTACCTCAGGGCTGTTTGGGGGTGAAATATGCTACACGAGGTCCTTAGAATAGGGCCTGCCATGCGGAAAGTCCTCAAGAAGCATTAGCTGCTATTACTGTTGTTATTTTTGTCCCACTGTCCCTTGGGCTTCCCGCTAGGATACACACCCCAGCTGCCTGATTGTGGAGCCCCGCCTTCTAACCCCTCTGGCAGCATCCAAAGGCAAAAGGCCACAGCAAAGCTTCTCCTCAGACATCCTCCTTGTTTCATAAGGGGGTGGGGGACCTTTCCAGAATCCCCTTCTGTCTCATTGACTAAAATGGAATTCTATGCCTGCCCCTAAACAAATAGAGGCAGAGAGTGGGGCTGGGCGCGGTGGCTCACGCCTGTAATCCCAGCACTTTGGGAGGCCAACGCAGGCAGATCACGAGGTCAGGAGATCGAGACCATCCTGGCTACCACGGTGAAACCCCATCTCTACTAAAAACGCAAAAAGCCAATTAGCCGGGCGTGGCAGCGGGCGCCTGTAGTCCCAGCTGCTAGGGAGGCTGAGGCAGGAGAATGGCGTGAACCTGGGAGGCGGAGCTTGCAGTGAGCTGAGATCACGCCACTGCACTCCAGCCTGGGCGACTAAGCGAGACTCCGTCTCAAAAAAAAAAAAAAATTAGCTGGACGTGGTGGCGAGCGCCTGTAGTCCCAGCTATTCTGGAGGCTGAGGCAGGAGAACTGCGTGAACCCAGGAGGCGGAGATTGTAGTGAGCCGAGACTGTGCCACTGCACTCCAGCCTGGGCGACAGAGCGAGACTCCATCTCCAAACAAACAAACAAAAACAAATTTGGCAGAGAGGAAAGAGCTGAGATTGTGCCACTGCACTCCAGCCTGGGCAACAAGAGGTAGACTCCGTCTCAAAAAAAAAAAAAAAAAAAAAAAAATTCCAGGTCCCACCACCAGAGGCTTCAGTAGGTCTGAGATGGGGTCAAATTTGCATTCCTCTTAAGTTTCCAGATGATGCTGATCTGCTGGTAGAGATTTAAGAATCCCAGCATGGAAGAGGGGAAAAGATGTAACCCAGTCTGCAACCGCGGGCTCCTCTCTAGAGACTGGCATACAGTGAGTGCCAGCCCAGACATGGCCGTCACCGTGGCTACACAAAGCCTCCAAGGTTTCTGCCAGCTCTGGCGGCTCATGGCCACTGTCCTGCTTCTGCTGATTCCTTGCAGCTGTCGCCTTTATTTCTGCCCTGTCGAGTTGACCCAAATGAGGAGCAAGAACTGCAGGACGTTTTCCCCTGCTCCCAGAGCAACTGCGGGTATAAGGCTGTTGGGCTGTTGTGTGAGGGGAATTTTCCTAAAGACACAGCACACAGGGAGAATAACAGAAGTCACCTACCTTCCTGAGGCCGCGCCGCACTTGGGTTCTGAGGACCTTCGCTCTCTCTCCTCCTCCTCTTCTCCTCCCTCCTCTCTCCCCTGGGGCAACCTGAACTACTCGGCTCTCTCCCCACTCCTCCTCCTCTGCAACTCAGCTCTAGTCCTGCCTCAGGCCAAACTCTTGAACAGGGGGCCAGGGCTGGAAAGTTGTAGAAATCCCCCTGTGGGGAGCCTGTGCTGAGGACGCTGAGGCTGAGCCCCAGCCTAGCGGAGGCGTTGCCCTGATCTGAGCAGACCTTCAGGGCAGACAGAAGGCAGCCAAGGCCTGGAGCTGGGTGCCTCTAACCACCTCTACCCCAGAGGTTGTGGGATGCATGGGAGCCAGGATAGGGCTGGGCTTCGGGTCTACACTACCTTGGTCCTGAGATGGAGTCTAGGAACACTGGTGGGGGTGCCAAGGATTCTGTAGAAGTAGGATGGCGGTCAGGGAGTCCCTCTCACTTCTTCAGCTTTCAAGATTGCATACAATAGTCTCCTAAGAAATCACTGAGGCTGGCCAGCAAGGTGGCTCACAGGTAGCTGAGGCAGGAGAATCACTTGAACCCGGCAGGCAGAGGTTGCAGTGAGCTGAGACCGCGCCACTGCACTCCAGCCTGAGTGACAGAGCGAGACTCGTCTCAAAAATAAATAAGTAAATAAATAAAATCACTGAGGCTAGTTGGGCGCGGTGGCCCACACCTGTCATCCCAGCACTTTGGGAGGCCGGAGTGGGTGGATCTCTTGAGCCCAGGAATTCCAGACCAGCCTGGCCAACATGGCAAAACCCCTTCTCTACAAAAAATACAAAAATTAGCCAAATGTGGTGACGTGCGCCTGTAGTCCCAGCTATGTGGGAGGGTGAGGTGGGCGGATGGCTTGAGCCTGGGAGGTTGAGGCTGCAGGGAGCCAAGATCGCACCACTACACTCCAGCTTGGGTGACAGAGCGAGACCCTGTCTCAAAAAAGAAAGAAAGAAAGAAAGAAAGAAATCCCTGAGGCTTTTAGGCCTCGGAGACAGAGAGCCTGCTGACTCCTTGAGGTGTGCAGAGGCACCAGTTTTTGGGACAGGGATTTAGAAAACTCAAGGAGGACAGTATCTTTCTAAAGCAGTTGATTTTTACCTTCTCAGGTGCAGGAAAAGTGACCGTTCCCTTCTCTGTGAATTTCCCATGGACTAAGGGGCTCAGACAGGCCCCGACAGGGGGAGGACCCTCTTGGCAGTCAGCTTATTCCGAAATTTGAATTTCCAATGCACCTAGAGGAATCCAGAGGGGAAAGGTTGTTATTGATAAGTAAAGCTTCCTTCTAAGGAAAGTAGATCCTGCTGCATTAACTAAAAGGCCCTTTTGTTCGTAAAAGGCACTTACTGGGTTTGGCTTGGCAGCCTGGTTTAGGAAGAGCAGGAGGGGTTAGGGAGAGCCTAATTGCAGGGTCTCCTGTGTGAGAACTGGAAGCCCCTGGGGTATTGAGGTGTTGGGCAGGGGCTGAAGGAGGGAGGGGGGTAGATGGGCACCCGCAGATGGGAGCAGCAGTCCTGAGCGGGTGGGGCTGGAGGATGCCTGAGAAACCAGCTTGTAAGAGCAGGGACGTCCCAGTGCCACTTTCAGTCGTGTGCTGAGCCACTCTATAACTCTTCCAGGGACCCACAAATCCTCAGTGAAATTCTGCTTACAGAGCAGTCTGGTATCCACGGTTTCTTGGGAGAAGAAACGGGCTGCATCCTACATTTGAGTCACTTCCAGGGCAGAAATAAAGGGAACAGCTGTTAGAATTCAGCAGAAGCCGGAAATCAGAGGCACACAATTGTAAGCTTGAGAAATTGCAGAAGCCTTGTGGAAAGTAAGAGATCGGGTCTGAGCCAACCTTATTTCAATCCCAGTGGGCTGGCGGACCCCAGCTACCAACCACGGGTTCTGCCTGGGGGGCAGACATTTGCCCCCTGCTTCCTTGCTAAAAGAAGCTTGTTTTGTTCTGGTGGGAGGACAATGCACTAATTACCCCCAGGTGGATGGTGACTGGGATATTTACATCTGATCCACTCCCCTCTGCTGGTAATTGGGTTGGGGAGAACCATGGGACCCTGTTCTGGCCAATGAGATAGGAGGGGGAGGCTGCTGGGGGCTTCTGGGAGGAATTTTCCTCCTCTAATAAAAAGAGATGTTCCTCATCTACAAAGTGAAAATAATTGGACTTTCTTCACAGGGTGCTGTGAAAATCAAATGAGTGAATACACTTAAAATGCCCAGACAGTTCTAGCACATGATAAGCACTCAATATAAAATAGCTGTTATTTAGTTGTTCTCTGTGGATATGATGCTTGGAGCCACTGTAGTCATCTTTCAACCATGAAGGGCTTGACTCAAAAAGGGTCTACCCCAAGATATCTTAAGATAAAACTCCTGACTTTTTTTTTTTTTTTTTTTTGAGACACTCTCACTCCATTGCAGAGGCTGGAGGCTGGACTGCAGTGGTGTGATCATGGCTCACTGCCCCCTTGACCTCCCAGGCTCAGATGATCCTCCTGCCTCAGCCTCCTGAGTAGCTGGGACCACAGGCACATACTACCACATCTGGCTCATTTTTAAAAATTACTTGGAGAAGGCTGGGCACGGTGGCTCATGCCTGTAATCCCAGCACTTTGGGAGGCTGAGGCAGGCAGATCACAAGTTCAGGAGTTCAAGACCAGCCTGGCCAATATGATGAAACCCCGTCTCTACTAAAAATACAAAAATTAGCTAGGCATGGTGGTGTGTGCCTGTAGTCCCAGCTACTTGGGAGGCTGAGGCAGAAGAATCACTTGAACCCGGGAGGTGGAGGTTGCAGTGAGCCGAGATCACGCCACTGCACTCCAGCCTGGGAACAGAGCGAGCTTCTGTCTCCAAAAAAAAAAAAAAAATTATTTGCAAAGATAGAAGTCTCCTCTTATGTTGCCTAAGCTAGGAAACTCCCAACTCTTTTGGCAACTTTTAGTTTAGTATTCTGTTACTTGTGGCCTGAATCTCCCTAACCAATTCATAGGCAAAAACTTGATACTTACGATTGTTTTTGTTTTATGATGAGAAATTAAACCACCTAATCCATGCGATACTCATATTTACTGAGAACACTGCTGAGAACCCTGGAGGCAGACTACACAGCATTGACTGCTAGTCATCCTCAAATGTGCAGTTTCTCCTTCTCTCTTTAATAAATAGAATGACCATATTTTAGCTGGGTACATGCTGCCTGGCTAGAAAGTACATTTCCCAGGCCAGGCCCAGTGACTCACGCCTGTAATCCCAGCACTTTAGGAGAGGTGGGTAGACCACTTGAGGTCAGGAGTTCAAGACTAGCCTGGCGAACATGATGAAACCCTGTCTCTACTAAAAATACAAAAATTAGCTGGATGTGATGGCAGGAGCCTGTAACCCCAGATACTTGGGAGGGTGAGGCAGGAGAATTGCTTGAACACAGTAGATGGAGGTTGCAGTGAACCGAGATCGCGCGATTGCACTCCAGCCTGGGCGACGGAGCGAGCGAGACTTCATCTCAATTTAAAAAAAAAAAAAGAGGCCGGGCGCGGTGGCTCAAGCCTGTAATCCCAGCACTTTGGGAGGCCGAGACGGGCGGATCACAAGGTCAGGAGATCGAGACCATCCTGGCTAACCCGGTGAAACCCCGTCTCTACTAAAAAATACAAAAAACTAGCCGGGCGAGGTGGCGGGCGCCTGTAGTCCCAGCTACTCGGGAGGCTGAGGCAGGAGAATGGCGTGAACCTGGGAGGCGGAGCTTGCAGTGAGCTGAGATCCGGCCACTGCACTCCAGCCTGGGCGGCAGAGCTAGACTCTGTCCCAAAAAAAAAAAAAAAAAAAAAAAAAAAAAGAAAGAAAGTATATCTCCCAGTCTCCCTTGCAACTAGGTGGAGCTATGGGCCCAAGCTTTAGCAAAGAAATAAGAATTGAAGTGGTATGTGCCAAAGAATTGGGTATTTTCCCATCTCACTCTTCTCTTTTTTTTTTTTTTTTTTTTTTGAGATAGAGTCTCACTCTGTCACCCAGGCTGGAGTGCAATGGTGTGATCACAGCTCACTGCAACCTCCGCCTCCTGGGCTTAAGCAATCTTCCTACCTCAGCCTCCAGAGTAGCTGGGACTAGAGGTGTGGGCCACCATACCCAGCTTATTTTTTATTTATTTATATATATATATATCTATAGATAGGTAGATATATCTATATATATCTATAGATAGATAGATTTTTTTTTTTTGAGACGGAGTCTCGCTCTGTCACCCAGGCTGGAGTGCAGTGGCATGATCTCGGCTCACTGCAACCTCTTCCTCCCAGGTTCAAGCAATTCTCTGCTTCAGCCTCCAGAGTAGCTGATATTACAGGTACCTGCCACCATGCCCAGCTAATTTTTGTATTTTTAGTAGAGTCGGGGTTTCACCATCTTGGCCAGGCTGGTCTTGAGCTCCTTACCTTGTGATCTACCCTCCTCGGCCTCCCAAAGTGCTGGGATTACAGGTAGGAGCCACTGCGCCCAGCCGCCCAACTTATTTTCTGTATTTTTAGTAGAGACAGGGTCTCGCTATGTTGCCCAGGCTGGTCTCAAATTGCTGAGCTCAAGTGATATGCCCACCTCTGTCTTCCAAGGTGCTGGGATTACAGGCATGAGCCACTGCGCCCAGCCAGAAGGGCCATTTTGAGGGTGGGCACAGTTGCCCCACCAGACATGAACCACGTAACTCCAACCTCTTACATACAAGAAAACAAATAATCTTGTTTAAGCCACTGTATTGTTTTATTGCTTCACTGCAACAGATGTACATGAAGCTCCAGAATATCAAGTGGAAATAGTGGCATAGAAATATTGTCCTGTGAGTGTTACTGTGACCCATTGTATCAGTTAGCTATTGCTGCATAACAAACCACCCAAGACTTAGGCTTAAAACAGTAATGGTTTTTTATTTCTCATGATAATATATGGGTTGGCTGCATTCTGCTACTGATTTTTCCAGGGCTTACTTGTGCAGCTACGTTGAGCTGGAAGAATGGCTGTAGGCTGGGTTCAGCTGCGACGGTGGGGATGGTTAAGCCTCACTCTTCATGAGGTCTTTCATCCTCAAGGATGACCATGTAGCCTAGGTTCACATGGTGGTTCCAGGACAGCGCTAAGAGAGTAAGCCCCAAATCACAAGCACTTATCTGGCCTCTGTGTCATAGTCACTGATGTCCCACTAGCCAAAGCAAGTCAATCCCAGAGTCACCATGGGAGGGGCCTATCCAAGGGCGTAGATACCAGGAGGCTTGATTCATTGGGCCGTTTGATTAACAACCTCACTCTATCATGCCCCATGAATTTTAGAAGCTCATTAAGGATAATTAGAAATCCTGGTGCAGTACTCATTAGGCCCATCTGCACAGGGACTAATATAGGATTAGGAGCAATTGAAATTCCTTCCCCTATTTGGTTATTCATCACCTAGCTCCGGAAAGAAGTTTGACGTTGTTTACATAACTATAAAAGATTTTTAAAGATAAAAATTAAAAATGAACGTTGGTGAGAATCAGAACAGAAAGAAAAGGAAAGGAGAAAAAAAAAGAAAAGATGGTATCAGGAGTAGGGTTAGAACAAAAGTTGCCTATCCCGGGGCCCAGGCTCCTGCTAGAAGAGGGACTTGAGGTCTCAATAGACAGTGCTGGGACAAGATCAAGGAGACGGTCAGGGCATGGTGGAGAGGATGGGGGGCAAGGATGTGGCCTTCCCACGAGCACCAGCACTTTGTGCAATTTGTGGCACTGTGGGAGCTGGGATGAAGCTACATCTGAAACACCTCTCAACCTTTGCTGTGCCTCTGGATCGCTTATAGAACAGGTTTAAATATAGATTCCTAGGCCTGATGTTTAGAACCTGTCTTTTTGTTTGTTTGTTTTGAGATGGAGTCTGGCTCTGTCGCCCAGGCTGGAGTGCAGTGGCGTGATCTCGGCTCACTGCAACCTCCGCTTCCTGGGTTCAAGTGATTCTCTTGCTTCAGCCTCCCAAGTAGCTGGGATTACAAGCATTCATTACCATGCCTGGTTAATCTTTTTTTTTTTTTTTTTTTTTTTTTGGAGACAGGGTCCCACTCTGTCACCCAGGCTGGAGTGCGGTGGTGCAAACAGGACTCACGGCAGCCTCGACCTCCTGGGCTCAGGCGATCCTCTTGCCTCAGCCCTGCACATAGCTAGGATCACAGGCACTTGCCACCACGCCTGGCTAATTTTTTCATATTTTTTGTAGTGATGGGGTTTGGCCATGTTGCCCAGGCTGGTCTCAAACTTCTGAGCTCAAGCGATCCACCTGCCTTGGCCTCCCAAAGTGCTGGGATTGCAGGCATGAGTCATGGCACCGGGCCTGGAACCTGTATTTTTAACATGCTTCTCAGGTAATTCTAAAATAAGTGGTCTTTGAACCACATTTTAAGTGACTTTGAAGCCCATAAGTGGGTGCCAGAATCTGGGAAGGATATTCACAGGGGAAGAATAGGTGAGAGGAAAGATTCTTTTTCTTTTCTCTTTTTTTTTTTTTTTTTTTTGAGACAGAGTTTCACTCTTGTTGCCCAGGCTGGAGTGCAATGGCATGATCTCGGCTCACCGCAACCTCTGCCTCCCGGGTTCAAGCGATTCTCCTGCCTCAGTCTCCTGAGTAGCTGGGACTACGGGCATGCGCCACCACGCCTGGCTAGTTTTGTGTTTTTAGTAGAGACGGAGTTTCACCATGTTGGCCAAGCTGATCTCAAACTCCTGACCTCAGGTGATCCACCCGCCTCAGCCTCCCAAAGTGCTGGGATTAGTGAGCCACCACGGCTGGCCGAGAGCCAAGGTTCTTAAATTAAGTGAGTAATTCTCAGGCTCTCAGGAAGATCCTAGAAAAGGGACAGGGGTGCCATGGGCTCTTGGACCTCCCTAATATCTCAGATCCTTTTTTTTCTGCACAGAACAAACCTCTTCCTTGAGTAACTATCCTCCTACTGAGTTTCTTGGCCCTCAGCAGTATTACCTTCCCTAGGACTTGCCCCACCCCTGTGCCATCATTGTCAGGCCTCTGAGCCCAAGCTCAGCCATCATATCCCCTGTGACCTGCACTTATACATCCAGATGGCCTGAACCAAGTGAAGAATTACAAAAGAAGTGAAAATGGCCGGTTCCTGCCTTAACTGATGAACAAAAAGAGGTTTCTTCTGTGCAGAAAAAAAGGATCTGAGATATCAGGGAGGTCCAAGAACAAATCACTATTGTGATTTGTTCCTGCCCCACCTTTACTGAGTGATTAACCTTGTGAAATTCCTTCTCCTGGCTCAGAAGCTCCCCCACTGAGCACCTTGTGACCCCCACCCCACCCGTAAGAGAAAATCCCCCTTTGACTGGAATTTTCCACTTCCCACCCAAATCCTATAAAAGGGCCCCACCCCATCTCCCCTCGCTGACTCTCTTTTCGGACTCAGCCCGCCTGCACCCAGGTGATTAAAAAGCTTTATTGCTCACACAAGGCCTGTTTGGTGGTCTCTTCACACGGACGCACATGACAATCCCAGATGGGAGGCCACCACTTCCCCGCCATTGCTGATTGGACCAGGGGTGGGCACCTGACACGGCTGGGCTAATTAGATTCTGTCTGCCAGGAAACTGGAGCAGAGACAAGTCTCTGGTACCAAGTCTGGCTGTGCTCCACAGTGACAGCCCACGAACCCCCGCTGTTAACATCCACAGGACTGCCCTGGTCCCTGCCCTTCCTGGGTCTTGGCTCTTCAATTTCCCTTTGTACTGTGACACACTCTGGCACCTTCCCACTGGATTCCATTTTTTTTTTTTCCTTGGAGGAGTCTCGCTCTGCTGCCCAGGCTGGAGTGCAGTTGCGTGATCTCAGCTCACTGCAACCTCCACCTCCCGGGTTCAAGCACTTCTCTCTCAGCCTCCCAAGTAGCTGGGACTACAGGCGCACACTGCCACGCCTGGCTAATTTTTTGTATTTTAGTAGAGACAGGTTTTTGCAGTGTTGCTCAGGCTGGTCTTAAACTCCTGAGCTCAGGTAATACACCCACCTCGGCCTCTCAAAGCGCTAGGATTACAGGTGTGAGCCACTGTGCCTGGCCTTGGATTTCACTTTTGGCTGAGTTGGCTTCTGTCACTGGCCTCCAAAAAACCTTCACTGTAGCAGGCTGGTAGAGTTAGACGGGGACAGAGTTAGTGGGTTCAAAGTTGTCCCTGTGGTCTCAAACTGGGCTGTCCCTAAGAAATGGGCCCATCTAGTCAAGTTTCCTGAAGAAACCATGAAATGCCAAAAGCTGAGGCTGTTGTTGGAACAGCTGTGGCAGTCCCTGGAGGACCCCTTTTTGCTATGGCTAGAACAAGCTGCTGAGACACAGAAAGTGCCAGTCAGTGAGGGGCAAAGCAGAAAGTGAGCCACTGGGAAGTTGGTGCGGCCTGCATGGAGCATCTTCCTCATCCCTCTTCGGACACAGAGCCCCTCATGGATAGAAGACGCTTAAACCCATTTATGCCTAGTGTTCCATTATTGGAACACTAAGCATGTGGCAGTTATTTATATCCTGCTCAAGGGCATCGCCAAGGTCTCATTGTGAAAATTCAAAAAATTGCAACCTGAGGCATAAATGGGTTCTCTTAGATAGTTCTCGGAGGCATGGGAACCACTGTGTATAAAGTTTGAAGATTTACCTGAAGATTAACCCAAAGGCTGGTGAGGTAGCCAGCCTCCAAGATGGCCCCAGCAACCCCTACCTCCTACTAGTTACAACCTTCTGTCGTCTCCTCTCACATTAAGTAAGGTTGGCCTGGGTGACCAAGGGAGTACAGCAGGAGTGATATCGTGTGATTTTCAAGGCTAGGCCATAAAAGAGATTGGTGGCTCAACCCTGCCATCTTGGAATGCTTCCTCTGGAGGAGGGCAGCCCCCATGTTGTGAGGATGTACAAGCAGCCCTGTGCAGAAGCCTACACATGAGGAACCAAGGCCGCCTGTCATCGATCAGCACCAACTTGCCAACTATGTGAGCTGCCTTGGGAGCAGATCCTCTGGCCCTACTCCGGCCTTCAGGAGTCGGTCATCACAGCTGACATCTTTTTTTTTTTTTTGAGATGGAGTCTCGCTCTGTCACCCAGGCTGGAATGTAATGGTGTGATCTTGGCTCACTGCAACCTCCGCCTCCCGGGTTCAAATGATTCTCCTGCCTCAGCCTCCCAAGTAGCTGGAATTACAGGTGCGTGCCACCATGCCTGGCTAATTTTTGTATTTTTAGTTGAGACGGTGTTTCACCATGCTGTCCAGGCTGGTCTCGAACTCCTGACCTCAAATGATCCACTAGCCTCGGCCTCCCAAAGTGCTGGGATTACAGGTGTGAGCCACCACACCCAGTCCCAGCTAACATCTTGACCACAACTTCAAGAGAAACCCTGAGTCAGGGCCACCTGGCTAAGCCACTCCTGGATTCCTGACCCACAGAAGCTCAGTGAGAGGATAAATGTATATAAATGTATATGGTTTTGGGTTTTTTTTTTTTTTTTTTGAGAAGGAGTTTCACTCTTGTTGCCCAGGCTGGAGTGCAATGGCACGATCTCAGCTCACTGCAACCTCCACCTCCCGGGTTCAAATGATTCTCCTGCCTCAGCCTCCCAAATAGCTGGAATTACAGGCATGCGCCACCACGCCCAGCTAATTTTTTGTATTTTTAGTAGAGACAGGGTTTCTCCATGTTGGACAGGCTGATCTCAAACTCCTGACCTCAGGTAATCCACCCACTTTCGCCTCCCAAAGTGCCAGGATTACAGGCATGAGCCACCACGCCCGGCCAAATGTATACTGTTTTAAGCCGCTACGTTTGGGGATGACTTGTGCCCTAGGAATAGATCGCTAAAATACCTGAGGATGAGAATGTGCTGGGCTTGGAATATCTCCAGAAATCACTCATAAAGGGGGTAATGGGGTGAGGCTGTGTGGCCCAGATTTGCCTCAGTGGGACTTCAGGCACCAAAGGCAGTTGTGCAGAGCCCTCCACCTTCTCTTGTATTCATCCCTTTGGAAATGGAGGGAGGGAGCCCACGCCATTGGACACGGCTGTTAACATTCCCGGCCCTCTCAGGTGCGCCCTGCTTCATCAGCATGAGAGCCAAATTAAATCCACAGTTCCTCTGATATTCAGAATACCAGTGTTGTAGGAGTTATTAAGAAATTATTTTAGGCAGAGAGGAAAAGGAGTCCTTGGAAAGTTTTCATTTTTTAAAGCATCTCCAGAAAAGCCTTTAATATGCAAATGCAGGCCATTAGAAACTGGGTCCACCCAACATGGCAATTCCTGCGTCTTCTTGCCCTTGCCCCACGTGTTCCTGGCAACATGGCTGCCCCCACATATCCCCACGTGTGTAAAACATCCTGGCACCCTGCATTTGCATATTAAAAGGCTAGGGTGGGAGGGCCAGCTTTATTGCGGGCTAAGTGAACGGCATGCCTGGTCAAACCAATCCCCTGAGCCCTATGCAAATCTGACACCGCCTCCTCCGACCTCTGTGCGTATACCTGACTGGTTTGCACCCCACTTGGGCTTCCCTCTCTTGGCTTTGGAGCCCCCTCTCTCTGTCTCTGTGTGGGGGAGCTTCTTCCTTCTGCCTTCTCCCTTCTTGCCTATTAAACTCTCCACTCCTTAAAATCACTCTACATGTGTCTGTGTCATTTTATCTAAACCAGCATGAGGACCAAGAACCCTGGTGTTCCTCCACTCATCAGAGCCATATCACCAGGATTTCTGAGTGCCCTTCCTATTGGTGGTAGAAGGTCCAACTTTTCTTCTCCTGAGGGAGGTCCAAGGATCCCAGTGTCTGACAGTCTAAAGGAGGCCATCCTGATCTGTTTTTCCCAGCAAAGGAAGAAACTAGAAAATCTCATCTAGACTTCTGAGGGCTCAGCCTTCCCCAAACCAGAAATTCCAACAGTTTCTCACAGTACATCTGAGGAAATGAAGTACTGCCTTTGCAAAGCCCCCAGGGACCCATCCTGATGGAATAACTCTGGGATATTGTTATGGTTGGACTATTTGTCCCTGCCAAAACTCATGTTGAAAGATTTTTTTCTTTTATGTTTTTGAGACAGGGTGTCACTCTGTTGCCCAGGCTGGAGTGCAGGAGCACAGTCATGGCTCACTGCAGCATCAACCTCCCTGGGCTCAGGCAATCTACCTCAGCCCCTGGAGTAGCTAGGACTACATGTGCATACCACCATGCCTGGCTAATTTTTTTTTTTTTTTTGTCAAGATGGGGTTTCACCATGTTGCCCAGGCTGGTCTAGAACCACTGGGCTCAAGCAATCCGCCCACCTTGGCCTCTCAAAATGCTGGGACTGCAGGCATGAGCCAGTGCACCCAGGCTATGCTGAAATTTAATCCCCAATGTGGCTGTATTGAGAGGCAGGACCTCTAAGAGGTGATTGAATCATGAAGGCTCGGCCCAATGGATTAATCTCGTGGGTTAATGGATTAATGAGTTAACTGGTGATTATGGGAGTGGGACCGGGGACTTTATAAGAAAAGGAAGGGACACTGAGGGACACCCCTGTGCCCCCTCACCGTGCGATGTCCTGCCCTCCCACGGGACTGCAGAGAGCTCCCACCAGCAAGAAGGCTCTCACCAAATGTGGCCCCTCCACCTTGGACTTCCCAGCCTCCAGAACTTTAAAAATACACTCATTTCCTTTAGAAATTACCCAGTTTCAGCATTCTGTTGTAAGTAACAGAAAACAAACTAAGACAAATGTCTGAATCTGTCAGAGCAGAGAAGTCCAGGCCCCAGCACAAGCTGTCATCCTGGAAGCTATCAGACCACATACTTCCCAGGAAAGGAAGGGAGATGCAAGGTCGTGCAAATTGCAGGGAGCTGGCAGGCTTGTCTGGGCCCTGGGGGTCTGGTGCTGCTTCTCTCCTACCTGACTTCAAATTTACCCCACCATTCACTTCATTCCCAGCAGACCTCACTGCCTGCAGGCCCCAGGTGGCCAGAGACCAGGGACCTTTCTACTCACGATCTGCTTCCCAAGGACTCCTACTCTTTTCTCTCAGATTCTTCTTTCAGGGAATCCCTGAGACACAGGAGCACTGGGGTGACCTCTTTCCTGCTGCTGTCACAGTCACGGGATGGAGGGCAGAGACCCTAAGAGACCCTTACCTAGAAGAGGAAGGTTTTCTCCCTGATGCCCCACAATTCTGCACCCAGCATACAGGGAAGAACCAAGGAGCCAGGGAAACACTGCCCAGCACCCAGTGGGACAGATGTGTGTCCTGGCCCCAGTGCAGGCCTCACTACCATGATGGCCTGCAGACTCTGCCTGCCCACCTCCATCCCCTTGGCCTGCTGCCCCTACCCCAGGGCAGGGTCTCAGCTGAGGAGGGAGCTGTGGTCACCCCAGCACTCCTTCCCTGCTGAGTTGGGATGGGACTGTGTTTGTAGTTATTCCCACTACATTCTGGAGAACTTTTCGGGCCCTTGGGAAGCGCACGGGAGGTGCTTCTTATGCTGCAGTCCTCCACGAATGTGAGTTTATGGGAAGGCCAGGGAAACAGTGAAGCCTGGGGGCAGCTCTTCAGCCATCCTCTGGCCTGAGTAAAGTGGAGTACAGCAGAGATACAGACTTAGACTTCCCCCACAGCCAGGACAGACCCAGAGGAGCAGTAGCCACTTTTTCACCTGCAAAATGGGAATGAGGCTAGGAGCAGTGGCTCACACCTGCAATCTCAGCACATTGGGAGGCTGAGGTCAGGAGTTCGAGACCAGCCTGGCCAGCATGGTGAAACCCTGTCTCTACTAAAAATACAAAAATTAGCTGGGCATGGTGGTGTGCACCTGTAATTCCAGCTACTCGGGAGGCTGAGGCATGAGAATCACTTGAATCCAGGAGGCAGAGCTTGCAGTGAGCTGAGATCGCACCTCTGCACTCCAGCCTGGGTGATGGAATAAGATTCAGTCTCAAAAAAAAGGGAGGGGAGAATGAGAGCTTGAAAGGAGAGAGAGAAGTAAAGCTTTTTATTCAGCCTCTGCTGAGGTGACTTTTCCAGGTTTCCAGGGGGTGTGGACACACCCAAAGGCAGGGCAGGGGTGGGGCAGGGTGGGGTGGGGTCCTGAGATGGCAGAATTCATTTTCAATGAATTCTGAGTGAGTGAGGCCTTGCTCCTGGGAGCAGCAAAACGGGACAAGCAGAGACAAGGGCTGCTTCTGGGACACAAAGAATTCCTGGAGAGCCTCAGGAATACAATTTGGCACCTGGACACTTTGTCAAATGAAAGATTGATTGAATCAGTGAATGGTTGAATTTATGGCTCGAGATGAGCTCACTTGGAAGTGGCCCTGTGATCATGAGAAAACTTGAACCAAAAGTGGGGGAAATGGCCCAGTGCGGTGGCTCATGTCTGTGATCCTGCACTTTGGGAGGCTGAGGCAGGTGAATCACTTGAGCCCAGGAGTTCAAGACCAGCTTGGGCAACATAGTGAGACCACGTCTCAAAAAACTAAGCAACCACCACAAAAAAAAAAAAAAAAAAAAAAAAGAAGCAGGAAGAAGGAGGAGGAGGAGGAAGAGAAGGAGGAGGAGGAGAAGAAGGAGAAGGTGGGGAGGGGGTGGGGAGAAAGGGCCCCATGAAATCCTGAAGTCAGGAAACCTGACTCCTATGGAGCGCAAGGGTCAAGAATTCCCCACGTGCAGCTGAGAATTTGCCTCAGCGCCACCTGCTGGCGGTTACCCACCTGGCTGCAGCTGGAAGTTACCGCCTGAATGGGGAAGATTTTGGAAAGAGGAGGACCAGGCTCTAAAGATGGCCTGCCTGCTCAGCAACAGCTGCTACCTGATTCATCCTGATCCTTCCAAGAGTCGGCCAAGAAAATATATCAAAGCCTGGGAAAAGGCAAGCGACTTCTGGGTGTGTTCCTTTCAGAGGAGTGCCGGGTGTTGGCTATGGCCTCTAGTGATGATCTGATTCTTCAGGGGTGTGTGCTTGTGTGCTTTCGATTGTCTTTGATTGGCTTATAGCTCTGTAGGGATAGAGGCAATTTGAGGAAAAGAGATCACAAAGCAAATGATTCCTGCTCATAACCATGCAAAGGAATTTTGTCCAGTAGAGAATATAAATACTCGTAAGTCAAATTCTCAGTTGAACTTATTTTAACATCTTGCTGATTCCATGTCAATTAATAAGTCAAAGAAAATCTTTGACACATGTTCACTTTAATTTGTATGGGAGTCATGATTTTGCCTCTTTGAAAGTTATAGTGGAGCAGGTCCTTGGCGCATAAGAAGCCTACAAAGTCTCTCACACATTTCCTCCCTCCCTCCCCCAACCGGTTCAGGCGGGGCCAACAACTCCATCCTCTGGCCACCAGACCCAGCCTCACCCTCCAGACGGCCAGCTCCCAAGGGCAGGGGCCAGGTCTGATCCTTGCTAGAACTGCGGCGCTCTTGTAGATGCTGTTGAATGAGTCTATGGATATGTTTAGATATAACTCACCTTATTACTGGGGATGGAGCACCAGCTACCTGGGAAAGGCAATGCATGCGTGTGGCCCAACGCTTCTGAGCCTCAGTTTCTGCTTCTGCAAAATGAGGATAATGGGTTCAGCCTACAGATGGAGAAGAAGTCTTAAGCCAGTCCTGCCTGTTTTCCATTTATCTCTTTTGGTTTCTATTCCTACCTTCCATCCCACCCCCAGGATGCTAAGAACAGGAACCAGGTCATTTCCTCTGGCTCCCCACCCTGCAAGGCCCACAGGAAGTGTTCCGTTAAGTCCTCCTACCTGGTGCATGAATGACAGGGGAGGAGGAGGGGTTGGTTTAAGAAGCCTGGGTGTGGAGGGAGAGGGAGCTCAGCGGGAGACTTGGGCTCCAGTGTTGGAGGGCTGGAGGGAAAGGGGTAAGTACAGGGAACCCCTAGGAGACAAACCGAAGGGAGAGGCTGAAGTGGCTGGACTTTAAGCAAATCTAATGCCAAGCCTCACTCCATCCAAACCTCAGGAGCCTACCTGCTTCTCTGGCCCCTTTTCCCCAAAACAGCTTCCTCTGCTAAGAAGCGCCGCTGAGTCTCTCATACCTGGGATTCAGGCGCCATCTCGTGGCCGTTCCTGGAACTGCCAAGATTGAGCGGAGCCCCGACGTCCAAGGATAGAGGAAGCCTGGCCAACTTTCTGGCCCTCCATCCTCCTCATCTCCATCTTCTCCTTTCCATTTACTGAGCACTGACTATGCCAGCCTCTCTGCTCAGCCCTTTACAGGCCCTTAGCACATTTATTTCTTGAACAGCCTTAAAAGGAAGTTATATTTAAGGCATGCTTATTATCATTTTACAGCCGGGCGCGGTGGCTCACCCCTGTAATCCCAGCACTTTGGGAGACCTAGGCGGGTGGATCACCTGAGGTCAGTAGTTCGAAACCAGTCTGGCCAACGTGGTGAAATCCCGTCTTTACTAAAAATACAAAAATTAGCCGGGTGTGGTAGTGGATACCTGTAATCCCAGCTACTCTGGAGGCCGGGCAGGAGGATCACTTGAACCGGGCGGTGGAGGTTGCAGTGGGCTGACATGGTGCCAGTGCACTCCAGCCTGGGTGACAGAGCGAAACTACGTCTCAAAAAAAATTAAATAAATAAATAAATAAATAAGTCCGTGTGTGGTGGCTCACGCCTGTAATCCCAACACTTTGGGAGGCTGAGGCAGGTGGATCACCTGAAGTCAACAGTTCAAGACCAGCCTGGTCAACATGGTGAAACCCTGTCTCTACTGAAAATACAAAAAATTAGCCAGTCTTGGTGGTGGTACCTGTAATCCAGCTACTCAGGAGGCTGAGGCAGGAGAATCACTTGACCCTGGGAGGCAGAGGTTGCAGTGAGCTAAGATTGCGCCATTGCACTCCAGTCTTGGCAACAAGAGCAAGATTCCATCTAAAAAAAACAAACAAACAAAAAACATTTTACAGATGAGGAAACCGAGGCACAGAGAGATGAAGGAGTTTTCCCAAAGTCACGCAGCTAAGAACTGGACCAGAATAGCTTTTCTCTGTAAAGGAGAGTGACAGTGAGGCAGCTGGTCCTGCCCCTTAACAGCCATTTGGCCCTGGAGCCCTTCAGCTCTAATTCAAATGTGGTTTGGGACTGGGCACAGTGCTCACACCTGTAATCCCAGCACTTTGGGAGACCAAAGGGGGTGGATCAGTTGAAGTCAGGAGTTCGAGACCAGCCTGGCCAACATGATGAAACCCCGTCTCTACTAAAAACACAAAAATTAGCCAGGCATGGTGGCGGGCGCCTGTAATCCCAGCTGCTTGGGAGGCTGAGGTAGAATAGCTTGAACTGAACCCGGGAAGCAGAGGTTGCAGTGAGCTGAGATAGCTCTACTGCACTCTAGCCTGGGCGACAAAGCAAGACTCCGTCTCAAAAATAAATAAATAGCCGGGCGCGGTGGCTCAAGCCTGTAATCCCAGCACTTTGGGAGGCCGAGGCGGGTGGATCACAAGGTCAGGAGATCGAGACTATCCTGGCTAACATGGTGAAACCCCGTCTCTACTAAAAATACAAAAAACTAGCCGGGCGCGGTAGCGGGCGCCTGTAGTCCCAGCTACTTGGGAGGCTGAGGCGGGAGAATGGCGTGAACCCGGGGGGCGGAGCTTGCAGTGAGCCGAGATCGCGCCACTGCACTCCAGCCTGGGAGACACAGTGAGACTCCGTCTCAAAAAAAAAAAAAATAAATAAATAAATAAATAAATAAATAAAAATACAAAAATTAGCCAGGCTTGGTGGCAGACCCCTGTAATCCCAGCTACTCGGGAGGCTGAGGCAGAAGAATCACTTGAATCCGAGAGGTGGAGATTGCAGTAAGCTAAGATGGAGTCACTGTACTCCAGTACAGGGCGACAGAAAGAGACTCCGTCTCAAAAAAAAAAAAAAAAGAAGGTGCCAACTCTGTGTGAGACCTGCACTGAACAGTAGGTTTTCCTGTCATTCTTTTTTTTTTTTTTTTTTCCAGATGGAGTCTAGCTTTGTGTCCAGGTTAGAGTGTAGTGGCATGATTTCGGCTCACCGCAACCTCTGCCTCCTGGATTCAAGTGATTCTCCTGCCTCAGACTCCTGAGTAGCTGTGACTACAGGCATCCGCCACCACGCCCAGATAATTTTTTTTTTTTTTTTTGAGACAGAGGCTCTGTCCCCCAGGCTGGAGTGCAGTGGCGCGATCTTGGCTCACTGCAAGCTCCGCCTCCCAGGTTCACGCCATTCTCCCGCCTCAGCCTCCTGAGTAGCTGGGACTACAGGTGCCCATCACCACGCCCGGCTAATTTTTTGTATATTTAGTAGAGATGGGGTTTCACCGTGTTAGCCAGGATGGTCTCAATCTCCTGACCTCGTGATCCGCCCGTCTTGGCCTCCCAGAGTGTCGGGACTACAAGCCTGAGCCACTGCATCCAGCCGGTCTCCTGTAATTCTATCTCAGTTCCTGTTAATCCCCTTCACAGCCCCATCACTGTTTATATGGCCTGATTTACTTAAGTGTCTGTCTCCCACCCAAGACTGTGGGCTTCCTGAGAGCAGGGACCTTGTCTGTTTTCTTCACTGCCATGTCCCCACAGCAAAACATGGATTCCAGAATACAAAACAGGAGCTCAATAAACATCTGTGAGTGAACTGGTATATGGATTAATTAATGGACTTCTTCCTGCCCTGTGTCTCAAAAAAAAGACGTTGTCTCAAAAATAAAAAATTAATAAATAAAGCAAAGCCAGAGAGGGGGCCAAGCGTGTGGAGATAACGCGAGGCAGAGGCCAGATGGAGGAAGGTCTCTTGGCCACTGGCATGCCCAAATGAGGATGTAACATGTAGTAACAAAGGGACACAATGGGAGGAACGCAGGAGCTGCTCGCCAGGCCACTGTGAACTTGCATCTCATTACCCAGCCACACCTCCCACCGTGCACCATGAATTCATATTTTCTATAAATCCTCTAACTATCTTGTGAATAGCACAATTACATGGCATTGCATTGTGTATGTGTGTTTTTAAAAAGTTCGTTTGTTAAACATAAATCTTTAAAATGCATGAGGTTTTTATTTTTTAATTTAATAACACTGGAAGCCTTAAAATTGGAAGCAGCAGGGGCTTCTCCTTTTTTTTTTTTTGAATCAGAGTTTCCCTCTTGTTGCCCAGGTTGAAGTGCAATGGCACAAACTCGGCTCCCTGCAATCTCTGCCTTCAAGGGTTCAAGCAATTCTCCTGCCTCTGCCTCCTGAGTAGCTGGGATTACAGGCATCCGCCACCATGCCTGGCTAATATGTGTATTTTTGATAGAGATGGGATTTCACCATGTTGGCCAGGCTGGTCTTGAACTCCTGACCTCAGATGATCCACCTGCCTTGGCCTCCCAAAGTGTTGGGATTACAGGCGTGAGCCACCATGTCCAGCCTGCAACAGGGGCTTTTCTTGACCTTCAAGAGGTCGGTCCTGGGGTAGTCTACACGCACAATCACACTCACACAGCCACCCACCCTCACACTCACTTGCCCATGGTGCCCAGCCAGAGGGCAGAGACCTGTTCCCCTGCCACCACAGGGTGACCTTGCGCAGGTCACTGCAGCATCTTCACTACTTTGGCTCCACTTCACTCAGCTCTTTTACACAGAACATGTTTACATGTTTTACACAGAACATTCCCATCCTCATGGACCTTCATTACAAAACAGTCAGAGATTTGTGTGTCCATTTTACAGACAGGTAGAATGAGGCTCTGAGAGGTGCCTGCTCAAAGCTGCTGGGGAGAGCACAAGGACTTTGGAGGAGAAAAGATGAGGACAGGTGGCCTGGCATGGTGGCTCATGCCTGTAATCCTAGCACTTTAGGAGGCTGACACGGGCAGATCACTTGAGATCAAGAGTTCGAGACAAGCCTGGCCAACATGGTGAAACCCCATCTCTACTAAAAACACACAAATTAGCTGGGTGTGGTGGCAGGCGCCTGTAGTCCCATCTACTCTGGAGGCTGAGGCACAAGAATTGTTTGAACCCAAGAGGCAGAAGTTGTAGTGAGCTGAGATGGCACCACCACACCCCAGCCTGGGTGACAGAGCAAGACTCCATCTCAAAAAAAAAGAAAAGAAAAAGATGGGGATGAAGAGATTGGAAGGTTTAAAGGTGACCAGAGGGGCAGGAGAGTGTCAACATGAACCCTCGGGGGGGCTGTGACCTTCGATAGACCTGTGTGTGAATCCCAGCCCCACCATTCATTTATCTCAGGTAAATTACTGAAGCTCCCGGAGCCCCAGCTTCCAAATCTTTACAGTGGGAATAATGACAGCATCATCTCAAGATCCTCTCATGCAGGTTAAATGAGGCAGTACCGGTGAAACAGCTGTTGTTACTTTCAGCCTTACCAAGGCTTGTGACCCCGGAGTGTAGGGAGAGGTGCGGTGGGGAGGAGGCCGCTCAGGGTACAGCCTGCCCAGCCACAGGCTGGGGGAACTCCTGCTGTGTTGCTGCCTCTGCCTGCTTGACAGTAGTTATTTTACAATTAGTATCGTCCGTCCTTTCCCATCACTCCTGCTTTAGACTTTACTAAGTGCTTTCATTCATTCATCCCTCCGTTCATTCATTCATTCATTCAGCTCTTACAGAGTGCCTCTTATATAAGCCAGGCATGGTGCCGGGCTTCCAGTATATCCTGGTGAACGAGGTAGGCACTGTCCTTGCACCTGGACAGCTTACAGACATCCAGTAGTTAATCACACCAATAAATATGTAGTTAAAAATTGAGTTGCCGGGTGCGGTGGCTCACGCCTGTAATCCCAGTACTTTGGGAGGCTGAGGCAGGCGGATCACAAGGTCGGGAGATCGAGAACATCCTGGCTAACACGGTGAAACCCCATCTCTACTAAAAATACAAAACATTAGCTGAACGTGGTGGCGAGCGCCTGTACTCCCAGCTACTCAGGAGGCTGAGACAGGAGAATGGCGTGAACCCGGGAGGGGGAGGTTGCAGTGAGCTGAGATCGCGCCACTGCACTCCAGCCTGGGCGACAGAGAGAGACTCTGTCTCAAAAAAAAAAAAAGAGAGAGAGAGAAAAAGAAATTGGGCTAAGGGTGAGGAGAGAAAAATATAGGGGGCCCAGGTGAGGGAATCACAAGGTGCCACAAATTAATCTCAACGAACCTTCACAGTAGTGTCCAAGGCTAACTCTCACCCCCAATGCCTCAGATAGAGCCCCTGAAGATCAATAGTGATCCAGTGCTTGCCCACGGGCACCAATAAGGTGGGATGAAGGACCCGAGGCCACGGTCAGCTGACTGTTTCTCCAGTTGAGCCAGGGGAAGGCGAGCTCCGCGGGCTTCCCCTGCCCCGGAGAGAGGATTGCAAGAGCAGCCAGGGAAGGGAGGAGCCTGCCTGGAGTCCTGTGTCCCCATCACATCTCTTCCATGTCTCCCGAGGGGTGGGGGAGTTGGCTCAGACCCCGGGGGTCTGAAGCACAGAGTGGGCACCAACCTGGGCACCTGTGCCTACCCTTTGGGCACAGCTGTTCCAAGCTGGGCCCCTCTAGACTCCAAGGGGCCAGATTGTGAGTGGGAGGGAGGTTGCTCCCAGGGGAGGCTATGCCAGGC
The DNA here is from genome assembly GCF_003255815.1 of Theropithecus gelada. NCBI lineage: Eukaryota > Metazoa > Chordata > Mammalia > Primates > Cercopithecidae > Theropithecus > Theropithecus gelada. The sequence continues at coordinate 54,487,610 of NC_037668.1, read as the reverse complement.
TGGCTTGGCAGCATGCCCACCTTGTGGCCAGAGCGAGCTGGAGGCTGTGCTATCTATCTGTCTGTCTGTCTGTCTATCTATCTATCTATCTATCTATCTATCTATCTATCTATCTATCTATCTTTCTATCTTTCTTTCTTTCTATCTATCTATCTATCTATCTATCTATCTATCTATCTTTCTATCTATCTTTCTTTCTTTCTATCTATCTATCTATCTATCTATCTAGCTATCCTTCTATCTGTCTATCTCCTTTGATCTGCATATGCCACGTCTTTCTTTTTTTTTTTTTTTTTTTTGAGACGGAGTCTTGCTCTGTCCCCCAGGCTGGAGTGCAATGGCGTGATCTCGGCTCACTGCAAGTTCCGCCTCCTGGGTTTACGCCATTCTCCTGCCTCAGCCTCCCGAGTAGCTGGGACTACAGGCGCCCGCCACCTCGCCCAGCTAGTTTTTTGTGTTTTTAGTAGAGACGGGGTTTCACCATGTTAGCCAGGATGGTCTCGATCTCCTGACCTTGTGATCCACCCGCCTCGGCCTCCCAAAGTGCTGGGATTACAGGCTTGAGCCACCGCGCCCGGCCGATGCCACGTCTTTCATTCAGTCATTCAACAAACATTCATAAAGCATCTACTTTTTACCAGGTAATAGGCTAAACTCCAGGCCAACAAACACACCAGACCAATGTCCCTGTTCTCCTGAACAGAAAGGAAGGCAGAGAGTAATGAGGTCATCACACAAAAGCCAGGGGTTCCCTTCACAGGTGTCACCCTTGCAGTCTCTCTCTCCCCGTCTCAGCCAACCTGCAGGCACATGCTGTGGGTGCTGCCTTCTGTATCCCAAGGCCAGATGCTTCTCACCTCAACGCTGCCCTCCATCTCTTTCAGGATGAGTGCACTGTCCTATAAGCAAGGCCCCAGTGTCCTTCTTCGGATAGTTCCCCACCCCGGCCACAGTGCGCTTCCTGTGCACTCTCTCTCTGAACCCTCCATGGACCCCTACGCAGAGTAAAACCCAAACTCCTGGTGACTTACGAGGCCCCACATGATGGGGCACCCTGTCACCTCTCCCACCTCATCTCTGGCCACTGCCCCTCGCTCCCTTCCCCCAACACACTAGCCTCCCTGTGTCTCAAGTTCACAGGCACATCCCTGCCTCTGGGCCTCTGCCCTGAATATTCCACAACTAGATGTCCCCATGTCTTCCTCTCTCATTCCACAACAGCCTCTGTTCAAATGTCACCATCTCAAGAAAGCACCTTCCTTCCTGCCTCCCCTTGCCCTGCCTCACTTTCTTCCAGAGCACCGGCCTAGAGAAATAGAACTCACATTCTTTTTTTTTTTTTTTTTTTTTTTTGAGATGGAGTTTCACTCTTATTGCCCAGGCTGGAGTGCAATGGCGCGATCTCGGTTCACCACAACCTCTGCCTCCCTGGTTCAAGTGATTCTCCTGCCTCAGCCTTCCAAATAGCTGGGATTATAGGCAGGCACCACCATGCCAGGCTGATTTTGTATTTTTAGTAGAGACAGGGTTTCTCCATGTTGGTCAGGCTGGTCTCGATCTCCTGACCTCAGGTGATTCGCCCACCTCAGCCTCCCAAAGTGCTGGGATTACAGGCGTGAGCTACCGTGCCCAGCCAGAACTCACATTCTATTTTGTATTTGTTAGTTATTGTCTATTTCCTCGTCCAGGGCAGGGATTCTTGTCTCTCTTGTCCACTGCTCTATCAGAGCCTAGAACATGCCTGGTACATAAGAGATGCTCAATAAATATTTGTTAAAAACAAACGAAGACAATTGCAAAGTGTGGGTAAGGGCTGAGAACAAAAACCACAGGAAGCCAGTGCAGGATGGAGCGGGGACTGCATCCACCTGGTGGAGGTGGCAGGTGGGGATCAGAAGTGGTTTCCCTGAAAGTTAGCTGGGTGTGGTGGTGTGTGCCTGTAGTTCCAGCTACTTGGGAGGCTGAGGCAGAAGAATCACTTGAACTCAGGAGGCAGAGGTTGCAGTGAGCCAAGATCACGCCACTGCACTCCAGCCTGGGCAACCGAGCAAGACTCCACCTCAAAAAAAAAAAAAAAAAAAGAAGTGGTTTCCCTGAGAAACTGGGAAGGCCCTTCAGAGTGGACCCAAGCTGAGGCAAGGTTGCCGGGCCTTTGAGCCTCCCCATTAACCGGTAACAGGCTGCTCCTGGGGAGCAGGCATGCCCTTGTCCCTGAGGATGGGACATTTGACTGAAATCTGAAGGCCGGAAAGGAGCTGAGGGAAAAGAGCCCTGCTGCGGAGGGAGGCGTGGGGACCAGGAAGGCAGCCTTGAGGCAGCTGCGGCAGCTGAGAGGAGGTGTGCAGAGCTGGGAGGTAACTCCTGGGGTCAGGAGCTCAATTTATCGTCAAAGCAATGGGTAGCCTTGAAGGGCTTAAGCTGTAGATTGGCTGGATCTGCTGGGATCCTTCTGGCTGCCCTGTGGAGAAGGAGTCAGAAGAGGCAAGAGAGGGGAGGGAAACCACTAAAGAAGCTGTGGAGATTTAGATGCGCCATGACCTTGGCCTCATGTGGTGGCTGCAGAAATGGAGAAAGAAGGAGGAGGCAGGAAAGTCTGACCCTCAGGGGACTCCAGTGGGTGCCAAGCCAGAGCCTCTACTATGGCTGGTTGGTTGTCTCAGAGGCAGTCACCTCTGGGCTCCGGGGTCCTGAAACAGACTTGGAGGAGATCCTCACTCAGCAGCTTATGGGGGGCTGCTCTCAGGGACCACCCCAAAAGGGAGTGAGAAGCAGAAGTTACGGCCAAGGCCTCAGCCTGTTCCACAGGGAATTCTGGGGCTGAAAGGGCCCTTTAGAGGTGACCCAAACTGAGGCAAGGCGGCCGCGTCTTTGAACCTCCCTGTTGACTGTTGAAAATCTAGACTTATTACAGATCATCCCTCTCATTTGTGGAACTTCACAGGTGTTTACATACATCCAGGAGCCCACGCTGGGTCAACCTCAACTCTGGGTGCTTCTTGGGCCAGTACACAGTAGGCGCTCACTGAATGTTAGAAGACCCAGACAGAGTGGAGGGTGGAAAGAGGCTCAAGTTCTAGGGAGGCTCCCAGCTTTCTTTGTGGTTTGGGCCCCAGGCTAAGACAGAGGCCAAACTGGGGAGAGAAGACCATACGGTGAGTTTGGGACATGTGAGGCCGTGGCAGCCAGCCCCCCGAGAAGACCCACCATGAAGGAGGAAGAAGAAGAGACGGAGAGGAGAGGACAGGACTCGGGGAGGGGGAGCCTGGAAGGTGGAGTTTCAGAACGCATAGAGGTGGCAATGATGACGCCAAGGAAAGAGCAGCAGAGATGAGGACCCAGAAGAGGGGACAGAGAGAACGTGGCAGGGTCTGGTGAGAGCAGGGTCTATCTCAATGCAGGAAATAGAAACCCCTCTTGGTGTTTTCAGCAGAAAGGTATTTAATACAGGGCAGTAGGTCCTTGCACAACCATCAGAGAGTCCCAATGAGCCAAGCCTCCAGGAATGATTCCAGACCTTTCCACACTTGACCCACTGAGAAAGCCAACGCCAGAGGTGTGAATTCAAAAGCTTACCCCTGAAGCTTCAATGCAGGGATTAGAAAGCTGGATTTAAGAAGCTGCTACCCCTGCTTTCAGCCCTGCGACTACTTCTGAGCAAGCACAAGGCTGGAGCCTTAAATGCTGGAGACCTGACACCAGATCGCCAGTGCAGAAAAACCTCGTGTTCCCACGACCTTGGAGGCTGGCAGAAACAGCCAAAAGGGGGCACAAAATAACTTAAAATTAATAAAATGACAATTTAGCAACAACAACCAATGCTTACATAGTGCTTATTATGTGCCACAGGCACTGTTCTATTATTATTTCTATTTTATTTTATTTTTATTTATTTATTTATTTATTTATTTATTTGAGATGCAGTTTCACTCTTGTCACCCAGGCTGGAGTGCAATGGTGCAATATCGGCTCACTGCAATCTCCGCCTCCCAGGTTCAAGCAATTCTTCTGCCTCAGCCTCCTGAGTAGCTGGGATTACAATAGGTGCCCACCACAACACCCAGCTAATTTTTATATTTTTAGTAGAGATAGGGTTTCACCATGTTGCTCAGACTAGTCTCGAACTCCTGACCTCAGGTGATCTGCCCGCCTCGGCCTCCCAAAGTGCTGGGATTACAGGCGAGAGCCACTACACCCGGCCTATTCCTATTTTGTAAATGAGGAAACTGAAGCAGAGAGGATTCCGCCTTCCAAACCTTGCTGCAGTGAGTCTCTTGGTGGAGCCTGTCCCTACACAGGCACCACAGGGAAGGGACAGGCAGTGCTTTGCTGTCCAGCCACCCCAGCTAGGAGGGTGCAATGGACTTGAGCGAGCCAAGCCACAGCGTCTGCCCCACAAATCGCCACTACCACTGTCACCTCTCCACCAAGACTGTGATCTGCCACCGCCATTAATAATCACCTGAACTACCCTCAAGTCATTACCAGCCCCCTCACTTCCTCTGCCAACATCAAGATCTAATAGAGCCATCACCTTTTCATCACTCAGCGTCACCATCAATGTCATTGCCACCACGTCCATGATTACCCCCATTACTCCCACCCTGGCGGCAGGGTGGTGTCGACATGGCAGTGAGGTCACTTCCTTGACTTGGTGCTCTCTGGGGTAATTGCTTAATGAGATGTTTGCGGCTCTGAGCATACTACTTACCCTGCACAACCAGGAACCCTTCCCAGGTTCTGACGAGGACGGCATGGTTTGTGAACGGAGGGCTCTTTGGCTGTAGTGTGGCTGGGAGCGTCCAAGAGCACCTCTGGAAGACCCATTTTGTCCCTCCCCCTGCCTCATCAATGCTTTGCCTTTGTGGTGGAGAAAAGCAAGAGTGTGATAAAATAGGGAACTCGAAGAATCCGTCTAGGTCAACTTAGACAACTGACTTCCCCTCTCTGGGCCTCAGTTTCCTCATCTGCAGGATAGGAGCAAGAATAATTATCTTATCGTGTAATGTGGGGATTAGAGGTAATGCAAATAAAGAACATGGCACGGTGCCCAGTGCCAGGTAGCTCTCAAATGGAAGCTGCTAATATCTTTTCTTTCTTTTATTAAACATTTATGGTCGGGCGCGGTGGCTCATGTCTGTAATCCCAGCACTTTGGGAGGCCGAGGCGGGCGGATCACCTGAGGTTGGGAGTTGGAGACCAGCCTGACCAACATGGAGAAACCCCGTTTCTACTAAAAATGCAAAATTAGCCAGGCGTGGTGGTGCATGCCTGTAATCCCAGCTACTCAGGAGGCTGAGGCAGGAGAATCGCTTGAACCCGGGAGGCAGAGGTTGTGGTGAGCTGAGATGGCGCCATTGTACTCCAGCCTGGCCGACAGAGTGAGACTCCGTCTCAAATAAATAAATAAATAAATAAATAAATAAATAAATAAATAATTTATATAATGGTCATTTTGTGCCAGGCACTGCTCTGACACTTTACAAATTTCAACTCACTCATTTAAACCTCCTGAGATAGGTACTACTATTGCTCCTATTTTACAGATAAAAAAACTGAAGCAGAGTTAAGTAGCTTACCCAAGATGACACAACTAGTTAGTGACAGAGCTGGGATGTAACACAGGGAGTCTAGCTCCAGAGTCTGAGCTCTTAACCTTGGTGCTCTTTGGCCCTACGTGCTTTGCCCTGTTCTAAAAACCTTCTCTCCCTGCCCTGGCCAGGTTGAAGAAGACTCTGCTCTTTCTGTCTGTCATTTGGAAAAGGGCCTCCAGAAGTCAGTCCCTTGTCTTGGGATAGAAATGCCCCCACTGACCTTGTCCAGGGCCTCCCATCCCCCCCAGTCAGGAAGTCCTTCCTGTTGTCTGACTTGAATCTGGGCTGAGGCAGCAGTTCCCAGGGAAGAGCCTCTTCAGCTGGGATACCTGGTGGGAGGAGCCTCAGGAGATGTGGTGGAGGAGGGAGGGGGCTCAACCCTGAGCTCTCAGACAGTGGAATTTGGGTAGCAGGTTCTGGGCACCTGAGTGGCGGCAGAGCTCTGGGGCAGGAAACCCTGTTAGCTCCTCTCCAAAGGGGTCTTGCTCTCCCCACCCCTCCACAACTGCAACGGCGACTTCTCAAACTACCTCCCAAGCTCAGATGTAAGCAGAAATGAAGGAAGTGACAGCATTGGACAGGCCAAACCTGCTGCAAGACACCTGGACATCACTGTCACCACCAGACACCATATTGGCAACTGCTACCAAAGACCAGTTGTTTTGTTTTGTTTTGTTTTGAGAAGAGTCTCCCTCTGTCACCCAGGCCGGAATGCAGCGGCACAATCTCGCTCACTGCAACCTCAGCCTCCCGGGTTCAAGCAGTTATCCTGCCTCAGCCTCCTGAGTAGTTGGGATTACAGGCACGCGCCACCATGCCCAGCTAATTTTTTTTTTTTTTAATTTTCAGTAGAGACAGGATTTCACCATATTGGCCAGGCTGGCAAAGGCCACCTTTCTAAATGAATTCTCACCCTCCTGTCTTGGCATCGCTCACTCCAAGCCCTGGGCTATGCGCCTTGGCCGCTGCAGGTTATGTGCCCATGTCCTCCCTGCCGGGGAGTAGGAAGAGGCGTCTGTGGTCCCCTCCAGCTTCTATAGTGGGCGATAGGGCCCAGATGTCCGTCAAGACTCACGTAGTGGGGGCTCCTCCCCAAAGAGAAAGGGGCTTTGGATGTAATGGGAAGACAGGAAGGGCTGTCCTTTGATAAGAGGAGGATCTCATCCTCAGGAGTGAGGGAGGAAGGAGGAAATGGGCACAGGGCAGACAGAAAACAACGAAAGTCCTGCTCAGAGAGGAAGCCCGGGGGCCGGGACACACACAGAAGCTGGAGGAAATGCTGCCCTCTGTACCAAAAGCAAATCAAAGTTGGAGGCTCCCGGACTTCTCAACCCCAGGAGGCTCAAAGCCCCTTGGGCTCACCCAGCAACCTCTGCTGCCCCCACCACCGGGGCGCCTACAGAGTACTAGCCCTTCTTTCATATTCTGGCCCAAATGTTGGGGGGACACTTGGCCCATTCCCTTTATAGCCCAGTGGAGAGAAGAAACCAGGCTTGGACCTGCAAACAAGATGTTAACAACGGCCCAGGGACAAAACGGGGAAATAAACACAGACATGTATATACATATTCCATGTGCATTTATCTGGTACCAGCCAGATTCCAGGTACCACAGAGAATGAGCACACTGCCCTCATGGAGCTTACACTCTTGTAGGGAAGACCCTGAAACAAGTCACACTGCAGTAAACAAGGCAACCGCAGACGATCAGTGCTGGGCCGACCACAACAAAGAGACTGGGAGGATGAGGAACCAGACATGCAGAGACTAGGAGGCAACTGTGGGCTCCAAGTCCCTGAGGTAGGAACAAGCTTGTTGTGCTTGTAGAACGGAAAAGGAGCCAATGGAAACTGGAACACAAGGAGCCGGGGATGTGAGGGGGAGATGAGGCTAAAGTCTCCCGTAAAGAATCAGCATTTTATTCCAGCCAATGGGAAGCCACTAAGGACTGTCTTTTAGGCCTGGAGTGGTGGCTCACGCCTGTAATCCCAACACTTTGGGAGGGAAAGGTGGGAGGATCACTTGAGGTCAGGAGTTCGAGACCAGCCTGGCCAACATGGTGAAACCCCATCTTTACTAAAAATACAAAAAAATTAGCCAGGCATGGTGGTGCACGCCTGTAATCCCAGCTATTCAGGAGGTTGAGACAGGAGAATTGCTTGAACTGGGGAGGCAGAAGTTGCAGTGAGCTGAGATTGCACCACTGCACTCCAGCCTGAGCGACAGAGCAAGACTCTGTCTCAAAGAAAAAGACTGTCCTTTGATAAGAGGAGGGACTCAACCTCAGATGGGAGTCAGGAAGGAGAAGATGGGCGTGGTACAGGTGGGAATACAGATTACACCATGGAAAGGTGAGCGCATCCCACAGCTGGGTTCCTGTCTCCTCAGTGCAGCATGAGGCCAGGTGATCACTGCACAGTGGAGGGAGGGGAGAGTGGCAGGAGATGTGTCCATTAGGTCACATCAGGTTTCCAGTTTCCTGCATAGAGCCACAACACAGCCCTGAGGACCCTGGGCCCTAATTGGCCTTCATACTCCTGGGCACCTGGCAGTGTCCCTTGAGTGACAGAGGCACTTCCTTGACTGGCCTCTTCTCCCCATCACTGAAAAGACACCAGTAACCATCACAATCACAATGTCAGCTATAGCCACAATCATAATCACAGTCACCTCACACCAACAGGCACAAGGGCAGGACAGGAAGTCCTCGAGGGTACCCTAACTTGGTAAGCCAGCAGGACCCCAGCACCTTTCTGGGCACCGTGGAAGGCAACGGGACTGTCCTGGGACAGGGACAGGGGGGTTCTGGAGCCAATTCTGCACATCTCTTCGCAACCTCACGTGTAGTGATGTCATGCGTGTAGCCTGAAATTGACCATGGTGGAGGGCTTTTGGTTATTCTTTCCAGCTAGCCAGTTTACCAGAATCCATACCTCTGGACAGAGCCCTGAGGACAGTTAGAGAAGCTGCGCCCCCCCGACCACAAGTCCAGCTGCCACTAGAAAAAGCTGGTTGTGGTACCACTTTCCTGTGTAAGCACCAGGACCTTAAGTAGGAGCAGTGGAAGGAGATGGCCAGTCATGTTCACAGAGTCCTGGTGGTTGAGCTGTAAGGTGGGGAATGTGGGTAGAGATGGGGGGTTCATCTGCTCTGAAAAGCCACCCACTGGTGAGCCAGAGAGCCTGGACCTCAGCTCACGGACATCACCTTCACCCAGAGCCTGTGCTCCAGCCCAAGAGCCTGTGGACTCCAAGAGGCCTGCCTGACTCACCCTCCTAGAGCAAGAATCCTGGGCTGGTTCTGTCCTGGGAGAAGCTAAGAGCTGCTTCTCCCTGTTCCCTGATCCCAGGATGGGCCCTGACCTTGGTCATAAACTGAGTCTGTGCCCAGTGAGAAAGATCTCCACCCAGGCCCACACAGAGCCCCCACCTGTTCTGGGCTAGGCCTCGATGGGGTCACTCACAGAAAATGCACTCACCTCTATCTGATCCTGCCACAGGCCCCAGCTTGGCCCTAGACTGGAGGCAGAGTCTGGCCCTTGAGCCCAAAAATGCCCCGAGCAGGGCTGGCACAGCCTCTCTCACCTCTGTTGTCAGGGCTTGGGCCTCCTGCCTGGGAAGCAAAATAGTGAAAAACAAAATCAAGTCAAAACCCACTATCATCTCCTTGCTTTAGTGACACATCTCTGTCTTAGGAAATAAAGCCTAAAGGCAAAGTGTATTTTCAGAGGCACTAAATCTTCTCCCCTTCCCTGCTGGGTGCATGCTTTGATTTGGAGGATTCTTGCCCTAACCCCTCCCACACATTGTACCCAAACACAGGCCCCAGTTGCTCAAGCAGGAAAGACAGGGAGCTGTGAAAGGCCCAGAAACTTCATCTGAGACTGTAAGGAGTGGGGGTCAGAACCTTATCTGGCTTCTGAGCTTGGGCAAGACCCTTCCCCTTCGTGGGCCTCAGCTTCCCCCTCTGTATAATGGTTTAGCCTTCCAGCTCTGGTATTCAAAGTTAAGGATCCTGATGGTGGCCAGGTGGGGTGGCTCATGCCTGTAATCCCAGCACTTTGGGAGGCCAAGCCAGGTGGATCACCTGAGGTCAGGTGTTCGAGACCAGCCTGGCCAAGATGACGAAACCCCGTCTCTATTAAAAATACAAAAGCAGGCCGGGCACAGTGACTTATGCCTGTAATCCCAGCACTTGGGGAGGCCGAGGTGGGTGGATCACCTGAGGTCAGGAGTTCGAGACTAGCCTGGTCAACATGGTGAAACTCCGTCTCTACTACAATATACAAAAATTAGCTGGGCGTGGTGGCAGGAGACTTAATCCCGGCTACTTGGGAGACAGAGGCAGGAGAATCATTTGAACCCGGGAGGCAGAGGTTGCAGTTAGCCGAGATGGAGCCATTGCACTCAAACCTGGGGGATAAGAGTGAGACTTTTCTCGAAAAAAAAAAATAAATAAATAAATAAATAAATAAATAAATACAAAAGCAGTAGGGCATGGTGGTGCATGCCTGTTATCCCAGTTACTCCAGAGACTGAGGCAGAAGAATCTCTTACAACCTGGGAGGCACAGGTTGCAAGATTGCACCACTGCACCCCAGCCTGGGCAACAAAGGGAAACTGTCTCAAAAGAAAAAAAAAAAAGGATCCTGATGGAAATTTAGAGCCCCAAGTTCAAGGGTTGGAATGGTATTCCTGGATAATCCAGGCCCAGAAGATCCAGAAAGCTTCTCCTACAACATGTATGGTATATCAGGTTCAGGTCCTGGAATGTCCTCTGAGCTCTGGCACCTTGTCCTAGTGACTTGGCCTCTCTGGACCTCAGTTTTGCCATCTGTGAAATGGCAAGAATACCGAGTTTATGAGGATAAAACATGACAGTGGCAAGAAAAGTGTCCTGTAAACTGTAGAGTGCAGTCCTCCTGGGAGGGAAGGACAGTTGCTGTTGTTAGGGGCTCATGTTTTGCCTTCCAGCAGAGTTGGGAAAGCAGTTTAGCCTGGCCTCGTTATCGCGGGTGGGAGACCTCCTCCGTCCTCCCCAGGAAGCACGGCCCCTGCCCTGCCCAAACCAGCAATAGCCCTCCATAAGCCTCCTGCCTGGAGGGAGGTGGCGGACAGGGAACAGCCGGGTCACCGCGGGCTCCCCATTGTAAGGGCGCAGCTCAGACTGAAGGTGGAGGGAACGAGCGAGCGAGGAGGAAGTGGGGAGGGACGGAAGGAGGGGCAAGCGAATCAAAGCACTAGGAATTTACTCACCCAAGCAGGGACAGGGAAGGAGATGGGGCTAGCAGGTCCGGGGACGCCCATGCCCCGCCCCTTCAGAGGACAATTCCCGGGGCGGGGCCTCCCTCCCTCCCCCTCCCTCCCTCCCCCGCGGCCCATTCCCGGCGCGGCTCCTGCCGTGGGAAATGCTGTCGCTGCAGCGGGCGCCCAGCCAAGTGGTTGCCAGGAATCAGACTGGGCGGCTGCGGCTGCGGCAGTGCGGGCGCTTCCCTGGGCAGCGGTCTAGGGCAGGCCTGGAAGAGGGCTGACCCTCACTGGGGTCTGGGAGGGGACGGTTCTGGGCAGGGGGCACTCCGGGAACTGGACGCCCTGAGCTTCGCAGCCCCTCAGATCTGCAGCCAAGGTCATCTTTTGCCAGCCTGCGGAGCAATAACTGGGCACCACCTGGGAGCAGGTTAGAAATGCAGGCTCTCAGGTCTAGCCCCAGACTTGCTGACTCAGAACCTGCATTTTCCCAGGAGCCGCAGGTGACTCCCGGGCACATTCAAATTTGAGAAGCCTTTTTTCTACAAGAGTAGGCCTGAGTATTTACAGGTTTTAAAAAGACAGACGTGGTGGCTCACGACTATAATCCCAGCACTTTGGGAGGCCGAGGCCGGCGGATCACGAGGTCAAGGAATGGAGACCACCCTGGCCAACGTGGTGAAACCCCGTCTCTGCTAAAAATACAAAAAAAAAAAAAAAAAAAAAAAAAAAAAAAAATTAGTTGGGCGCGGTGGCGCGCACCTGTAGTCCTAGCTACTCAGGAGGCCGAGGCAGGGAGGATCGCTTGAACCCGAGAGGCGGAGGTTGCAGTGAGGCGAGATTACGCCACTGCACTCCAGCCTGGTGACAGCGAGACTCCGTCTCAAAAAAAAAAAGACAAGGCCGGCGTGGTGGCTCATGCCTGTAATCCCAGCACTTTGAGAGGCTGAGGAGGGCGGACCACTTGAGCCCAGGAATTCAAGACCAGCCTGGGCAACACTGCGAGACCCAGTCTCTGGAAAAAAAAAAAAAAAAAAATTAGCCGGGTGTGGTGGTGTGCACCTGTAGTCTCAGCTACTGGTGAGGCTGAGGTGGGAGAATAGATTCAGCCTAGGAGACAGAGATTACGATAACCCTTGATTGAGCCACTGCACTCTAGCCTGGGCAACAGAGCGAGGCTCTGTCTCAAATTAATTAATTAATTAATTAAACAAACAAATAAATAGGCTGGGCGTGGTTTTGGGAGCATTTTGGGAGGCCGAGGCGGGTGGGTCACCTGAGGTCAGGAGTTTAAGACCAGCCTAGTCAACATGGTGAAACCCTGTCTCTACTAAAATACAAAACCCCGTCTCTACTAAAAACACAAAACTTAGCTGGGTGTTGTGGTGAGTGCCTATAAACCCAGCCATTCTGGAGGCTGAAGCAGGAGAATCGCTTGAGCCCTGGAGGCTAAGGTTGCAATGAGCCGAGATCGCGCCACTGCACTCCAGCCTGGACGACAGAGCGAGACTCTGTCTCAAAAAAATAAAATAAAATAAAATATAAAAAATAAAAAGAGAGAGAGAGAGAGAGATTATAGATTGTTTTTCTTTTCTTTCTTTCTTTTTTTTTTTTTTTTTTTGAGACGGAGTCTCAGTCTGTCGCCCAGGCTGGAGTGTAGTGCCGCGATCTCGGCTCACTGCAAGCTCCGCCTCCCAGGTTCACGCCATTCTCCTGCCTCAGCCTCCCAAGTAGCTGGGACTACAGGTGCCCGCCACCACGCCCGGATAATTTTTTTTTTTTTTTTTTTTTGGAAGGGGGG
>NC_037668.1:54465558-54474882 GCF_003255815.1 Theropithecus gelada | reverse complement strand
TATTTTTTTTTTTTTTTTTTTTTGAGACGGAGTCTCGCTCTGCCGCCCGGGCTGGAGTGCAATGGCCGGATCTCAGCTCACTGCAAGCTCCGCCTCCCGGGTTCACGCCATTCTCCTGCCTCAGCCTCCCAAGTAGCTGGGACTACAGGCACCCGCCACCACGCCCGGCTAGTTTTTTTTTTTTGTATTTTTTAGTAGAGACGGGGTTTCACCATGTTAGCCAGGATGGTCTCGATCTCCTGACCTCGTGATCCACCCGTCTCGGCCTCCCAAAGTGCTGGGATTACAGGCTTGAGCCACCGCGCCCGGCCATTTTTTTTTTTTTTAAGTAGAGACAGGGTTTCACCATGTTAGCTTGGATGGTCTCGATCTCCTGACCTCGTGATCCACCTGCCTCGGCCTCCCAAAGTGCTGGGATTACAGGCGTGAGCCATTGCGCCTGGCCCTTTTTTTTTTTCTGAGACAGAGTCTCACTCTGTCATCCAGGCTGGAGTGCAGTGGCGCTATCTCGGCTCACTGCAACCTCCATGTCCTGGGTTCAAGCAATTCTCCTGCCTCAGCCTCCCACGTAGCTGGGATTACAGGCACACGCCACCATGCCTGGCTAATTTTTGCATTTTTAGTAGAGACAGGGTTTCACCATGTTGGTCAGGATGGTCTCGAACTCCTGACCTCGTGATCTGCCCGCCTCGGCCTCCCAAAGTGCTGGGATTACAGGAGTGAGTCACCGCGCCCGACCTGATTTTACTTTTATTTTCTTACTTTCAGTTAGGACATTGATTTTTTTTTTTTCTTCTAAATTAGTAAGGAAGGAGACCACTACTACTCCTGCTGCCCTCCTCCCCCTACCTTGCCTAGTTCACAAGACAGGAGGAAAGAGAGAAAGAAACAAAAGTAAGATAAATAGCCAGACAACCTTGGCACCACCCCCCAGCCCTAGGAGTTAAACAAAGTAATAATAATAACATCAACCCCTGGCCTAAACTACTTGTGTTATCTGTAAATTCCAGACACTGTATGAAAAAAGCATTGTAAAACTTTTTGTTCTGTTAGCTAATGCATGTAGCCCCCAGTCACGTTTCCCACGCTTGCTCGACTTATCACGACCCTTTCACGTGGACCCCTTACACTTGTAAGCCTTTAAAAAGACCAAGAATTTCTTTTTTGGGGAGCTCGGCTCTTAAGACTCGAGTCTGCCGATGCTCCCGGCCGAATAAAAAACCTCTTCCTTCTTTAATCCGGTGTCTGAGGAGTTTTGTCTGTGGCTCATCCTGCTATATTAGTAGTGTATAAGGCCAGGCATGGTGGCTCACGCCTGTAATTCCAGCACTTTGGGAGGCTGAGACGGGTGGATCACTTGAGGTCAGGAGTTCGAGACCAGCCTGCCCAACATGGTGAAACCCCAGCTCTACTAAATACACAAAATTAGCCAGGCATGGTGGCACATGCCTGCAATCCTAGCTACTTGGGAGACTCAGGCAGGAGAATCACTTGAACCTGGGAGGAGGGGGTTGCAGTGAGCCAAGATCATGCCATTGCACTCCAGCCTGGACAATAAGAGTGAAACTCCATCTCAAAAAATAAATAAATAAATAAATTAGTAGTGTATAAATAGATCACATAATCTATGAATTGTATTCTGTTATAGGAAAGGGGCATTGCAAGATACTGATACTTGTTACAAAAGGGGCGTGGGGTCTGGTGGGGCTGGGAAACCACTGAGGAGCACTCACTCGGTTTTCTTTTTTTTTTTTTTTTTTTTTTGAGACGGAGTGTCGCTCTGTTGCCCAGGCTGGAGTGCAGTGGCCGGATCTCAGCTCACTGCAAGCTCCGCCTCCCGGGTTCCCGCTATTCTCCTGCCTCAGCCTCCCGAGTAGCTGGGACTACAGGCGCCCGCCATCTCGCCCGGCTAGTTTTTGTATTTTTTAGTAGAGACGGGGTTTCACCGTGTCAGGCCAGGATGGTCTCGATCTCCTGACCTCGTGATCCGCCCGTCTCGGCCTCCCAAAGTGCTAGGATTACAGGCTTGAGCCACCGCGCCCGGCCGGTTTTCTTTTTTTTTTTTTTTTTTTTCTGAGACGGAGTCTCGCGCTGTCGCCCAGGCTGGAGTGCAGTGGCCGGATCTCAGCTCACTGCAAGCTCCGCCTCCCGGGTTCACGCCATTCTCCAGCCTCAGCCTCCCGAGTAGCTGGGACTACAGGCGCTGCCACCTCGCCCGGCTATTTTTTGTATTTCTTAGTAGAGACGGGGTTTCACCGTGTTAGCCAGGATGGTCTCGATCTCCTGACCTCGTGATCCACCCGTCTCGGCCTCCCAAAGTGCTGGGATTACAGGCTTGAGCCACCGCGCCCGGCCACTCACTCGGTTTTCAATCAACAGCATTGGCCCTGAGGAAACAGAAACAGGAACTAAATGGCGCTTGAATCCCAGGAGCTTCTACCCTGGCAGGCGAGATGAGACAGAGACGCAAATCGCCACCTTCCTGAGCCTCAGTTTCTTCACCTGTGAAATGGGCTTTCTCACCACTCATCTCTGCCTGCCTCCCTACAGGGTCGGATCAGATGGGCTGAACCAGCTTCTAGGCAGGGAGGGGCTTCATGAGCAGCTCCACACCTGAGGGAAGGGAGATTGGAACATCTGCCCTGCTCACATCCCACCAGGGACAGCTCAGGCTTCTGTGCTTGTCCTGGCCTTCAGAGTCCAGCCTCTGGCCCTGCAGATTCTCTCTCACGGCCTCGTCTGCTTTCTCTGGTGTCCCTCTCTCTTCTACCTTCCTTCTCCACTCCACTGTATCCCCGCACCACCGAAATCCACACCTGTCTGAAGCTTGTACCAAATTAGCAAATTGGTAGTTTCTGAGGAGGGCAAGCCAGCCTTGACTACATGCCAGACACTGCTCACACACTGGGTCTTTTATGCCAGCCCTGAGACATAGATGGTCATGACCTAATGAATAGAGGAGGACATCGAGGCTCAGTTAAGGGGAGGGGTTTGCACCAGGTCACCCAGCCAATAAGAGGCCAAGATGGGACAAGAACTGGAGCTTTGGCCGGGCGCGGTGGCTCACACCTGTAATCCCAGCACTTTGGGAGGCCAAGGCAGGTGGATCACCTGAGGTCGGGAGTTCAAGACCAGCCTGACCAACATGGAGAAACCCCATCTCTGCTAAAAATACAAAATTAGCCGGGCGTGGTGGCATATGCCTGTTATCCCAGCTACTTGTGAGGCTGAGGCAGGAGAATCTCTTCAACCCTGGAGGCGGAGGTTGCAGTATGCCGAGATCACGCCATTGTACTCCAGCCTGGGCAACAAGAGAGAACCTCTGTCTCAAAAAAAAAAACGAAAAAAAGCCGGGCGCAGTGGCTCAAGCCACCCAGCACTTTGGGAGGCCGAGATGGGCGGATCACGAGGTCAGGAGATCGAGACCATCCTGGCTAACACGGTGAAACCCCGTCTCTACTAAAAATTACAAAAAAACCCAAAAAACAAACAAAAAAAAGAAGAACTGGAGCTTTGACAGGGCACGGTGGCTTATGTCTGTAATCCCGGATTGCTTGAGCTTGGGAGTTCAAGACCAGCTTGGGCAACATCTCTACAAAAATTAGCTGGGTGTGGTGGCGAGTGCCTGTAGTCCCAGCTACTCAGGAGGCTGACGTGGGAGGATAGCTTGAGCCCTGGAGGTTGAGGCTGCAGTGAGCTGTGATTGTGCCACTGCACTCCCAGCCTGGGCCACAGAGTGAGACCCTGTCTCAAAAAAATTTTTTTTAAAGTTTTAAAAGTACACACACTCAAGAGGGGAATGCCAGTGTACTCAAGAAAGAATCGCACAAGGGCCTTTGCGGTTTTTTTTTTTTCTTCTTCTTCTTTTTTTTTTTGAGGCAAAGTCTTGCTCTTGTTGCCCAGGCTGGAGTGCAATGGCGTGATCTTGGCTCACTACAGCCTCCACCTCCCGGGTTCAAGCGATTCTCCTGCCTCAGCCTCCTGAGTAGCTGGGATTACAGGCATGTGCCATCATGCCCAGCTAATTTTTTGTATTTTTAGTAGAAACGGGATTTCACCATGTTGGCCAGGCTGGTCTCAAACTCTTGATCTCATGTGATCCGCCCACCTTGGCCTCCTAAAGTGTTGGGATTATAGGCGTGAGCCACCGTGCCCGGCTATGGTTTCTATTTTTATAGATTTCTTTAACCAAGGGGTGGAATATTTATGAAAGTTACTGGAAAAAGGTGGAGATTTCTTGGAACTGTGGTGCCACCCATTTTTACACCAAATATGGGAACTATTGTGGGGCTGGTGGGTGTGTGATTTTTAGTATGTTAATGAGCGTATAATGAGGTCCTAGGAGAAACCTAGGTCAAATCCAGTGCCATGCTGTGTCCAGTTGGTCTCAGCTAGCTTGGCCCATGCCCTGATTTTTCAGGGTCTTATGAGCCCTTAGCTTCTGCAGTTATTTCAACAGCTTCCTTTTGCTAGTCATGTGAAACTGCTGCCTGGAATTTTCCATTCTTCTGCGACCCATATTAGTCCTGTATCACCTTCACTCATCCCATGAATATTTACTGAGCATACACAGGTTTCCAGGTGCTGGATTACATAGAAAACAAAATCCCTGCTCTCCTGGAGCTTTGGTTCCAGGGGCGGGAAATGGGGCAATAAATAGGTAAATACGCAGCATGGTAGACGGTGTTAGGTACTTTGGAAATAGAGAAGAGGCCAGCAGGTGTGGGGAGCGGAGGTGCCATTCTAATTGGATAGTCAGAGAAGGCCTCCCTGAGAACAGCAGACATGGAGAAAACGACCTGGAGGAATTGAGGGAGCAGCCATGTGGGGATCAAAGGAGACCATGCCAGGCAGATGGAAGAGCAGTTGCAAGGCCCCGAGGTGGGAGCGTGCCTGGCATGGTTGAGGCACATCAGGGAGGCCAGTATGGCTGCCCCTGATAAGGGAAGGGGTGTGGCAGGAGATTGTGGCTTTTACTCCAAATGAGAAGGAGGCATTAAAATTACATGATCTGACTTGGGTTTAAAAAGGATCACACTGGCTTGCTGGGTTGAAAACACTGTAGGTGAGAAGCACAAGGCAGAAAGGCTCCAAAAATCCTGGAGAGTGGGGCGTGGCTTAGACCACAGAGGTGGCAGTAAGCTGGGGGTGGGGCCGAGATGTGGTCAGGGCCTGTCTGGGTTCTGAAGGCAGAGCCGACAGGACTTGCTGACAAATCAAAAGTGCAGTGTGAGAGAAAAAGGAGTGGAAAGTGGCTTCAGGGCTTGGGGCCAAGAACTGGAATTTGCCATTTGCTAGGACTTCAGTTCAAGAAGTCAACATTGAACATGCAAAATTTGAGATGACTACAAACATAAAAGTAGAGATGTTGACTAAAATTAAATAAATGAGCCTGGAGTGTCAGACAGAGCTCTGGACTGAAATATATAAATTTGGGATTTCGGGAGAGAGGTTGCAGTGAGCCGAGATCACACCACTGTACTCCGGCCTGGGTGACAGAGTGAGTGAGATGTTGTCTCAAAAAAAAATTAAATAAATAAATAAATAAATAAATAAATCTGGGATTTGCCAGCACAGAGATGGTATTTCAAGCTTGAGACTGGTGAGATCACCAAGGGAATGAGTGTAGACAGAAAACAGAAGACCAGGGAGTAAGTCCTGGGCATTTCATTCTTTAGAGGCTGAGTGGATATGGAGGAAACCACAGCAGTCAGTGAAACAGAAGGAAAACTAGGACACTGTGGTATTTTAGAAGCCAAGGGAAGGTCCATGCATGGTGGCTCACACCTGTAATCCCAGCACTTCAGGAGGCTGGGGCGGGTGGATCACTTGAGGCCAAGAGTTTGAGACCAGCCTGGCCAACATGGAGAAACCCACATCTCTACCAAAAAATACAAAAATTAGTTGGGCACGGTGGCCTGTGCCTGTAGTCCCAGCTATTCCAGAGGCTGAGGCACCAGAATCACTTGAATCTCAGAAGCAGAGGTTGCAGTGAGCAGAGATCACACCACTGCACTCCAGTCCAGGCAACAGAGAAGACTCTGTCTCAAAAAAAAAAAAAAAAAAAAAAAGCCAAAGGAAGAAAGTATTAAAAGGAGCCAGGCACATTGGCTCACGACTGTAATCCCAGAACTTTGGAAGGCCGAGATAGGCGGATCACCTGAGGTCAGGAGTTCGAGACCAGCCTGGTCAATGTGGTGAAACCCTGTCTCTACTAAAAATACAACAATTAGCTAGGCGTGGTGGCGGGCACCTGTAATCCCAGCTACTTGGGAGGCTGAGTGAACCTGGGAAGCAGAGGTTGCAGTGAGCAGAGATTGCAGCCTGGGTGACAAAGTGAGACTCCATCAAGAAAGAAGAGAGAGAGAGAGAGAGAGAGAGAGAGAGAAAAGAGAAGAGAAGAGAAAGAAAGAAAAAAGAAAGAATTACAAAGAAGGAATGATCAGCTGTGTCTTGGGCAATTTAGAGGTTAAATAAAATATGAGGATTAAGAATTAATAATTAAAATGGGAAAAAATTTTGCAAATCATATAAGGGATTGTATCTAGAATAAAGAACCCTTACAACTCAATGATAATAAATAGCACAATTTAAAAATCGGCAAAGGAACTCAATTAACATTTCTCCAAAGATACAGATGACCGATAAGCACATGAAAAGATACTCACCTCATTAGCCATCAGGAAAATGCAATCAAAACCACAATGAGACACTATTTCACACCCATCAGGATGGCTATAGTCAAAAAGGACAGTAATCAACAAGTGTTGGTGAGGATGTGGAGAAATTGGAGTCCTCAAACACTGCTAGTGAGAATGAAAAATGGTGCAGCTGCTTTGGAAAGCAGTCTGACAGTTCCTCAAATGGCTAAACAAAAAAATTACCTTACAACCAACATTTCTACTCCTGAATGTATACTGAAGAGAAATGAAAACATATAGGCTAGGCGCGATGGCTCATGCCTGTAATCCCAGCACTTTGGGAGCTTGAGATAGGTGGATCCCTTGAGGTCAGGAGTTCGAGACCAGTCTCACCAACACGGCAAAACTCCATCTCTACTAAAAATACAAAAATTAGCCAGGAGTAGTGGTGCACACACCTGTAATTCCAGCTACTTGGGAGGCTGAGACAGGATAATCACTTGAACCCAGGAGGCAGAGGTTGCAGTGAGCCAAGATTGCACCATTGCACTCCAGCCTTGGTGACAGAGCCAGACTCCATCTCTAAATAAATAAACAAACAAACAAACAGTTTTTAAAAAATGGATGAATTATATGTTACGTGAATTATATCTCATTGAAGTTGTTCTTTTATAAAAATAATTGGCTGGGCACAGTGGCTCATGCTTGTAATCCCAGCACTTTGGGAGGCCAAGGTGGGCGGATCACCTGAGGTCAGGAGTTCAAGACCAGCCTGGCCAACATGGTGAAACCCTATTGTTACTAAAAATACAAAATTAATCAGTCATGGTGGCATATGCCTGTAATCCCAGCTACTTGGGAGGCTGAGGCAGGAGAATCACTTGAGCCCGGGATGTGAAGGTTGCAGTGAGCCGAGACTGCGCCACTGCACTCCAGCCTGGGCAACAAGAGTGAAACTCCATCTCAATAAATAAATAAATAAATAAATAAATAAATAAATAAATAAAATTAGATTTGGCAATGTGAAGGTCACTGGCGACTCTGACAAAAGCAGTTTGGGTAGAGTGCTGGCAACAGAAGCCAGGCTGAAGTGTATGCAAGAGCGAACAGGAGAACCCTGAAAGCAGCAACAATTGTAGATGCTGTCAAAGAGTTTTGCTATACAGAGAAATGGGGGCCAGGCATGTTGGCTCACGCCTGTAATCCCAACACTTTGGGAGGCCAAGGTGGGCAGATCACCTGAGGTCAGGAGTTTGAGACCATCCTGGCTAACATGTGAAACGCTGTGTCTACTAAAAATAGAAAAATTAGCAAGGCGAAGGGGTGGGCACCTGTAATCCTAGCTGCTTGGGAGGCTGAGGCAGGAGAATCACTTGAATGGGGGAGGTGGAGTTTGCAGTGAGCCAAGAGGGAGCCGCTGCACTTTAGCTTGGTGACAAGAGAGAGACTCTGGCTTAAAAAAAAGAAAAAAAAAAGAGAGAGAGAAGTGGGATAGAAGAGGAGAGGCTTGGGGTCAAGAGAAGCTCTTGGTTTTGTTGTGCATTTTCTTTTTTTTAGACGCAATAAATTATTATTATTATTATTTATTATTATTATTATTGTTTTTGAGACAGAGTCTTACTCTTGTCGCCCAGGCTGGAGTACAATGGTGCGATCTCGGCTTATTGCAACCTCTGCCTCCCAGCTTCAAGCAATTCTCTTGCCTCAGCCTCCCGAGTAGATGGGATTACAGACGCACGCCACCATGCCAGGCTAATTTTTGTATTTTTAGTAGAGACAGGGTTTCACCATGTTGGCCAGGTTGGTCTCAAACTCCTGACCTCAGGTGATCCTCCCACCTTGGCCTCCCAAAGTGCTGGGATTATAGGTGTGAGCCACCGCGCCCGGGCTGACGTTATTATTATTATTTGAGACAGGATCTCACTCTCGCCCAGGCTAGAGTACAGTGGCGCAATCATAGCTCATGGCACCCTTGAACTGTCATGCTCAAGTAATTCTTCTGCCTCAGCCTCCCGAGTAACTAGAACTACAAGTGTGAGCCATCACGCGCGGCTAATTGTTTTTCATTATTTTATTTTGGAGACAGGGTCTTCCTGTGTTGCCTAGGCTGGTCTTGAACTCCTGGCCTCAAGTGATCCTTCCTGCCTAGGCCTCCCAAAGTGCTAGGAATATAGGTGTGAGCCACTACTCCTGGCCCAAGAGATCATATTTTAATGGTGATTGGAATGATCTAGTCAGGGACAGAGGGACACTTGCTGGAGCAAAGGCCTTGAGCTTGTGAGAAGGATGAGATGTGGTATACAAATGGAGGTGTAGCCTTGGAAAGGAGCAAGCAGGGGTCATTCTCAGGGGCAGGAGTGGAGGCTGAAAACGACGAGGCACAGACCCAGGTGAACGGATAGAGGTGTTGAATCCAAGGAAATTGCCTTCTTGATACTGGTGGGCTGGGGAAGGTCCCCCAAAGCCAGCAGAACCTCAACCCAGCCAGTGTCCAGGTTCTTGATGCCATTGCGAGAAGCAATTCCCGAATGAGTCAGAAAGTAGTGAAAATACCGAGATTTATTGCAAAGCAAAAAGTACACACTGAACGGGAGTGTGGGCAGACTCAAGAGAGAGTCACACAAGAGGGTTTGGGTTTATCTTTTTTTTTTTTTTTTTTTTTTTTTTTTTTTTTTTTTTTTTG
>NC_037668.1:54426482-54465549 GCF_003255815.1 Theropithecus gelada | reverse complement strand
GCTCACTGCAAGCTCCGCCTCCCGGGTTCACGCCATTCTCCTGCCTCAGCCTCCCGAGTAGCTGGGACTACAGGCGCCCGCCACCTCGCCCGGCTAGTTTTTTGTATTTTTTAGTAGAGACGGGGTTTCACCGTGTTAGGCAGGATGGTCTCGATCTCCTGACGTTGTGATCCACCCGTCTCGGCCTCCCAAAGTGCTGGGATTACAGGCTTGAGCCACCGCGCCCGGCCTGGTTTGGGTTTATCTTTATGGGTTTCTTTTTTTTTTTTTTTTTTTTTTGAGATGGAGTCTCGCTCCCACCGCACAGGCTAGGCTGCAGTGGTGCAATATTGCCTCACTGCAACCTCCACCTTCCAGGTCCAAACAATTCTCCTTCCTCAGCCTCCCGAGTAGCTGGGATTACAGGCATGCACCACCACACCCAGCTGATTTTTGTATTTTTCGTAGAGACGGGGTTTCACCATGTTGGCCAGGCTGGTCTCGAACTCCTGACCTCAGGTGATCCGCCTGCCTCGGCCTCCCAAAGTGCTAAGATTACAGGCATGAGCCACTATGCCCGGCCATTTTATGGGTTTCTTTCACCAAGTGGTGGAATATTCATGAAAACTCCTGGAGAAAGGTGGAGATTTCTCGGAACTGTGGCGCCACTCATTTTTACACCAATTATGGGTGTTCTCAGAACTGCTGTGGTGCTGGTGGGTGTGTGATTTTTGGTATGTTAATGTTAATGGGCGTGTAATTGTTGTAGGAAAAAACGGGTTCTTCTCACAGGACCAGGAAGAGTTAGGCACGCAGACACTTTGAAGGGTGAGGGGAAACAGAATTTATTGGGTGAAAAGGGAAAAAAAAAGCTCAGCATAGCAAGAGGAGTTCCTGCTTACAGGCTCCCACCTCACAGATTGAATCCCAGGTCCCCATCCAGGAACAGGAGAGGCCACACTCCTCCCCCTCGCAAATGGTGCGAACTTCCTGAGTCTCCACCCCATCCTCCCAGTGGGCAGGCTGGTGGGAGATTCACCAGGGACCCTTCCCCTTATCTTCCTTCTGCATCTATCATAATGAGGTCCGAGGCAAAACCTATGTCAAATCCAGCACCATGTTGGGTCCAGTCAGTCTCGGCCAGCTTGGTCCACACCCTGTTCTTCAGAGTCTTATCAGCCCCTCGCCTATAGTCATGTGAAACTGCTGTCTGCAATTTTTATTCTCCTCTGACCACCCCACACTATTCCTCTTACTCTGACTGCCTGTTTTCTCAGTGAAGTAGGAAGCAGAAACACCGGATGAGAGGACAATGGGGGAGGAGCTGTCGGGGACAGAGGAGAGAGAAGTTATGTCCTTGTCCTGCAGGACTGCAGGAGAGTGAAAAGCCTGGGTCATGTGGTGGGATTGCCCGCCAGCGAGTGCTAAGGGCCCCTGGAGGATAGTGGGCATGACGTTCGAAGGAGACCAGTCGGCAGGGCTGTGTCTCTCACTAGCCTCCGTCACCTGTGTGGAATTAACCAGGGTGTGGCCTTGCCAGGTGGATGCAGTTTAATGAGAGCGGGCAAGGGGGTTGAGGGAAGTAATTATAAGGGGTTGCTAGGATGTAATTATAGCAATGTTCCATGGAGTCTAGCTGGTAAAGGAGGAAAGTCAAGACATGAGGGAGGCAAGGAACAGTGACCAAAAACAGTATCAGTGGACTGGAGGTTCTGGCAGGTCAAAGAACTACTGGACTCCCAGCTGTACAAGGAGTGAGCTGGAAAGATAGGAGGTGGTGTTAGGAGGATAGGATACTTGGTATTCAAATTACCTGGGGTAGAGGTACAATTATTGTTAATGACAAGGTCCATTACCTTGGTAGGCCTGAGGTAGGGTGGAGGACAAAAACCATAGAAGGAGGGGATAGGTGATCCTCTTTACTTCAGGGTATGTAGCTGAACTCACTGTGTCATCTTCAGAGGCAGAGCCCTGGATAGAGAACAGGCCTGGGATTCAGTCAGAGCTGGCTATAAAGTCCCTCTTTCCAACTGTGGAGCCCTGAACAAATGAGCCTCTCTGAGCTTCAGTTTCCACTTCTGCAAAGTAAGAGTTTGCACCTTTTCATAAGATCATGTTCTGAAAATTAAATGAGGCCAGGTGCGGTGACTGATGCCTGTAATCCCAGCTTTTTGGGAGGCTGACGCGGGCGGATCACTTGAGGTCAGGAGTTCGAGACCAGCCTGGGCAACATGGTGAAACCCTGTCTCTACCCAAAAATACAAAAATTAGCTGGGCATGGTACTGCACGCCTGTAATCCCAGCTACTTGGGAGGCTGAGGTGGGAGAATCGCTTGAACTCGGGAGGCAGAGGTTGCAGTGAGTCAAGGTTGTGCCATTGCACTGCAGCATGGGAGACAGAGCAAGACTCTGGCTCAAAAAAAAAAAAAAAAACAGAAGGCCGGGCACAGTGGGAGGTTGAGCCGGGTGGATCATGAGGTCAGGAATTCCAGACCAGCCTGGCCAACATAGTGAAACTCTGTCTCTACTAAAAATACAAAATATTAGCCGGGCATGGTGGCACGTGCCTGTAATCCCAGCTACTCGGCAGGCTAAGGCAGGAGAATCATTTGAACCCAGGAGGCGGAGGTTGTAGTGAGCCGAGATTGCGCCATTGCATTCCAGCCCAGGCGACAGTGTGAGACTCCAATTCAAAAAAGAAAAAGAAAAAAAAAAATTAAATGAAAGACTGTGTGGAAACACCTAGTGCAGTTCCAGGCACAGAGGGCACTCAGTAACCTGGGCTGATAATATAGCTACACAGCACTTCCTAGAATACTTTTGTCTGGGGTCCCGAAGCTGAGAAGGGGCCAATGTATGAAACAAGATTCTCCCCAGGACCCTTTCTCCCTTCCCACCATCTCAAACATAGAAGATATGCATGGAAGAGCCTGACTCCTATTTCACTCCCATTTTACAGAATAGGAAACTGAGGTCCAGATAGGAAGAGTGATTATATCACTAAGACTCAGTTATCATACAGAGTAAGTTTCCTTTTAAAATCTATTGAGGCCTGGCATGGTGGATCAAGCCTCTAATCCTAGCACCTTGGGAGGCCTAGGCGGGAGAACTGTTTGAACCCAGGAGTTTGAGATCAGCCTGACCAACATGGTGAGACTCAATCTCTACAAATAAAACAATTAGCCCAGCATGGTAGTGCATGCCTGTGGTCCCAGCTACTGTGAAGACCAAGGTGGGAGGATCACTTGAGCCTGGAAGGTGAAGGCTGCAGCGAGCCAGGATCAAGTTACTGCATTTTAGCCTGGGCAACAGAGCAAGACCCCATCTCAAAAAGAATCAGTTGGCCAGGTGAGGTGACTCACGCCTGTAATACTAGTACTTTGGGAGGCTGAGGAGGGCAGATTACTTGAAGTCAGGAGTTCGAGACCAGCCTGGCCAACATGATGAAACCTTGTGTCTACTAAAAATACAAAAAGTAGCCAGGCATGGTGGTACACGCCTGTAGTCCCAGCTACTTGGCAGGCTAAGGCAGGAGAATCACTTGAACCCAGGAAGCAGAGGTTGCAGTGAGCCGAGATCATGCCACTGCACTCCAGCCTGGACGACAGAGCAAGACTCTGTCTCAAAAAAAAAAAAAAAAAAGGATCAGTCGGAGTTCAGGTGCGGGGTCTCATGCCTATTATTGAAGTGCTTTGAGAGGCAAAGACAGGAGGATCACTTGAGGTAAGGAGACACCACCCCGAGTAAAATAGTAAGACTCCATCTCTGCAAAAAAATTTAAAGTTAGCTTGGCATAGTCCTAGCTACTCAGAAGGCTGAGGTGGAAGGATCACTTGAGCCCAGATGTTTGAGGCTGCGGTTGAGCTATGATCACGCCACTGCACTCCAGTCTGGGTGACAGGAGAAGCAAGACCATGTCTCTAAAAAAATAAGAATAGGCTAGGCGCGGTGGCTCACGCCTGTAATCTAGCACTTTGGGAGACCGAGGTGGGTGGATCACCTGAGGTCAGGAGTTTGAGACCAGCCTGACCAACATCGCAAAACCCTGTCTCTACTAAAAATACAAAAATTAGCTGGGCATGGTGGCGGGCACTTGTAACCCCAGCTACTCAGGAGGCTGAGGTGGGAGAATTGCTTGAACCCAGGAGGCAGAGGTTGCAGTGAGCCGAGATCACACCACTGCACTCTGGCCTGATGACAGAGTGAGACTCCATCTCGGAAAAATAAATAATAGGAATAAAATAATAAAATCAGGTGGAATAATAATTAAGATGGAAAAATTATGTAGGAGGAAGAGGGAAGGCTCATATATAATATTTGAAAGCCAACTGGACTCTTCAGAGGGTACTCCAGTCAACGTTCCCCTCCATTCACTGGAACAATTAAAAGCTGGTCTTAGTGAAAATGAAAAATCCTACTGGATATACCCCTTCTCTCTCAGCTTCCTACATCCCCCATTATCTCCAGCCCCATCACAGTGATGATCAGGTCTTGTTCAATGTTGGGCAAACATTGAAACAATCAGCTTTAGGAATGAAAGTGTCAACAGAAAGGTGATTCACAAAGCATGAATTTGCTAATTGTTCTTTCGAGCTCAGATGGAAGGAAAGAGGGAGGGAAGAGAGAGGAAAAAAGGCCGGGCGCGGTGGCTCAAGCCTGTAATCCCAGCACTTTGGGAGGCCGAGACGGGCGGATCATGAGGTCAGGAGATCGAGACCATCCTGGCTAACACGGTGAAACCCCGTCTCTACTAAAAAAATACAAAAAACTAGCCGGGCGAAGTGGCGGGTGCCTGTAGTCCCAGCTACTTGGGAGGCTGAGGCAGGAGAATGGCGTGAACCCGAGAGGAGGAGCTTGCAGTGAGCTGAGATCCGGCCACTGCACTCCAGCCTGGGTGACAGAGCAAGACTCCGTCTCAAAAAAAAAAAAAAGAGAGAGAGGAAAAAGATCTCAGAGTTCCCTTCCTTAGAACACTTGATTCGGCCAGGCACGGTGGCTCACACGTGTAATCCCAGCACTTTGGGAGGCCAAGGCGGGTGGTTCACGAGGTCAGCAGTTCGAGAGCAGCCTGGCCAATATGGTGAAACCCCGTCTCTACTAAAAAAGTATACAAAAATTAGCTGGGCCATGGTGGCATGTGCCTGTAGTTCCAGCTACTCAGAAGGCTGAGGCAGGAGAATCGCTTGAACCCGGGAGATGGAGTTGCAGTGAGCCAAGATCATGCCACTGCACTCCAGCCTGGGCAACAGAGTAAGACTCAGTCTCAAAAAAAGAAAAGAAAAGAAAAGAAAACTTGATTCAAGTGTTTAGGATGGGCATAGCACCAGTCAGTCACTGCAAGGCCCTGCCCCCCGCCTGGTTTCCAGCATAGCTACTCTCCCTGGGGTAAATCCCTCCTGATTTCTGTACTGTTTCTACATCTATAAAGTGAGAAGATTAACAGGCCCGGGCGCGGTGGCTCATGCCTGTAATCCCAGCACTTTGGGAGGCCGAGGTGGGCGGATTGCCTGAGCTCAGGAGTTCAAGACCAACCTGGCCAACATGGTAAAACCTCTACTCTACTAAAAATACAAAAAAAAAAAAAGTAGTCGGGCATGGTGGCGGGCACCTGTAATCCCAGCTACTCAGGAGGCTGAGGCAGGAGAATTGCTTGAACCCAGGAAGTAGAGGTTGCAGTGAACCGAGACTGTGCCACTGCACTCCAGCCTGGGTGACAGAGCAAGACTCTGTCTCAAAAAAAAAAAAAAAAAAGATTGACAAAGGCCCTCCTAGTTCTGGCCTTCAGGGTTCTAGGAATATGTGTCCTGGTACCTTCTCTGTTGCCCTGGCTGTCCAGACACAGGGAGATGGGGCAGAAGTGGATCCAACAGATCCAATGGAAATGTCACCTCACTATGGAGGACTTCCATAACCACACCATCTCATGATATCTCTCGTTCTCGCGCTTGCCGTATCTCTATCTCACACTCACACATGCACGGTTGCTCTCTCCCCCATCACCCTGTTTTATTTTCTTTTTAGCACTATCAGAAATGTATTCTTTATTTGTTTACTTGACTGTTGTCTTTCGACATTAGAAAGTTCTAGGGCTGGGAGTGGTGACTCACACCTGTAATCCTAGCACTTTGGGAGACTGTGGCAGGCAGATCATTTGAGGTCAGGAATTAGACTAGCTGGGGCAACATGGTGAAACCCAATCTCTAAAACAAAAAAAGGGAGAAAGAGCGAAAGTTCTAGAAGGGCTGGGCACGGTGGCTCATGCCTGTAATCCCAGCACTTTGGGAGGCCAAGGTGGGCAGATCTCTTGAGATCAGGAGTTCGAAACCAGCCTGGCCAACATGGTGAAACCCTTTACTAAAAATACAAAAATTAGTCAGGTGTGGGCCTGTAATCCCAGGTACTTGGGAGGCTGAGGCAGGAGAATCACTTGAACCTGGGAGGCGGAGGTTGCACTGAGCCAAAATTGTGCCACTGCACTCCAGCCTGGCAACAGAGTGAGACTCTGTCTCAAAAAAAAAAAAAAAAAAAAGTTCTAGAAGGGCAGGGACCTTGCCTATTATTTCTCAGGGCCTAGCCCAGCACCTGGTACACAGGTAGGTGCTCAGAATGTATGTTGGCTGATGAATGAATGAATGTATAGATCTTGTGGGTGGTGCCACGACTGTGCCAAGCATGACTGATCTGTGCTGAGTCTTCTTAGAGGAGCGGTTGAACGAAAGGGCTCTGGGGTCAGGAGACCTGGATTTGAGTCCCAAACTGCCAATTAGTGACCATATAACCTCGGGCATATCACTTAACCTCTCTAAACCTCGGTGTCTTCATCTGTAAATTGGGGATAATGATCCCACATCTTGTGGTGTAGCTTTAGGAATTACAGCTTATTATGTATGTAAAATAATCTAGTGCATAGTAGGTGTTCAGTAAATGTTAGTTTCCTTTCCCCCACCCCTCCTTCCTCTGCTGGGGTATGGAGGTGGGGGTAAGAGACAGTGCTGTGGCTGAGCCTCAAGCTCTTTCATCAGTAGCCTCAGAGAGACCTGAGGCTCTCTGTCTCAAGTTCAAGGGTTTGGAGACTCTGGACTCAGCCAAAGGAGATTTCTATCTATTTCTTTTCTTTTCTGAGACAGGGTCCCTCTTTGTCACCCAGGCTGGAGTGCAGTGGTGTAAACATGGTTCACTGCATCCTTGACCTCCCCACCTCAAGTGATTCTCCCACTTCAGCCTCCCGACTAGGTGGGACCACAGGCACGTGCCACCATGCCAGGCTACTTTCTTTTAATTTTTGTAGAGATGAGGACTCGCTAAGAAGACTGGTCTCGGCCGGGCGCAATGGCTCACGCCTGTAATCCCAGCACTTTGGGAGGCCGAGACAGGCGGATCACGAGGTCAGGAGATCGAGACCATCCTGGCTAACATGGTGAAACCCCGTCTCTACTAAAAATACAAAAAAAAAAAATTTAGCTGGGCGTGGTGGCGGGCGCCTGTAGTCCCAGCTACTGGGGAGGCTGAGGCAGGAGAATGGCCTGAACCTGGGAGGTGGAGCTTGCAGTGAGCCGAGATGGTGCCACTGCACTCCAGCCTGGGTGACAGAGCAAGACTCTGTCTCAAAAAAAAAAAAAAAAAAAGAAGACTGGTCTCAAACTCCTGGTCTCAGATGACTTTCCCACCTCAGTCTCCCAAAGCGCTGGGATTATAGGCATGAGCCACCACTTCCAGCTGCTATTTCTTTTTATTTATTTATTTATTTATTTTTAAAATTTATTTGAGACGGAGTCTCGCTCTGTCACCCAGGCTGGAGGCAGTGGTGCAATCTCAGCTTACTACAACTTCCGTCTCCTGGGTTCAAGCAATTCTCCTGCCTCAGCCTCCTGAGTAGCTGGGATTACAGGCACGTGCGACCACACCCGGCTAATTTTTTGTATTTTTAGTAGAGACGGGGTTTCACCATGTTGGTCAGGCTGGTCTTGAACTCCTGACCTCATGATCCGCCCACCTTGGCCCCCCAGAGTGCTGGGATTACAGGCATGAACCACTGTACCCGGCCTTTTTACAATTTTATATAGAAATGAGGTCTCCCTATGTTGTTGTTGTTGTTGTTGTTTTTGAGACAGTCTTGCTCTATCACCCAGGCTGGAGTGCAGTGCCACCATCTCGGCTCACTGCAAGCTCCGCCTCCTGGGTTCACACCATTCTCCTGCCTCAGCCTCCCAAGTAGCTGGGACTACAGGTGTCCGCCACCACAGCCGGCTAATTTTTTTGTATTTTTAGTAGAGATAGGGTTTCACTGTGTTAGCCAGGATGGTCTCAATCTCCTGACTGAGGTCTCCCTATGTTTTATATAGAGATGAGGTCTCCCTGGTCTTACAGGCGTGAACCACCGGGCCCCTCCATTTCTTATCTTTCAAGAAAAGGTAAAACAAAGCAAGCACTTGCCTTGAGGATGATGAAAGGGACTTCCCCAAGGTCACATAGTCAAGCAGTAGCACAAGTAGTGGGTCCCCTCCCTGAGGGCCAGAGAAAGCCCCTGATCGCAGACAAGATGGAGTGAAGCGAGAGGGGCAGCCTCTTGACTGGGCTGGCCACCAGAAAGAGGAAGTAGCTGCTATGTTGTGAGAGTCCGGCTCTTGGGGTTTAGTCCCAGGTCTGTCAGAGTCAACTTGATGGCATTGGGATGTAGTTTACTGTTTCTAGGTCATGATTTCTCCTGTAAATTTTGTGTATTACTCCTCCCCAATCTGTCTGACAGGCGAATGGGAGACTATTACGAGAAGGAAATTTAATTTAATGTATTGTTAGAAAAAAAATTTTTTTTGAGACAGAGTATCATTCTTGTTGCCCAGGTTGGAGTACAATGGCATGGATCTCAGCTCACTGCAACCTCCGCCTCCCAGGGTCAAGTGATTCTCCTGCCTCAGCCTCCCCAGTAGCTGGGAATACAGGTGCTACAGGTGCCCACCACCATGCCCAGCTAATTTTTTGTATTTTTAGTAGAAACGGGGTTTCACCATGTTAGCCAGACGGGTCTTGAACTCCTGACCTCAGGTGATCCGCCCGCCTCAGCCTCCCAAAGTGCTGGGATTACAGGCGTGAGCCACCGTGCCTGGCTGGGAGAACAATATTTAAGAAAAAAAAATTGCAGCAATGAATCAGATAGACTCAATTTCTGAATTTTTGCTACAGCACAAATGTTTAAAATCAGAAAAAAAAAAATTAAAAGTAACAGGTGAGGTTGGGGAAAAATAAAAAAACAAAAGTAACAACAGACCAGGCACAGTAGTTGACACCTGTAATCCCTGCACTTTGGGAGTCTGAGGCGAGCAGATCACTTGAGCCCAGAAGTTCAAGAGCAGCCTGGGCAACATGGCCAGACCCTTATCTCTACAAAAAAATAGAAAAATTAGCCGGGTGCTGTGGGGTGTGCCTGTAGTCCCAGCTACTCAGGAGGCTGGGATTGGGAGGATTGCTTGAGCTAGGGTGGTTGACGCTGCGGTGAGCCATGATCATGCCAGTCAACTCCAGTCCAGGCAACAGAGTGAGACCCTGTCTCAACAAATAAATAAATAGGCCGGGTGCACTGGCTCACGCCTGTAATCCAGGACTTTGGGAGGCCGAGGCGGGCAGATCACGAGGTCAGGAGATTGAGACCATCCTGGCTAACATGGTGAAACCCCGTCTCTACTAAAAATACAAAAAATTAGCCAGGCGTGGTGGTGGGCGCATGTAGTCCCAGCTACTCGGGCGGCTGAGGTAGGAGAATGCTGTGAACCTGGGAGGCGGAGCTTGCAGTGAGCCGAGATTATTGCCACTGCACTCCAGCCTGGGCGACAGCGAGACTCTGTCTCAAGAAAATAAATAAATAAAAATAAAAAATAAAAGTAACAACAATCATAAGCCTCATCCCCTAGGTCCTGTAAAGTGTGAGATCAAAATATGTAAACATATATTTTTTAAAATTATATTTTGTCTAGACCTGCAGAAAAACATGTAAACACATTATTCATTCTCTAGCCCCAGAAAGGTGCTGGGTTTGGGTAGGTACAGTGGAAAAAACATGCACCACAGATTCTATAGCCCTGGTTCAGGACCAAGGCCTGACTAGTTTGCTGTGTGACAGTGGGGTAATCACAAACCCTCTCTGAGCAGATCTCTCCTTCCCTAAATTGGCTATGCTGTACATCAACGCTCATCATGCTGTGGTTTGCAAGGCCAATCAACAGAGTGCCTTAGAAAGCCTTTACCTTAGGACCGGGCGCGGTGGCTCACGCCTGTAATCCCAGCACTTTGGGAGGTCGAGGTGGGTGGAGCACAAGGTCAGGAGTTCGAGACCAGCCTGGCCAATATGGTGAAACCCCCGTGTCTACTAAAAATACAAAAGTTAGCCGGGCTTGGTGGCGCATGCCTGTAATCCCAGCTAATCGGGAGGCTGAGGCAGGAGAATTGCTTGAACCCGGGAGGCGGAGGTTGCAGTAAGCCGAGATCGCGCCACTACACTCCAGCCTGGGTGACACAGCGAGACTCCGTCTCCAAAAAAAAAAAAAAAAAAGCTTTTACCTTGGTATGCACAGAGTTTATTATTTTTTTTTATTTTTTTTTTTTTTGAGACGGAGTCTCGCTCTGTCGCCCAGGCTGGAGTGCAGTGGCCGGATCTCAGCTCACTGCAAGCTCCGCCTCCCGGGTTCCCGCCATTCTCCTGCCTCAGCCTCCCAAGTAGCTGGGACTACAGGCGCCCACAACCGCGCCCGGCTAATTTTTTGTATTTTTAGTAGAGACGAGGTTTCACCGTGGTCTCGATCTCCTGACCTTGTGATCCGCCCGCCTCGGCCTCCCAAAGTGCTGGGATTACAGGCGTGAGCCACCGCGCCCGGCCCACAGAGTTTATTATTATACCTTTCCTAGGCTCTGGAAAAGTGCCAGAGCATGAGCAGTGCTGTGCAGAGTCGATCACGTGGCGCAATCTCTTTGGGCTTCTGAAAATAGTAGGTGACTAGGAGGACAAGACTAAGTGACTTCTCAATTTCTCTCAGCGCTAAAAAACAAAAAACAGAACCTGGAATTTCTCAGTGGTCTGACTCTGCTACAAACTCCACAGGTCACTTCCCTCCCTCCTGACCCTGCGGGGGCGGGGTGGGCGCTGTCCCTTTAAGTCCAGGCCCGGGCCAATCACAGTGAACAGAAGTTCTTCAAGGACCAAAGGAGGGAATTCAGCCTGAGAGGGAGGGCGGGGAAGGGGCGTGCCCTCTAGCCAATCGGAATCTCCCTAGAGAACAGTGACTCACGTGCAAAGCTCTGCAGACCACTGTCCGGAGCGTCGAGAGGCGGGGCGGCTCTCGCTGTGTGGCAGCGGCCCGGGCCAATGGGCATGTCGCCCGCGGCCTATAAGAGTCCGTTGGGCCTCGGGCTGCAGGCGCTAGGGTCGGTAAGTCGTCGCCGTCCGAGGTGTGCCCTGGCTTTGTCTCGCCGTCGCTGCTGCCCCGTCCCTGCCTCCGTGCCCCTCCCCGCCTTGGCCCCTGCCCAGCGGCTCTCCCTGTCCTCCTCCCCTTAACCACCCCCACGGTTTTTGCCGTCGGGGCTCGGGAGCCGGGCAGATGATGCCGTCGGAGAGCGGAGCTGAGCGCCGGGACCGGGTGGCTGCTCAGGTGGGAACGGCTGCGGCCACGGCGGTGGCCACGGCAGCCCCGGCAGGCGGCGGCCCCGACCCAGAGGCCTTGTCGGCCTCCCCCGGACGGCACCTGAGCGGGCTGAGCTGGCCACAGGTGAAGCGACTGGATGCTCTCCTGAGCGAGCCGATTCCCATTCATGGGCGCGGCAACTTCCCCACGCTGAGTGTGCAGCCCCGGCAGATCGTGCAGGTGAGAGGACGCCCGGCGGGGTATGTGGGGGAATCCCTTCTGAGGCGCTCGTGGCTGGAAGGCATTTGTAGTCTGTTTGACTTTCTAGACAGCTAGGGAAACTGAGGAACGGAGACAGGGCTGTAACAATTGCACAGCATTTTGAATGGTAGATCAGACCTCCCCCTGCATCTACTAATCCTTCCTCACCTGGCTTTTCCATCTCGACTCCTAGAGAACCCTGATTCCCCACGGATCACTCACCCAGGGCCTGGCTGGGAGAGGGGAGGAGGATGTCGAGGGCATTGGGGGAAGAATTTGTCCCTGCCTGCAAGGACAAAAGACGCCAGGCAGCCCTGGGTGGGTAAGTGTGCATGCTTGAGTCCAAAATAGCTTTTCCTTCCCTATCTGGGCATCCCTGGACCTCACCCTCCTTTTCTCTCTCGAGGTTCTAGGAGCAGACTCTGCCCTTGTGCTCCTACAGCCCTCTGCTGGAGAAACCGCCCCTTCCCCCTCCACCCCGTGGAAAAGCCACGAAAACTAGTCAGGGACTCCCTCTCTCTCAGCTGGGGTTGTGGCCCAAGATTTATTAAGCCAAAGATCAGACCTGATACCCCACCCCCAAGGGCAACATTAAGTGACCAATTTAGGTGTTTCTTCTCCTTCCCAAGACTGGAAATGAAGGCCAACCCAGGCCTCAGGCCCCACGTCCCCTCTCTCCTGAGGAAAGGGAGAAAAGAATTCTGACAGCCCCTCCCTCCTTCAATTCTTCCCTTTATCTGAACCTCAACGACCCCAAGACTGCTTTTTCATCTGTACAGCCCAGACGCTGTCATGTTCTGAAATACCAGAGTGTGGTAATTATTGTACCCATTTTATAGCTGGGTCAGTTTGCCACCCAAGATTGCTTCATGAGGTGAAAATCAAACCTGGAGAATCTTGGGTCTTCCCAGGAGCAGATTACAGTAGGTTCAATGTTTTCCCACCCCTTCCCCGGCTCCCAAGGTCAACTTCTAGGTGTTAGGGAGGGTCCTCTGATAAAACAAACCAAGAAGCCCAGCAAGGACTCCTGTGCGTTCCTGCCAGCTGATGGCTTCCTTTGGATGAAGCGGGCCTTTCCCCTGCCTCCTACTACCTGGGCTTCCCACAGAGGGGGAGGGGTGCCTCCTGGGGGATTACCTCCCCCACCCTCCCAAGGAACTAGGAACTGGAGGGGGTGGGGGCAGATTCTCCTGGGCTGACTCACAGGCGGCCCAGTGGAGTTCGCTGAGGAATGCCTCGGCTGCTCGCTGTCACCTGGGTGATTAGGAAACCAGTCGAGGCTTTTCTCCCCAGGACCGTCAAGTAATTCCTGGGGCCCCAGCTGCTGCACCTCCAGGACTGTGGCCCCAGGCATGGCAGGGAGGGGAAGGTGGAGCTCAGTATGGCAGCCCCCCTCTGCAAGAACAAGGGGTACCCTGGAAGGAGGGGAAGTCCTTGCCCTGTCAGTATGGCTCAGATAGCCTCTTTTGGTGTCTGCTCTGTGCCAAGCCCTGTTTAGGAAACCAAGGGCATAGATATGACTGGGACTCAGCCTCCATCCCTTCAGGTGCTCCTAGCCAGATGGGGGAGACTCCAGGTCAATAGAAGCTAACTTTACAATGCAATGGTGGTGCCATATCCTTCTAAACCCGAGTCAGAGATAGCACAGAACAGGGAGCTGTCGGTGACACTGAGGAAGGGGGGCAGAGACTTCAGAGCTGGGCTGGGAAGTTGGACTTCTGGATTCAGGCCCTGGACTGTTTGTTGTTGATTCTCTTTGCTGGGCTCAGTGTCCCCATCTGTTCAACTGGGATGGATGGATTAGGCTGCTGCTCTCCAACACCCTCTCTGGTTCCAGACTCCGAAGGGGACAGGTGCCTTCACCTGACCTGTACAGCTGCCTCCACAGGAAAGAAAGTTTCTTGGAAGGAATCCACAGCTGGCAGCTTCTTTTTTTTTTTTTTTTTTTTTTTTTTTTTTTTTTTTTTTTTTTTTTTTGAGACGGAGTCTTTGCTGTGTCGCCCAGGCTGGAGTGCAATGGCACGAACTCGGCTCACTACAAGCTCCGCCTCCTGGGTTTACGCCATTCTCCTGCCTCAGCCTCCCGAGTAGCTGGGACTACAGACGCCCGCCACCTCGCCCGGCTACTTTTTTGTACTTTTAGTAGAGACGGGGTTTCACCGTGTTAGCCAGGATGGTCTCGATCTCCTGACCTTGTGATCCGCCCGTCTCGGCCTCCCAAAGTGCTGGGATTACAGGCGTGAGCCACCGCGCCCGGCACAGCTGGCAGCTTCTAAAGCTATTGGGATGTGTGCAGGATTGGGGGCAGGGGAGAGGGGGAGGGTGGTGGTGGTTGTTGCCTTGGGGCTTTTCACTGCTACTGAGTTGTCCTATGGCTCAAAAATTGGAAGCTTTCTCCCTCTCCACCCCTACAAGGCTTTGCCTGTAGTGGCGATCCAAGTGTAGAGATGCTGTTCTTGCTTGTACCTGTGCTAAAGGGACCCACCCTACCATAAGGAGGCTTCCCAGAGCTACAGGCAGGGAGGCCTTTTATTGGTTGTGTTGGACAAGACCTTTGCCTTCTCTGGGCCCAGAGGATTGAACTAGACAATCTGATCTCTCCAGCTGCAGCCAGAGGGCCTGCATCAGGCGGCACAGCATGTGAGTTTTGTAAGCCTGCTGGCTGACAGCGTCTGTCAGTCTCCCTGCAGGTCTCAGCAGCAGCCTGGAGCAGAGTGGTTGTGGGGAGGGCCTTGGCATGGGAGAAAGGAGGGTGCAGCCACTGCCCCTCCATGGCTGGAAAGTCTGATTCAGGAGGCACCAAGCTGCCCTGCAGTACTTGGGTGTGGTGGTATCTGGTGATCGCCTGCCAAGCTGGCTGTAGTCACACCTGGGAAGGAGACAACAGCGACTCGCTGGCTGACACAGCTGGCCCCATGGCCCTGACGCAGGGGATTTAACGAGTACTGCTACCTACTCACTAGGCCGGATGCCAAGCCCTGGGGTGGGCACCGGCCTGGGAGCAGGAGCTGGCACTGAGTAAGGCTCACTCAGCCCTAATGGGATCTGAGGAAGGGGCTGGTCTTCTCTGCAGGTTTGGTTGGGTCCTTCCACCAAGGTCTTTGGCCCATGCAGGCACAGCTGCCAGCTGCCAGGGTGTGGGTTAGAAGTCCCACAGGCTGGACTGCAGCAACTGACCTTGTCTGTCCAAGGCATCTCTCAACCCCCATCTTCCTGTTCTCCAACTACTCTGGCTCTGGGCTTCAGTACCTTGAGGGTTGCCTTTGCTTTGAAATTTAGAAAGGGAAGGTGGATTCGAACTAGTCCCTGTTCCTTCTGAACCCTGGGACTGTAATGTGGTAGAAACAGGATGGGCTTTGGAGTCAGCCATACCTGGGTTTGAAGGCATCTCCACGTGATCTTGTGCAGGTGACATCACTCCTGTGAGCTTCAGTTTCCCAGGAGACCTGTCCCAGGCCGGGCACAGTGTCTCATGCCTGTAATCCCAGCACTTTGGGAGGCCGAAGCAGAAGAATAGCTTGAGTCCAGGAGTTCAAGACCAGCCTGGGCAATCTGGCAGAATCCCATCACTGCAAACAATAAAAAATTGCTGGGCGTGGTGGCACACACCTGTAGTCCCACCTACTTGGGAGGCTGAGGTGGGAGGATTGCTTGAGCCCGGGAGGCAGAGGTTGCAGTGAGCTGAGATCGTGCCACTGCATTCACTGCATTCCAGCCTGGACTACAAAATCAGGACTCTCTCAAAAAAATAAATAAATAAATAAAGGATGGAGGAAAGGAAGGTAGAGAAGGGTTTGGAAAGGCAGAAAAAAAAAATCCATATTAAAAACAAAAAAAAAGACTTGGCCTGGCACGGTAGCTCATGCCTGTAATCCCAGTACTTTGAGAGGCTGAGGTAG
Organism: Theropithecus gelada; assembly: GCF_003255815.1. Taxonomy (NCBI): domain Eukaryota; kingdom Metazoa; phylum Chordata; class Mammalia; order Primates; family Cercopithecidae; genus Theropithecus; species Theropithecus gelada. Next base: position 54,449,801 of record NC_037668.1, on the reverse strand, counting down.
GTAGATCACCTGAGGTCAGGAGTTCAAGACCAGCCTGGCCAACATGGTGAAACCCTGTCTCTACTAAAAATACAAACATTATTTGAGCATGGTGATGGGCACCTGTAATCCTAGCTACTCAGGAGGCTGAGGGAGAAGAATCACTTGAACCTGGGAGGCAGAGGTTGCAGTGAGCTGACCACTGCACTCCAGCCTGGATGACAGAGACTCCGTCCCAAAAAAAAAAAAAAAGAACGAATGAAAGACCTGTCCCCATAGGTTCTGGCAACAAGGTCCATTGCTTGGCACTCATTAGGTGCCTAGCCTCCTTCCGCCACCCTCTGTGTTCCTGATGGCCAGCTGCTTATGCCCCATTCTCCGTGTTCCTTATGGCCAGTTGTTTACCTCCCCCATTGCCATGACAATATCTTCCCCTGGTAAAGGTGCTCCTCCCGGAAGTCTTCCTGGAGGGCGCCGCCCGCCTCGGATTGCCCCACCACAGCTTGCCTTCTCAGCACTTAGGTGCATTCTTTGTAGTAATTCCCTGGGAGGCAAGGAGAACAGCCTGGTCTGGAGCTGGGTGCTGACTTGGCAGCAAGGCAGGGTTGCAGAATCACTCAGGACAGGAATGCTGCCTGGTCACTTTCAGGGCAACTTTGGGTTACTGAGAAAACTGAATGTCCCCAACCCCCAGCTTCACTCTTCTCCCTACCTGGTACCTCAGGGGAGGGACCACTTATAGGTTTATCTGTCCTGTGCCATCAGGCCTGGGGGCTGTCTGAGGGCTGAGAGTTTTCACTGAGCCTTAGCTGTTTCACCACTGTAAGCCTTAGTTTCCTCATCTGAGAGCAAAAAAAGTATATAATATTTGCCTCACTGGGTCCTTGTAAGGATGAATTAGGATGAGTGCATTGTAGTCAAAAGGACATACATGAACTTGAGAATCCAACTAACCTGGGTTCTGGTCTCAGCCTGACCGCTCTATGACCTTGACTTGTTTCTTAACCTTTCTGTGCCTGAGGTCCTCCGTCTATCAATCAAAATAATACTCAAATGTAGGATTATTGGGAGGGTTAATGTGGTCATGAATGTGAAATGCTAACCATATTCCCAACATGTTTGAGCAGTTAGCGCAGTGCCTGGCACAGAACTGTTTTACTAGCAGTTTGAGAGGTGGAATAGCATGGTTAAGACTTGGACCGCCGAGTGCAGTGGCTCACACCTATAATCCCAGCACTTTGGGAGGCGGAGGCGGGTGGATCACAAGGTCAGGAGTTCAAGACCAGCCTGGCCAAGATGGTGAAACCCCATCTCTACTAAAAATACAAAAATTAGCCAGGCACAGTGGCAGGCACCTGTCAGAAGAATCACTTGAACTCGGGGGATGGAGGTTGCAGTGAGCCGAGATCATGCCACTGCACTCCAGCCTTGGCGGCAAAGTGAGACTCGTCTCAAAAAAAAAAAAAAAAAAAAAAGACTTTGGACTCTGAGTTTTATTCCCAGCTCTGCATTCACCAGCTGTTTGCCTTTGAGCTAGTTACTTGACCCCTCTGTACTTCCATTTTTGCTGTGTAAAGTGGGAATGATAGTATCCACCTCACAGGGTTATTGTAAGGATTAAGTGACCTGCTGTTTAGTAAATTCTATGCAGATGTGTGCTATTATTATTGCTATTCTTCCTGGTCATTCCTCCAGATAGTCCATTCTCAGATTAGGCTTAGAGAGTTAAATGACTTCCCACGTTCCAAAAAAATAAAATAAAAAGTTAGATGATTTTCCAAAAGCATAACAGCTGGTTAGGGGCCAACAGTGGTTGACTTAGGCCGGGCGCGGTGGCTCAAGCCTGTAATCCCAGCACTTTGGGAGGCCGAGATGGGCGGATCACAAGGTCAGGAGATCAAGACCATCCTGGCTAACACGGTGAAACCCCGTCTCTACTAAAAAATACAAAAATCTAGCCGGGCGAGGTGGCAGGCGCCTGTAGTCCCAGCTACTCGGGAGGCTGAGGCTGGAGAATGGCGTAAACCCGGGAGGCGGAGCTTGCAGTGAGCTGAGATCCGGCCACTGCACTCCAGCCTGGGCGACAGAGGGAGACTCCGCCTCAAAAAAAAAAAAAAAAAAAAAAAAAAAAAAAAACAGTGGTTGACTTAGGGCCAACAGTGGTTGACGTTACTGGGATAAGTACATGGAAGTCCTTGGTGGACCCCTGGGGCCTGCTCCTGACACCTCTCCTTCCTGCTTTCCCCTCAAAGGTGGTCCGCAGCAGCCTGGAGGAGCAGGGCCTACACGTGCACAGTGTGCGGCTGCATGGTTCTGCTGCCAGCCACGTGCTGCACCCTGAGAGTGGCCTGGGCTACAAGGATCTGGACCTGGTGTTCCGGGTGGACCTGTGCAGTGAGGCATCCTTCCAGCTGACCAAGGCAGTGGTGCTGGCCTGCCTGCTAGACTTCCTGCCAGCCGGTGTCAACCGGGCCAAGATCACGCCACTGACACTCAAGGAGGCATACGTGCAGAAGCTGGTGAAAGTATGCACAGACTCGGACCGCTGGAGTCTCATCTCACTGTCCAACAAGAGCGGCAAGAACGTGGAGCTCAAGTTTGTGGACTCAGTGAGACGCCAGTTTGAATTCAGCATAGACTCCTTCCAGATCATCCTGGACTCCCTGTTGCTCTTTGGCCAGTGCTCGTCCACTCCCATGTCTGAGGCCTTCCACCCAACAGTCACAGGTGAAAGCCTATATGGGGACTTCGCCGAGGCCCTGGAGCACCTGCGGCACCGTGTCATCGCCACGCGCAGTCCCGAGGAGATCCGAGGTGGTGGCCTCCTCAAGTACTGCCACCTCCTGGTGCGGGGCTTCCGGCCCCGGCCCAGCACCGATGTGCGCGCCCTGCAGCGCTACATGTGCTCCCGCTTCTTCATCGACTTTCCAGACCTGGTGGAGCAGCGGCGCACCCTAGAGCGCTACCTGGAGGCCCACTTTGGTGGGGGTGACGCAGCCCGCCGTTACGCCTGCCTGGTGACACTGCACCGGGTGGTCAACGAGAGCACCGTGTGCCTCATGAACCACGAGCGCCGCCAGACGCTGGACCTCATTGCCGCACTGGCGCTGCAGGCACTGGCTGAGCAGGGCCCGGCTGCCACTGCCGCCCTGGCCTGGCGCCCTCCAGGCACCGACGGGGTTGTGCCAGCCACTGTCAATTACTACGTGACCCCTGTGCAGCCTCTCCTGGCTCGTGCCTATCCCACCTGGCTGCCTTGTAACTGACTCAGACCCTGGCCAGAAGGGAAGGGACTGGGCCTCACGGGGTGGGGTGGGGCCTCCAAGAGTGTGTGGAGGACATGACCCGAGACGCAGCCCGTGCCAGGTGGCCCAGCACTGCAGGGTTGGGCCTTCAATTGAACAGACCGGACTTCCCCGAGCACGAGGCCCCTGTGGCTCTCAGCAGGAGGACCCTTTGGTTATTGCATCACACTTTTGGACCCACATAACAGTGGGGTGCAGGAGCCATTTGTCTTGGAAGTCAATTGCCTTCAGGGGACGAAACAAATTTGGGGTGGTAGCCTTAATGCACAGCACCTCGGATTGATTGCCATGGCCTAAGAGGGTCTCTTTGACTAGGGCCAGCCTGTGGTGATCCCAGCAGCTTTGGAGGGCCTGCAGCCCACACACTGACTGATATATGGTATGTTACGGGGACTTGTCACTTTGGTCAGGCTGGGCCACTACAGGGCCTGATGGTCCAACTTAGGTAATCACTGGGAGGAGGGAAACTGAGGCCTGAGGCAGATACATGGGTTTGGGGGGGGGTGGGTTTAGCCCGGTTCTCTGAAATACATACCCCAAGCTGTGAAGCCTTCCTCGTGAGGGGTTGAGGTGGGCAGTATACAGGAGCCAAGCAGCCCAGGGTGGGTCACAGCCCAGGCCCCTTCCAGGGTGCCACTCCTTTCCCCCTTGTTGCAAGGAGCCCTCCTGCCTGGGAGCTTGTTCTTTGGAGGGTGCTAAGCCTGAATTTGCCACAGTCAAGTCAATGTTCCCACCCCACTGGCTTGGTTACAGGGCTCTCACATAGGGGAGGGGAGCCATACTCCTACCCCCTTGGCATTCCCCTGGATTTGTTGCTATTTTGCACTCTTAACACCTGCCTTATAATAAAAACTGTCTACACTGAACCTTAGTGCCATGCTTTTTCTGGGGAAATAAGGACCTTCTGTAGCTGTGGGGGCTGCAGCTGCCTCCCCTAGTTGGAGTCTGGCTTGTACTGTGGAAGGGAGCGTTTGTGGGGGGTGGGGTTTGAAGCCTGGGCTATGGCTGGAGGACTGCCCCTCCTCCCAACCCCAGCCCCAGCCTGACCAGCTGCATATTGAGAGTTGCTGTCTACATGTGTGACCTGAACCTGCATGTTGCCTTAGCAGGTCTAGGACTCTTGTTAAGGAGTAAATATTTTTATGTTTTCTACCTGGAATCCAAATAGCTCTGGGCCTAGACTCAGACTCTGGTGCTCAGGGGTACTTGAACCTAGCTCTGTCTACCCCATCTCTTCCCAGGGAGCAGCTAGAGAACAGGCTGGCTGAATCTGGACTGGAGGCCCCTGCAGTAAAGGTGGCTGAGACTGGGGAACTGCTAGAGTCCCCCCTAAGCCTGAGTCCAGGTAGGGCCTCCACTTGGGAGAGGCTCCCTCAGTCCTCCAGCTCCTTCCCTTGCCCCGAGCACTGATGGGTGTGCTCTGGCTCGCTCTAATCAGATCCCCTGGACGGGGAGGGTCTCCCCTTCCCAAACCCAGATGGTGCCATGCCAGGCTGTCTAGGAGTGTCAACCACAAGCTCCTAGCATGCTGCGCCCTCAGGGCATCAGCCAGTCAATCATGGGCCTGGACGCTGCCCGCTGTTTGTCCAGCCTCTTTGATCCAGGGATTGCAAAGCCCTTAACATATTCAGCCACATTAGGGGCCTCTGAAGTGGTGACTTTGATGGTTCCAGCCAGGGTGGAAAAAACAATGCTGCAGAGGAGGCCCCAGGTCACCAGGGTGAGTCCAGCCACCTCACCTGCTCTAAGTCCCTTCTGCTGTTGAGCTCAAAATGGCTGGAAAGTGAGCAGACAGGCTTTATTTGCTTGGTGACTAAAACCAGCTCCCATCCCCATCCCAGCTGTGACCACCCAACTATGGTCATGGGAAGGACTAAGTTTGTCCCACCTCCTGAGTTGCCCATTTCAGCCTTGGCATGAGAGGCTTACAGTATAAACACAACAGACTTACGTTTTTGGGCTGGGGGGTGGAGTTCACCTGGATGTGCTTGTGTTAAGGGCTGAAAAAGCCAGAAACCTGTGTGGTATATGTGTGTATACGCTGCATTCAGCCACCATGTGCCAGACACCGTTGTGGGTGCTGGGAATACATCAGCAAACGAAAGAAAAAAATCCCTGTCCTTGTGAAGATTACACTTTAACGGAGTAGACAGAAAATAAACTGAACCGTATGGTCTTAGATGATCAGTGATATGCAAAAATATAGCAGGATAAGGGACTGGAAATGCTCGGGTTTGCAAATTGAAAAATAAGTCAGGGGCCAGGTGCAGTGGCTCATGCCTGTAATCCCAGCAGTTTGGGAGGCTGAGGTGGGCAGATCACCCGAGGTCAGGAGTTTGAGATCAGCCTGGCCAACATGGTGAAACCCCATGTATTTCACTACTGAAAATACAAAAATTAGCTGGGTATGGTGGCATGTGCCTGTAATTCCAGCTGCTCAGGAGGCTGAGGCAGGAGAATCGCTTGAACCTGGGAGGCGGAAGTTGCAGTGAGCTGAGATCATACCACTGCACTCCAGCCTGGACAACAGAGCGAGACACCATCTCAAAAAAAAAAAAAAAAAAGTCAGGGTGCAACTCATTGAAAGGTGACATTTGATTGAACAAAGACATAAAGGTGGTTGGAGGTGAGCATGAAGATGTTTAGAGAAAGAGCATTCCGGGCAGAGAGCTTGCCTGTGAATGTGCACGTGCTCTCACACATGCACCTGAGGGTGTCTGGCTGGCCTTATCCAGCTGCTGGTACTGCACACACGCACGGGTGTGAGGCAGTGGGGACATGTGAGACAGGTGGCCACAGTAGCAGCCACCATTCCTGGTGGGCTTCACTCTAGCAGGCACTATGCTGAGGTCTTCCCAATCATGATCTCCCATATCATCCTTGCAACAACTCCACAAGGGGAAAGAAAGCATTCTTTCCATTTGGCAGACACAGAAACTGAGGCCAGAGAGGTCAAAGAGGTTTGTCTGGATCCAGAGCCATTGCTGTTAACTTCTGTTCCATCCTGCTCCTGCACTGTGATTTCACAGGATTGTGACAGTTGTCTCCTGTACATATGTGACAGCAGGGCATAATTTGACATCACTGTGACATTTGTCATTTCATTTTATATGTGACTATGGCACAGTGTAGCAGTATGGCAAGATGTACGTTTCTTTTTTTTTCTTTTTTTTTTTTTTTTTGAGACGGAGTCTTGCTCTGTCACCCAGAAGGCTGGAGTGCAGTGGCGCAATCTCGGCTCACGGCAACTTCCGCCTCCTGGGTTCAAGCCATTCTCCTGCCTCAGCCTCCTGAGTAGCTGGGATTACAGGTGCCCGCCACCACACCCAGCTAATTTTTGTATTTCTACTAGAGATGGGATTTCACCATGTTGGTCAGGCTGGTCTCGAACTCCTGACCTCGTGATCTGCCCACCTCAGCCCCCCAAAGTGTTGGATTTACAGGCGTGAGCCATCGCACATGGACAAGATGTACGTTTTCTTGGTACACATGTGACACTAATTATGGCTTGTGATGACTATCCAGGGCTCATGATGGCAGCAGCATGCCTGTGGTTATGTTTGGGAGTGGTGCAGTGTTTCTGGGTGTGAGAAAAACACCAACTCAGTGGCTGACATGGTTCCTCCTGTGGACAATTCCTGCGGCTACCTAAGACACCAGGACAGGCAGGAATCAGGAACTGGGACTCAGAGCCAGCAAGGCAAAGACTGAGGGGGAAAGCCCTGTCCTCTACCTTCCAACCTCACTGTGCTCTTCAAGCAACAGTCCACCCTCCCACTCAGACCCGAGGGTGATGGGAGCTCCGGATGGGGAAGGAGCGGATGGGGAAGGAGCATTGCTGTGGACTTTGACGAACAAGGCACAGCCTCAGACAGTTACATGATATGCTGCCCTTCCGCTTTCACTTGCCAAACTTCTGCTCTGTGCCCTGGGGGCTGGCATCTGTGGACTGCATCAATGGCTCCCTTGTTCCCCAGCTTCCTGTTGGGTTGCCAATGAGACATCCCAGCGTCTTAAGGAGACTTAAGGGAGGAGAAGATGTTTATTCTCTTTGTTCCCTCTCTACCAGGCTGCCATGGTTGGCCACATCCCTCAACCAAAGGTCACCGTTCCTGTCAGGAGCCCCACTCCACACAGTGACCTCTCCTCACCCTCAGACTGAAGAGCTGTAAAGGCTTCTCACTGTTGCTGGCCCCAGAGAGCTGCACCATCCCTTCTCACTTTTTTTTTTTCCAGCAGGTGGAACAGCACTCGCCCAGGCTGGCGTGCAGTGACGCAATCTTGGCTCACTGCAACCTCTGCCTCCCAGGTTCAAGCGATTCTCATGTCTCAGCCTCCCAAGGAGCTTGGACTACAGGTGCACACAATGACGCCTGGCTAATTTTTGTATTTTTAATAGGACGGGGTTTTGCCACATTGGCCACACTGGTCTCAAACTCCTGACCTCAGGTGATCTGCCCGCCTCAGCCTCACAAAGTGCTGGAATCACAAGTGTGAGCCACCAAACCCAGCCCCTTGTTAGTTTCTTAAGCCCAACCCATGCCTTTGGAAATAGTCTCGTTTTATTTCTTGAGATAGGGTCTTGCTCTGTTGCCCAAGCTGGAGCACAGTGGTACGATCACAGCTCAGTGCAGCCTTGACCTCTTGGGCTCAAGCAATCCTCCCACCTCAGCCTCCTAAGTAGCTGGTACCACAGGCATCCGCCACCCCACCTGGCTAATTTTTTCATTTTTATAGAGAAGGGATCTCCCAGGATGATCTCGAACTCCTGAGCTCAAACAACCCTCCTGCCTCAGCCTCCCAAAGTGCTGGGATCACAGGTGTGAGCCACCATGCCAGGCCAGAATAGCCTATTTTTAAAATGCTTCCCAGTTTGAATGTGCTATCTCCTGCTTACCCATTGACTGACAAACAGGTCCATATGGTCACCAGCACAGTCACACAACCCCCACAGGCCATCGTGCTGCCATGTTGTCACCAATTCGCACAACCCCCCTCGGTGTCACACAGTCTCACATGTGCATTCTCATCCCTGAGCTCCCTCATCACATCCTTTAATAAGGAAGACTTCCTGAGGAGGGGGGTAAGAGCAGGTGGCTGTGAGTCAGGTCAAGGGAGAATTGGTCTGCAAATCAAAGTCAGTCAACAGAGCCAGACTGCCAAACGAAATTAAATAGAAGCTGCTCCAGGAACTGTCAACTTAAAGAGCCATAATAGACACAGAGGAAAGGCAGCAAGGACACTTACAAAGTAAACCTCAGAACCCCATGCATTTGCCTTACATTATGGAAATTTATTCTTCCTGAATGTATAAGGCAGGAGACTAATTCAATATACATTCACTTCGCAGAATTCTACAAGTTCTGGGCTGTGTGTAAATGTGCCCCCTTCCCTCCATTATCAGGATGTTTAAATGTGCTTCCTTTTTTTCCATTGAAAACTTTGCTTAGATGTTTTACATCGCCACCACCTCTTCCTGAGAAAAAGGTGTGTCCCCCATCCCAACCCCTAGAAGCTTTCTGAGGGGCCACAGGCATACTCCCATGTGGAGAGAACAAGGGCAGTGGATGAAGGAAACAGGGATTTTTCAAACTAATGTTTTCCCTCAAACAGGCCTCCCGGTGCCATTAGACTTGAAGCAATGACATCTACTAAAATGAGGACCCCGGCTGGGGGTTAAGAGTGTTGTTTAAGAATGATGACGGTATCTTTAAAAGAAATTCTTGGCCGGGGATGGGGTAGGGGGAAAGGGAAAAATAAGTAAATTCTTTTGAGTTTCCCATTGGCAATGCTTGCTACGCTTGATCTGATTGCATCTCAGGGACCTGTAGCAACATCTCCAGTTGTATCGTGTAAGCCAAAGTCAAACGTGGGGTATATGAAGTAATTCAGAGCCTCGGCCAGTTCCCCAGAACCAGCCCCTTGCCACTGTGAAGTGAAAGGCTCCTGTGAGGAGGGCGCTGGGATTGTGTAAGGTCAATTCTCAACGTCTTCCTGAAAGTGCCCGGGGAGAAAGCCGAATCCAGGAGTCCAGATCCATAGAGTGGAGGCTCTGAGGAGTTGGAAGGAGCTGGAAAGAATAATTCCAAGAGCTTTAATGGCCTCTTTCCCACAGCCACCCAGCCCCACCCAAACCCTTCAACTTGAAATCTGCCTGAAGTTGTGGGGTGGGGGGGCGGCAGGCACTGTGGAGAGAAGATGCAGGAGGCAATAGTATGGAATGGGGCTCCTGGGGAAGCAGAGGCTCCCTTGGGCCTTTGTCCTTGGCTGGGATCCCCTAGCCTGAGCAGTTAGAATGGAATGTTCCTGGGATGAAAAGCCTGCCCCTCCTCCACTTCTCCCCTTATGGAGTTCCCCAGGGCCCATTCCAGGGATTCCTGATATGGTGATGCTCTAGAGAAGCAGAGGCCCACGCTGCCTGGGGATCTGTCCTGGCAGCCTCTCCAGGGCTGGGCAAATTGGTTCCATCATTTATGGATCTCTACTATGTGCCAGGTACTTAGTATGACTTCTCATTTAATACTCAAGTTTTCTTTTTTTTTTTTTTTTTTGAGACCAAGTTTTGCTCCTGTTGCCCACCTCCGCCTCACAGGTTCAAGTGATTCTCCTGTCTCAGCCTCCCGAGTAGCTGGGATTATAGGTGCATGCCACCACTCCTGGCTAATTTTTGTATTTATAGTAGAGATGTGGTTTCATCATATTGGTCAGGCTGGTCTCGATCTCCTGACCTCAGGTGATCTGCCCGCCTCGGCCTCCCAAAGTGCTGGGATTACAGGCATGAGCCACCGCACCCAGGTAATACTCAAGTTTTCTACTCCCTAGGTCCCCTCAAAAATACAAAAACATTTGTAGGTCTGGATCTGGAAAAAAAAAAAAGAAAAAATACAAAAACAAAAAATCAGAAGAAACTGGCTCAGAAAAGGGAAGGCATTGCTCAGGGTCCCTCACCTGAGGAGTTCCAGGCCAGGACTAAATCTCAGGTCTGTCTTGTTCCACCGGCAGCCCTTTTTGCCCCCACCATGAAGCTTGTCATCCTCCTCCTCTGCCATCCCAGGCTCTTTGCTTGCCTTGACACCAAATATTCCAGCCCAGATCTGCAGCGAGAGGAGGCAGCCCTCCAAAGCAAGCCCTTGGGAGGCTTGAGCCCTGAGCATCCTTGGCCCACCGTCAGAAGCCAGGTGTGTTGACTCAGCCTGACTCACCCCCGAAGGCCCAACCAGGTTGGGGTGTGCCTAGACTCTGGGAGGGGCACCTTCTGCCACCCCTCCAGCATCTCATGTCCCTTCCAAGACCCAAGGACCAGGGGTCACTATACACAGCCTTGAATGTGGGAGCCCAGATATCCCCCTAAATGGACCCCTCTTTAGCCTGATAAATGAATCACCATATAGCCTAATGTTTAAGGGATCCCCCACTTACAGCTCCTATGTCTTTGGGCAAGTCACCCACCCCCCCTTTCTTCACCTGTGGAAATGGGAATAATAACCCTTACTTTGCAGAGTGGTTGGGAAGACCGGAACAGATTAATGGGTGTAAAGTGCTCAGGGGCCTGGCATAGAGGAGGTGGTTATTATTCCAGAACCAAGGGTTCCCTTCCCCCATCGCCCCTGGCCAGGGTGCAGTCAAGGACCAATGGGGAAAGAAGTAGGTTGGGGATCTCCAAGTTTTCCCAAATACCTCCTCCTGCACAGCAGGCCTCTCCTTCAGCTCTGAGAAGCCTGAGCACCCGAGTTGTTCTCAAAGAACCCGCTGACAGGCTTAGGGAAGGGGAGCGGCTACAGGCTTGGAGCACCTCGGCCATGTTCTGTGGCTCCAGCCTAATCTCTAAGAGGCAACCCTGGCCGCCACTGGCAGCGGGACCCTGGGTTCTGATCAATTAGTGTAACAAATCTGTGAATACAAAATGACTCTGGTCTTTTATCCTGATAGTGACCCCCAACAAGGGCTACCTGTCTTTCCTGGAAGTCTTTCTTAATGGGTCTTCTCCCCGGGGTTCCAGGTTCAGCCCAGCCAAAGGATCTTCCTCTGCTCCCCTTTCAAAGAGGGTTCCCGCCCCTAGGCACAGCTCTGGCCTCCAGTCCCACTCCATCCAGGCTATCCCCAGAACTACACTCCCGCTCTAGGGCTGCGCCGACCGCGACTACCCTGCTCGTTCTCCCAGACCCCTACAGCCCAATGTCTAGGAAGCCCCGGGACTACCCGGGAAGGGGATGACTGGGGGCGGGAACAATAAAGGACTGAACCTGCTCCAGGCCACGCCTCCTTCCTCTCGAGAAAGCAGCCCCACACTGCCCTCTGGTGGCACCGCCCACATGGTTATCCAGTTGAGGAGCAGGTGCCTAGATTAGAACCTTGAACTGGTCTCCCAGCCCCAAGCACCAGCCTGAAGAAAGGCTCCTGTTCCCCTCATTTCCCTTTGCTGAGATATACATTCACTGGTGGCCGTCAGTGTCCTCCATGCACAGGTCCCCCAAGATCCCTGTACTCAGTCCTGTCCCCAGAGCTGAGGGCCACCAAGAAAGTGTTCTGAAAGTCAGCCTTCTGTCCAGGGATAGAGCTGGCCTCCAACAAACTGCTCAGCCCCTAAGGGGTCCCCTGGGATAGTGACAGCCAGGAAAGCCTGCCTGGAAAAGGCTAGGAGACATAAGCCCTTAAAAGTAGAGACCCTGTGATTTGGCTCTGCTTTCTGAGCCCCTATCAATATTTGCTGATTAAGAAGAAAATGGAGGCAGATGGGTGAGCTTTCTTTTTTTTTGAGACAGTCTTGCTCTGTTGCCCAGGCTGGAGTGTGGTGGTGCGATCTCGGCTCACTGCAACCTCCACCTCCTGGTTTCAAGCAATTCTGTCTCAGCCTCCCGAGTAGCTGGGATTACAGGCGCCCGCCACCACGCCTGGCTAATTTTTCTTATTTTTAGTAGAGATGGGGTTTCACTATGTTGGCCAGCCTGGTCTTGAACTCCTGACCTCAAGTGATTGGCCCTCCTTGGCCTCCCAAAGTACTGGGCTTATAGGCATGAGCCACTGCACCTGGCCTGAATAAAGCCAGATGGGTAAGCTTCTAGAGGGACCCCTGGAGGGTCAGGCAGGTGTAGGAAGGTGCCTTTTGTTAGTTGGCTATGGGGTAATGGACATAGCACTAACTAGGAGCTGGGGTTCAAGTCTGCATGTGTGTGCCGCGGCCAGGAAGCTTGATGAGGAGCAGTGGGACATCTGGAAGTGGAGGGAGGGGGCAGAGCTGCCTGTGACAGCAGGACCAATCTCCATTTACTACCCCCCACCTCACACACACACACTAGCCAGTGTCGTCTCTAATTCTCTACTCACCCACCCCACCCCCAAATCGGGACAAGCTGATTACAAATAAATCCTGGAGAAAGTCAAAACTGTGATGGCACCGAGCACTTTACACCATTAGCTAAAAGCTCCTCTGGACCAAGTGCCCCCTCCCATGCAACCCAGAAAACGAACGGTCCTGGCTGCAGCCCAGCACCTGAGCTGAGCTCCTTCCAAGAAGTCCTGTCCTCTCTAAGCCTCTAGACCCCAAATGACCCAAGTGGTTTTGGAAGGTGTCCCTGTCTGGAAAGACCAGAGGATGGCACTGCCCCCTTCACTGCTTCCCTGGGGTTCCCTAGCTTTGTCAGAGGCTCTGAGACCCCCTCCTGAACCCCCCTTCCCCAGCTAAGAAAGCATTCAGGAAAGCCTGGCTGTTAGCCGAGAAACCAGTCAAAAAGTTTGGTATCCAGGGAGAAGGGCTGATGAGGGAGGAGCCGGTAAGGGCCCCAAGCCTCAGCTGTCAGAGCACTGCACCTGACCCTCCCAGATTCCTGTGGGAGGAAGCATCCTCCCCTCTTCACCTCATTCCCAAGCCCTGACTCAAGGAAGGACTGAGGAAAGAGGCCCAGAGAGGGGGCAGAGTTGTTCTAAGCCACAGAGCAGACAGGATCCAGACGACAACTCTCCCTAGCCCCTGTCCAGGGTACTGTGGGAGGTGCACACACAGGCCAGGGACCTTGGTTCTTCCCTCACTGGCATGTGACCTTGAGAAATCCCCTCTTCACTCTGCAAAAGTAGGACTTTAAATTAGTTCATGGCTCTATCAGCAAAAGCAGTGCCTGTTTCCAGCTGGGAGTTAAAATAATACATTATCGGCCAGGTGCGGTGGCTCACGCCTATAATCCCAACACTTTGGGAGGACGAGGCGGGCAGATCACCAGAGGTGGGGAGTTTGAGACCAGCCTGACCAACATGGAGAAATCTGGTCTCTACTAAAAATACAAAACGAGCTGGGCGTGGTGATGCATGCCTGTAATCCCAGCTACTCAGGAGGCTGAGAGGCAGGAGAATCGCTTGAATCCGGGAGGCGGAGGTTACGGTGAGCCAAGATCGCACCGTTGCACTCCAGCCTGGGCAACAAGGGTGAAACTCTGTCTCAAAACAAACAACAAAAAATAAATGATCTTTCCATGATTTAGGGGGGAAGAAGAAGGACCTCTGCCCTGTATTGACATCACCATAGCCCCTCTGGGAAGGCGAAGAGATCCACTTCGCAGACTGACAGGTGAGAGTGAAATTAACTCAGCTGGTGAGCAGCAATACAGTAGCCAGGTCATTCACAGTGGGGACAGAGAAATGGGAGGCCGAAGGGCATTTGGACAGGAAGAGAAGCAGATCTCACCTCAGATCTGGCTCTTTAAGGCCCCCCTTTCTGCAAGATGATGCCATACCCGCCCCCTTGGGGCCTGTTAAAGGGTATCACCTGGTTCCACCCGGGCCAAGTCATCTTAGTGACAGTTTGGGAGTTAAGCCTCTAGGTTCTGCTATGTAAGGGTCCCTGGGTGAGGAGGTGCTAGACATCCTGTCATGGTTATCTGAGTCAGGCCATAATTTTAGCGAACCTGCATGACGGCGTAAGAAAAGCTGTATCCTAGAAGAAGGGCCTAAGTATGAAGAGAACAAATCCTAAACCTCTCTGGGATTCCGTCTTCCCACAGGTGAAACAGGCCTAGAGGGGAATTCAGCGGTACAGCCCTGTGCCAGCCCCCACCCCATCCTGGGGACTCATTCTGTCCTCCCGAAGGCATGGAGCTGGGCGGCCAGTAAGCAGCATCCTCAAGGGCAAGACTGCTCACAGCTCCGAGGGGCCCGGGAAAGGCCACGCAAGTGAGGGTGAGGATTGGGGGCGCTGCATCCGTGCCGCAGGTTCCAAATGGTAAAAGTTTGCCGCCAACCCGTTCCTGGGATCGAGCCCCGTCAAGAGTCCAACTCTTACAATTGGAGACTTGGTGCTACCACCTCTCACTCCCCAGATGGTCGGGGAGAGGCGGGAACAGAACGTGGCAGCTTTACTAAGGACCCAGCAGACGCCAGAAGCTCCAGGGAAGGGAGTTCCGCGGCCCTGGACCAGCCCCCCACACGCCCTGACCCTCGAACGCACCAGCCGCTAAGACCGCACCTCAGCCTCCTCTACTGGGCCCCTGGCCCCCCACTGTCTCTTCCTGCGGATCCGTAGTCCATGCAGCCGGCGTCCGCGATCAGTCGGTCGGTCGGCACCTCGGCGAAGCTTGTCGGGGCGGCCAGGGGTCCAGGCGTGGAGGTCAGTGCTGGGGGGAGGCGGGGCCGCGGGGCGGGCTGCGGCGGAAGGGCGAGTCGGGCTCGGGGCCGTGGCCGCGCCGCAGTCGCCCGGCGCCCCAGGGCACGCAGCCGCCCAGGCCCAGCGCCGAGGCCAGCAGCGCTGGGGGGCGGCCGCGACGGCCCCGGCGCTGGCCCTTCTTGAGGCGCGACCCGTGAGCCGCCAGGTAGAGCTCGGCCTGCGCCACGCCGCCGCTCAGGCGGCTCAGGCTCTCCGCGCGGTGCGCCAGGCGCAGCTCAGCCGCCAAAAAAACGCGGTGCAGCTGTAGCACGCGGCTCTCCAGCTCCGACACCAGGCGCCGGCGGCCCTCCACCTCCAGCAGCCGCCGCCGTGCTTCGGCCAGCTCCAGCGCGCGGCCCCCTGTCCCCGCCGCCGCGCCAGAGCCCCCTCCGGGGCCGGCGAGCCCCGCGACCCCGCTAGCGCCCTGGCGCCAGCGCTGCAGCTCCTGGCCTTCGGCCGCACCTGCCGAAGCCCCGGCTGCGTCCGGCAGCGGCGGGGACTGACCTGGGGTCGGGGTAGGGGTCAAGGTCGGAGTTGGGGGCGGGGGCTGAGAGAACGGCATGGGCTCCCGGGGCGGCGGCGGCGACCCCGGCTCTGCAGTCCCTTCCTGGGCCCCCGGGCCGCAGGCGCTGATGCGGCAGCCCGGCATCCCCCGCCCCCCGGCGGTCTGCGGCTGTAGGTGCGCAGGGAGGATGAGCACCGGGAACCTGAAGAGCGAGACACTGCCACAGCCCTCACCCCAGCGCCGCGCCCTCCGCCTGCGCATCTTATAGAATACGAGGCGGAGCGACGGACGGCACAGCCAATCAGAGACGGGCACGCCCTGAATCCGTCCCCACCGCTGCGCATTCAGGACATTGCTGAAACCGTTCAGGTCCTGCCCTTCGTCGGATTCTGCCCGCTAGGGCTTCCAGTTCTCTTTCGCCTCTCCCCAAATTTTGGGTGCAAAGGGAGCCTCATCTTCCCTGGTTAGGCCCCTCAGAGTCATAAGCTCTGGTAGCTGGTGTTTAGAAAATCATGGAATCCGGTCTCCATCCGGGGGAGGGTCTTACCTAAGGCCTCTGTGCGAAGAGAGCCTGGGCTAGAACGCGGGAGGCTTGACTCCTTGTGCAGTGCTCCTCCCACACCTCATGCTGCCCTTGGCCGAATCAGTTCTGCCTGGTCTCTCTTGGGCCACAGGGCTCTCCAGGACCCCCTTCTCCCACCTCACTGGGGCAGCGGAAGGGTTAACGCTGAGGGGCGACTGCCGTCCGGGTGGGACGGAGATCTGGCTGGGCTGATTCCACGATAGGTAGGGTCCTTTATTCGCAGAACAAATACCTCAGCGCTGCCGCTGAGCCTGCAAACCTTGGTGGCATCACAGAGGAGTCCCAGACCCCACGGTGTGCAGAGTTCCTTCCCTGCCCCGGCTCGTGTTTACTCCTCCCAGCGGGTGTTCCTACACCTTTTAAAGAGGGGGAAACAGATTACAGTTTCCTGTAATCCCAGCACTTTGGGAGGTCGAGGCGGGCGGATCACCTGAAGTCAGGAGTTCAAGACCAGCCTGACCAACGTGGCGAAACACCATCTCTACTAAAAATACGAAAAAATTAGCCGGTCTTGGTGGTGGGCGCCTGTAATCCTAACTACTCGGTAGGCTGAGGCAGGAGAATCGCTTGAACCCGGGAGGCGGAGGTTGCAGTGAGCCAAGATCGTGCCATTGGGCTCCAGCCTGGGCGACAGAGCAAGACTCCGTCTCAAAAAAAAAAAAAAAAAAAGGCCGGGGGCGGGGAACTGACTGGCCAGGTGCGGTGGCTCACGCCTGTAATCCCAGCACTTTGGGAGGCCGAGGTGGGTGGATCACCTATGGTCAGGAGTTCTAGATCAGCCTGGCCAACATAGTGAAACCCCTGTCTCTACTGAAAATACAAAAAAATTAGCTAGGTGTGGTGGCGCACCCCTGTAGTTCCAGCTACTCAGCAGGCTGAGGGAGGAGAATCGCTTGAATTCGGGAGGCAGAGGTTGCAGTGAGCAGAGATTGTGCCACTGCACTCCAGCCTGAGCGACAGAGTAAGACTCAATCTCAAAAAATAAAGAAGGATAAACTGAGACCCTGAAGGGCAGTAGTGCTTTGCCCAATGTCATATTGCCGACTTCTGGCTGAATCCAGATTCTTTTTTTTTTTTTTTTTTTTTTTTTTTTTTGAGACGGAGTCTCACTCTGTCACCCAGGCTGGACTGCAGTGGCCGGATCTCAGCTCACTGCAAGCTCCGCCTCCCGGGTTCACGCCATTCTCCGGCCTCAGCCTCCCGAGTAGCTGGGACTACAGGCGCCCGCCACCTCGCCCGGCTAGTTTTTTGTATTTCTTAATAGAGACGGGGTTTCACCGTGTTAGCCAGGATGGTCTCGATCTCCTGACCTCGTGATCCGCCCGTCTCGGCCTCCCAAAGTGCTGGGATTACAGGCTTGAGCCACCGCGCCCGGCCTGAATCCAGATTCTTGAATCTGGACAGAAATGCACCAGCTCAGCCATTCATGCCCTCTGGGGGCTCAGATACCTGGGTCTACTCCTCTTGGTGGAGGGACGTTCCTTATGTGGGACTTTATCTGACGCTTCTCATCTGGCCCTGACAAATGATAGAATGGAGCCCTGCTCACTTTTCCCCCAACAGAAATAAAGCTGTCATACCAAACACTGGCCCAGACATCATGGGCCTGCCTCAGTTTCCATCTACTTGAAGGTGCCATCAGAGATGGGAGGTCTCTGTGGTGGGTGGGGGCAAGGGCCGGGGGTACAGAAACCAGCCCTGAACCCGATTGCGTAGGACTGCAGCAGACCCTGGGCTCAGGAGGACCTGCGGAAAATGTGGCCAGTGTGACTGCTGCAGCCTGAAGAGGAGGCAGATGGCATGCTTGCATGATGTGCAGGATGATGACAGAGCCTCATCCTCCCCCCACGAACACATGTTCTCTAAGTGCTTTCAGGTGTCTTAGACTGAGTGAGACTGAGTGATGGGGACTCGTGGGCGAGACAGTTGGGCTCCAAAGAGGCAGCTCAGAAGCGGCTGGGAGAGGAAGGCGGGTGGGTGAGAGGCGCCAGGCTCAGCGAAAAGGAAGGGTGGAGGGATTGGGGAGGTAGGAGGTCAGAGGCCGGGTGCCCAGTGACCAGGGGTGGTGGAGACTCAGTGAGGGGAAGGGGAGGGTTTGGGAGGATGGCTTAGTCAGAGGGGAAGAAGAGCTGTTCAGTGACTGCTGGGGCTCAGTGCAGGGAAGGGGCTGAGTGTGTGCAAAGGTGCTGGCGGAGGATCGCCATGGGGGAAGGGAGGTTCAGTGAGGGGCATGGGAACTCAGAGAGTTGGAGGGACTCAGTGAAGATGAGGGAGGCTCAGGAGCTACCAGGTTGCCCCCAGCAAGGAGCCTTGCCCTGCTGAATGATGACGTCCCTTTGAACAGTCTCTTTTGTGTCATGCAACCATAGGTCTTTCTCAGGGCAGAAGCCCCTCATTGCCATGGTGGTGGGGAAATAGACAGGTGTTTTGCCTTCATGAGGCAGATCACTGCTCCCAAGTCCTGAAGGACTGATTCAGGGGAAGAAGACTAGGACTTATCCCCACCCCCTACCACTGGCCAGATCCAGAGAACCAGTCAGACCTGGGTTCAAAACCCACACACACTGCCCATCTGGGTGACCTTGGGCAAGTAATTTGAGTGGGAGAAGATGCACAATATATATTTATTGGAGGAATGAATGTTCTCTGTCTCGTGATATCATCCCTAAGAAAGGGAGATTGATAGCCTTCTCTTCCTGATGAGAAACCAAAGCCCAGAGAAGTGAAGAGGCTTGTCCAAGGTCACACAGCAGGTAAATGGCCAAGCAAGGATTCAAACACAGATATGACCCACTCCATGGTCACTCTTTACCTCCCTGTTCTCCGACAATGCTCCCTGCTGCTATCCTCTGGGTATTTCCCATGAGTCATATATATGTATTTGTTTATTGTTAATTATTAATAGTCTCTCCCCTTGACTGGTTTTGCTTATCACTAGAATCCCCTGAAGTCAAGTAGAGTGCCTGGCCCCATAAGGCACTCAATAAACATTTGTCTGAATTGAAAAATGTAGGCTGGGCCAGGCGCGGTGGCTCAAGCCTGTAATACCAGCACTTTGGGAGGCCGAGGCGGGTGGATCACAAGGTCAGGAGATCGAGACCATCCTCGCTAACCCGGTGAAACCCCATTCTCTACTAAAAAAATACAAAAAACTAGCCGGGCGAGGTGGCGGGTGCTTGTAGTCCCAGCTACTCGGGAGGCTGAGGCAGGAGAATGGCATAAACCCGGGAGGCGGAGCTTGCAGTGAGCTGAGATCTGGCCACTGCACTCCAGCCTGGGCGACAGAGCGAGACTCTGTCTCAAAAAAAAAGAAAAAAAATTAAAATGTAGGCCGTGCACAGTGGCTCACGCCTGTAATCCCAACACTTTGGGAGGCCAAGGCAGATGGATCACCTGAGGTCAGGAGTTCAAGACCAGCCTGGCCAACATAGTGAAACCCCGTCTCTACTAAAAATATAAAAATCTAGCCGGGCACGGTGGCTCACGCCTGTAATACCAGCACTTTGAGAGACTGAGGCGGGTGGATCATGAGGTCAAGAGATCGAGACCATCCTGGCCAACATGGTGAAACCCCGTCTCTGCTAAAAATACAAAAAATTAGCTGGGCGTGGTGGTGCGCACCTGTAGTCCCAGCTTCTTGGGAGGCTGAGGCAGGAGAATCACTTGAACCCGGGAGGTGGAGGTTGCAGTGAGCTGAGATCATGCCACTGCACTCCAATACAAAAATCAGCTGGGCGGGGTAGTGCACAGCTATAATCCCAGCTACTCAGGAGGCTGAGGCAGGAGAATCGCTTGATAGTGCACAGCTGTAATCCCAGCTACTCAGGAGGCTGAGGCAGGAGAATCGCTTGAACCCAGGAGGCGGAGGTTGCAGTGAGCCGAGATTGTTCTATTGCACTCCAGCCTGGGCAACAGGAGCGAGACACCGTCTCAAAAAAAAAAGAAGAAGAAGAAAGAAAAGAAAAGAAAAATAACACAGCCGGGCACAGTGGCTCACACCTCTAATCCTAGCTCTTTGGGAGGCCAAGGCAGGCTGATCACCTGCTGTCAGGAATTCAAGACCAGCCTGAACAACATGGCAAAACCCCATTTCCACTAAAAATAGAAAAATTAACCAGGCGTGGTGGTGCATGCCTATGATTCCAGCTACTGGGGAAGCTGAAGCAGAATCACTTGAACCTAGGAGGCGGAGGTTGCAGTGAGCCGAGATCACACCACTGCACTCCAGTTTGGGCACAGAGCAAGGGTAGGACGGGTGCGGTGGCTCACCTTTGTATTTCCAGCACTTTGGGAGGCAGAGACGGGTGGATCACGGGGTTAAGAGTTCACGACCGGCCTGGCCAAGATGGTGAAACCCCGTCTGTACTAAAAATACAAAAAAGTTAGCTGGGCATGGTGGTAGGTGCCTGTAATCCCAGATACTTGGGAGGCTGAGACAGAGAATTGCTTGCGCCCGGGAGGGAGAGGTTGCAATGAGCTGAGATTGCACCACTGCACTCCAGTCTGGGCAACAGAGTGAGACTCCGTCTCAAAAAAAAGAAAGAAAGGAAAGAGAAATAACACACAAGGGTAGAGCTTGCTGAGAATGGAGAAGTCCCCTTCTCCATTCATTCATTTATTCTTTTTTATTTTATTTATTTATTTATTTTCTGAGATGGAGTCTCGCTCTTGTTGCCCAGACTAGAGTGTAATGGTGCCATCTCGGCTCATTACAACCTCCGCCTCCCAGATTGAAACGATTCTCCTGCCTCAGCCTCCCGAGTAGCTGGAATTACAGGCACGAGCCACCATGCCTGGCTAATTTTGTATTTTTAGTAGAGACGGGGTTTCTCCAGGTTAGTCAGGCTGGTCTAGAACTCCCAGCCTCCAGCAATCCACACACCTTGGCCTCGGAAAGTGCTGGGATTACAGGCATGAGCCACCGCACCCAGCTTCTTGTCAGCTTTCTTAACTGGCTTGAGCACCACACTCTCAGAGTGGACAGGAGCCACAGTCCACCACCTATTAGTGCATATCCAGCCCAGCAAACACAACATCTGGAATGAGGAAATCCATCTTTTTTTTTTTTTTTTTTGAGACGGAGTCTCGCTCTGTCGCCCAGGCTGGAGTGCAGTGGCCAGATCTCAGCTCACTGCAAGCTCGCCTCCCGGGTTTCCGCCATTCTCCTGCCTCAGCCTCCCGAGTAGCTGGGACTACAGGCGCCGCCACCTCGCCCGGCTAATTTTTTGTGTTTTTAGTAGAGACGGGGTTTCGCCGTGTTAGCCAGGATGGTCTCGATCTCCTGACCTTGTGATCCGCCCGTCTCGGCCTCCCAAAGTGCTGGGATTACAGGCTTGAGCCACCGCGCCCGGCCGAGGAAATCCATCTTTAAACTACAATGATTGTTGTATTTTTCTGATCTTTATAAAAGTTATAAAGTACATTCCTTTTGTAGAAAATCTGGAAAACAAGTAAAATTCTAAAATACTAAAAAAGAATAGGATGTCAGGCAAGGTGGCTTATGCCTGTAATCCCAGCACTTTGGGAGATTGAGGCAAGAGGATCACTTGAGCACTTGGGAGTTCAAGACCAGCCTGGGCAATATGGTGAGACCTCATCTCTAAGAAAAATAAAAATAAATTACCTGGGCATGGTGGTGCATGCCTGTAGTCCCAGCTCTTCAGGAGGCTGAGGTGGGAGGATCACTTGAGTCCAGGAAGTCGAGGCTGCAGTGACCTGTCTCTTGCTACTGTACTCCAGCCTGGGTAACAGAGCAAGACCCGATCTCAAAAAAAAAAAAAAAAAAAAAAAAAGAATAGGCCAAGCACAGTGGCTCATGCCTATAATCCTAGTACTTTGGGAGGCCAAGATGGGAGGATCGCTTCAGGCCAGGAGTTTGAGAGCAGCCTGGGCAACACAGCAAGACTCTCTGTCTGTATGAAAAATTTTAAAAATTAGCCAGATTTGGTGGTGCACGCCTGTAGCTACATGGGAAGCTGAGGTGGGAGGACCCCTTGAACCCAGGAGTTTGAGGCTGCAGTGAGCAGCCTCTGCACCACAGCACTCACTCTGGCCTGGGAGACAGAGTAAGACCCTGTCTCTCTCTCTTTATTTCTTTTTTCTTTTCTTTTTTTTTTTTTTTTTGAGAGGTAGTCTCACTCTGTCACCCAGGCTGGAGTGCAATGGTACGATCTCAACTCACTGCAACCTCCGCCTCCCAGGTTCAACCTGTGGGGAAAAGAAAGAGAGATCAGCCTGTTACTGTGTCTATATAGAAAGAAGTAGACGTAAGAGACTCCATTTTGTTCTGTATTTGAGATGCTGTTAATCTGTGACCCTACCCTCAACCTTGTCCTTGCAAGAGACATGTGCTGTGGTGACTCAAGGTTTAAAGGATTTTGGGCTGTGCAGGGTGTGCTTTGTTAAACAAGTGCCTGAAGGCAGCTTGCTGGTTAAAAGTCATCACCATTCTCTTAATCTCAAGTACCCAGGGACACGTACACTGCCAAAGGTCGCAGGGACCTCTGCCTAAGAAAGCTAGGTGTTGTCCAAGGTTTCTCCCCATGTGATAGTCTGAAATATGGCCTCGTGGGATGGGAAAGACCTGATTGTCCCCTAGCCTGACATCCGTGAAGGGTCTGTGCTAAGGAGGACCAGTACAAGAGGAAAGAAGGCCTCTTGGCGGTTGTTGGCAGTTGAGATAGACAAAAGCATCTGTCTCCTGCCGTCCCTGGGCAATGGAACATCTCGGTGTAAAACCCGATTGTGGCCGGGCGCGGTGGCTCAAGCCTGTAATCCCAGCACTTTGGGAGGCCGAGACGGGCGGATCACGAGGTCAGGAGATCGAGACCATCCTGGCTAACACGGTGAAACCCCGTCTCTACTAAAAAATACAAAAAACTAGCCGGGCGANACAGAGCGAGACTCCGTCTCAAAAATAAATAAATAAATAAATAAATAAATAAATAAGCCCTGTTGATGACTAATGTGTCAAGTTAGGCTCCAGGTGAGTATGACTGAAGGTTAACAAGAACAGGGTGAATCTGACAAGGTTGATGGTGTTGATGAGACTGTTCCTTCCATTAAAAAAAAAAATGGGCCGGGCGCGGTGGCTCAAGCCTGTAATCCCAGCACTTTGGGAGGCCGAGACGGGCGGATCACGAGGTCAGGAGATCGAGACCATCCTGGCTAACACGGTGAAACCCCGTCTCTACTAAAAAATACAAAAAACTAGCCGGGCGAAGTGGCGGGCGCCTGTGGTCCCAGCTACTCGGGAGGCTGAGGCAGGAGAATGGCGTGAACCCGGGAGGCGGGGCTTGCAGTGAGCTGAGATCCGGCC
>NC_037668.1:54425809-54426106 GCF_003255815.1 Theropithecus gelada | reverse complement strand
GGCGCGGTGGCTCACGCCTGTAATCCCAGCACTTTGGGAGGCCGAGACGGGCGGATCACGAGGTCGGGAGATCGAGACCATCCTGGCTAACACGGTGAAACCCCGTCTCTACTAAAAAATACAAAAAACTAGCCGGGCGAAGTGGCGGGCGCCTGTGGTCCCAGCTACTCGGGAGGCTGAGGCAGGAGAATGGCGTGAACCCGGGAGGCGGAGCTTGCAGTGAGCCGAGATCGCGCCACTGCACTCCAGCCTGGGCGACAGAGCGAGACTCCGTCTCAAAAAAAAATAAAATAAAAA
>NC_037668.1:54419938-54425728 GCF_003255815.1 Theropithecus gelada | reverse complement strand
TAAAAAAAAAAAAAAAAAAAAAAAAAAAAAAAAAAAACCCGATTGTATGTTCTGTTTACTGAGAAAGGAGAAAACCGCCTTAGGGCGAAAGGCGGGACTTGCTAGTGCAATGCTGCTCTTTATGCACTAAAAACGTTTATGAAGATGTTTGCATATGCATATCAAGGCACAGCACTTTTCCTTAAACTTATTCATGTCACAGAGATCTTTATTCATATGTCTTACTGCTGACCTTCTCCCTACGATGATCCTATTATCCTGTCACTTCCCTTTTTCTAAGATGGTAAAGATAATTATCAATAAAAACTGAGGGAACTCAGAGACCGGTGCCAGCGTGGGTCCTCTGTATGCTGAGCGCCGGTCCCCCAGGCCCACTTTTTCTTTCTCTATACTTTGTCTCTGTGTCTCATTTCTTTTCTCAAGTCTCTCGTTCCACCTAACGAGAAACGCCCACAGGTGTGGAGGGGCAGGCCACCCCTTCACAACCGATTCTCCTGCCTCAGCCTCCCAAGTAGCTGGGATTACAGGTGCCCGCCACCACGCCTGGCTAATTTTTGTATTCTTAGTAGAGACAGGGTTTCACCACGTTGGTCAGGCTGGTCTCGAACTCCTGACCTCAGGTGATCCACCCGCCTCGACCTCCCAAAGTGCTGGGATTACAGGATCACTTGAGGTCAGGAGGTCAAGACCAGCCTGACCAACATGGTGAAACCCCATCCTCTACTAAAAATACAAAATTAGCCAGGTGTGGTGGCGCACACCTGTAATCTCAACTACTTGGGAGGCTGAGGCAGGAGAATTGCTTGAACTCAGGAGGCGGAGGCTGCAGTGAGCCAAGATCATATCATTGCACTCCAGCCTGGGCAGCAAGAGCGAAACTCCATCTCAAAAAAATTAAAAAAAATTAAAAAAAAAGAAAAGAATAGAGGAAAAGAGCCTGAAATCAGAAACACTTATGTCTGAATCATAGTTCAGTCCTTTTCTAGCTATGCAACCCTGAGAAAGGCACCTTTGTTCTCTGAATTTCAGGGTTTTCATCTGAGAAGTGGAACGGCTAATATCTATGGCATAGACAAGGACATTGATACATGCAAGGATATGCCCAAGATCTCACATATCTATGGTCATATCTGGTTGCATCTATCTGACTCAAAACCTGTGGCTTGAGTTCAAGACCCTGAAAGAGAAGAGGCAGCTGCGATGGGACCAGGTTCTAGAGTCTGGTTCAGTATGTATCTATTGACTCCAGGACAACAGCCAGAAGAGACAGCCTTGTGGAGGGGACAGTGACTATGGCTATGGCCCCAAGCAGGATCCCCAATCCCCTCCATCAGCTGAGAGTGGGGTGGGGAAGGGGTCAAGGCCTGAGGAGCCTATTTCCATCCCAGCCTAGAATATCTGAGGCCTCTGCTAAGAGATCCAACCTTTCCCTTTCAGCCTCTCCCTGGCAACCTGGCCTGGCACCCTCTAGGAAGTGATCTCAGTTTAATAATTTAGCAGATGCAGACAAAAATAGCAGCTCTGAAAATAACCCAGTCAGGCCCCAGCCTCCACCTCCCCTTTCTTTAACAGACTCCCCTGCCCTGCCGGCAAGGTCTCTGATTGCCCTACACACCTGTCAGTGTTCCTGCCTGCCAGTGAACACCTGATTCAATGCTTCCTCATTCTTCTCCTCCTCCTCACTCCTTTCTCTCCATTGTTATATCAAGAGATTTTATATGGGTCGGGCATGGTGGCTCGCGCCTGTAATCCCAGCACTTTGGGAGGCCAAGGCAGGTGGATCACCTGAGATCAGGAGTTCAAGATCAGCCTGGTCAACGTGGTGAAACCCTGTCTCTATTAAAAATAGAAAAAATTTGCTGGGCATGGTGGCGCATGCCTGTAGTCCCAGCTACCTGGGGGGCTGAGGCAGAAGAAGCTCTTGAACCTGGGAGACGGAGGTTGCAGAGAGCTGAGATTGCACCACAGCACTCTAGCCTGGATGACAGAGCAAAACTCCGTCTCAATAACAATAATAATAATAAAATTAATAAATAAATAAAGAGCTTTTGCCATGGAGATTTTGTATCATGTCCTGTTCTTAGTACTCGAATGTCCTAACCTGAAGCTGAAGAAGCCACCCTGGCTGCACGTGCCGTCGGCCATGACTGTGTATGCTCTGGTGGTGGTGTCTTACTTCCTCATCACCGGAGGAATCATTTATGATGTTATTGTTGAACCTCCAAGCGTTGGCTCTATGACTGATGAACATGGGCATCAGAGGCCAGTAGCTTTCTTTGCCTACAGAGTAAATGGACAATATATTATGGAAGGACTTGCATCCAGCTTCCTGTTTACAATGGGAGGTTTAGGTTTCATAATCCTGGACCAATCGAATGCCCCAAATATCCTACAACTCAATAGATTTCTTCTTCTATTCATTGGTTTCATCTGTGTCCTATTGAGTTTTTCATGGCTAGAGTATTTATGAGAATGAAACTTGCAAGCTATCTGATGGGTTAGAGTGCCTTTGAGAAGAAATCAGTGGATACTGGATTTCTCCTGACAATGAAGTTTTAAAGGCTGTACTAATCCTCTAATATGAAATGTGGAAAAGAATGAAAAGCAGCAGTAAAAGAAATATCTAGTGAAAAAACAGGAAGCGTATTGAAGCTTGGACCAGAATTTCTTCTTGGTATTGAAGAGACAAGTTTATCACAGTATTTTTTTTCCTGCTGACCTACTGCTGTACCAACGATGGTGAGTGGCATTTTCTAATTAGTTTTTCATTTCTTAAAGAAAATATACTCCATATCTCAACTATAATATCAAGTAAAGTGATTATTTTTTACAACCCCCTTCACATTTTTTAGAGATGACATTTCTGATTTTCAGAAATTAACATAAAATCAAGAAGTAAGATTACATAAGCTGAGAACTCCGGACAGCTGATCAGCTTTATGTATGGTGTTTCGCTTTAACTAGAGTGCATGATGGTAGATTATTTCAGATATGTATGTAAGACTGTTTCCTGAACAATAAAATGTATGAAAGGAGCAGAAATAAATACTTTTTCTAATTGAAAAAAAAAAAAAAAAGCTGGGTGCAAGGGTGCACACCTGAAATCCCAGCTACTTGGGAGGCTGAGGCAGGAGAATCACTTGAACTCGGGAGGTGGAGGTTGCAGTGAGCTGAGATCGCACCACTGCACTCCAGCCTGGGTGACAGAGTGAGACACTGTCTCAAACAAACAAACAAACAAAAAGCTTTTATATCAATTAGGGCTTAAAGAAATATTTCCACCGGGTGCAGTGGCTCACACCTGTAATACCAGCACTTTGGGAGGCCGAGGCGGGCAGATCACGAGGTCAGGAGTTCGAGACTAACCTGACCAACATGGTGAAACCCTATCTCTACTAAAAGTACAAAAATTAGCTGGGCGTGGTGGCACACGCCTGTAATCCCAGCTACTCAGGAGGCCGAGGCAGGAGAATCACTTGAACCCGGGAGGCAGAGGTTGTGGTGAACCGAGATCAAGACTGTGCCACTGCACTCCAGCCTGGGTGACAGAGCAAGACTCCACCTCAAAAAATAAAAACAAAAACAAAAACAAAAAAAAAGAAAAGAAACAAAATCTTTCCTAGAAGTCAGAAGACTTGGGCTTAATTTACTGTGTAGACCTGAGCAAGTCCTTCTCTCTGAGTCTCTGTTCCTGCATTTGTAAAATGAGGCCTCTGGAAGCAAGGCACAGTGGCTCATGCTTGTAATCTCTGCACTTTGGGAGGCTGAGGCAGGAAAATCACTTAAGCCCAGGAATTTGAGGCCAGCCTGGGTAACATAGGGAGACCCCGTTTCTACAAAAAAATTTAAAAAATTAGCTGGACATGGTTGCACATGTCTGTAGCCCCAGCTACTCAGGAGGCTGAGGTGGGAGGATCGCTTGAGCCCAGGAGGTCAAGGCTGCAGTGAGCCAAGATTGTGCCACTGCTCTCCAGCCTGGGCAACACCCTGTTTCAAAAAAATTTTTTTTGAAATGAGGCCTCTGGATTCCTAAATATGACATGAACAAAATGTTGGTGTGGGTGCCAATTACTTGGATAGGGGACTGGATGTCTTCCCCAGGAAGGCACAACTACAGTATCAATGTCATCGCAGTCAATGGCACTACAATCCATCCATCCTGCTGCCCTACACAGGGAGCCCAGGTTTCTCTGTGTTTGATTTCTCTTGTGAAGAAAGCTTCGCCCTAGTTATTATTCCTAGAATAAAAGGCTATGACTTGTGCTCACAGTGGTGGTAGCAGGTTCCATGTGATTTTGATGCTTCATCACATTTTTGGTGTTACTTTTTTTTTTTTTTTTTGCAGTTTTCGTGGTTTTATTTAAACACAAATAAAGCATGCACGTGAGCCGTCTATTCATTTTCTTTGCTGCGCAGCCTGGAATTGGGGTTGGAGACTCTGGGGGCCAGTTGGGCTGCTCTCTCCACTCAGGTTTTATGGTTCTTGGAGGAAACATTGTGAGCAGTCTCAGCACAGCAAGATTTACTGCACATCAGCAGCACTTCCAGTTCCTTGACATTGTGGACCAGGAACTTCCAGAACCCACAGGGCAGCATGTGCCTTGTTTTCTTGTTCTGCCTATACCCAATGCTGGGCATCAAGATTTGGCCCTTGAATCTTCTCTGTACCCTACTGCCAATACTGCTAGGTTTCTGTCAGTTACACTTAATTTTCACTTAACAGTCTGATTCATCCATCAGACTGTTCATGATGCCACATGAACTTCTTGGTCCTCTTTTTGACTTTCTTGGGCTTCCCAAGGGGTGTGAGAGGGTGGTCATGCTGCTAAGAAGATGGATGCCACTTCTGTAGACAGCCCTGAGGAAGAGAAATTTATCACGTTTCTGAAAAGTAGAAATTATACCTTCCCCCTTGAAGCATTGCTCAAATCATCCCTCCTTGTTTTTTTTTTTTTTTTTGGTGTTTTTTTTTTTTCTTTTTTTTTTGAGACAAAGTCTCACTCTGTCGCCCAGGCTGGAGTGCAGTGGTGCAATCTTGGCTCACTGCAACCTCCACCTCCCAGGTTCAAGTGATTCTCTGCCTCAGCCTCACAAGTAGCTAGGATTACAGGTGCCTGCCACCACGCCTGGCTAATTTTTGTATTTTTGTGTTTTTTGTTTTTGTTTTTGTTTTTGGTAGAGACAGGGTTTCACCCTGTTGGCCAGGCTGGTCCCAAACTCCGGACCTCAAGTGGTCCACCCGCTTCAGCCTCCCAAAGTGCTGGGATTACAGGCGTGAGCCACTGTGCCCAGCCAAATCACCCCACCTTTAGGGTCTCAGTTTTCACACCTCTAAAATAGCCATATCTTGAAGGGCAAGTAGGGCAACGTCAGTTCCATAAGGGCTGAGGTCCCGTCCGTATTTATGCATTAATTCAATGTCATTAAGCACCTACTACGCACCAGCCACTGTGCAAGGTGCTAGAGGCACAGCAGTAAATACAAGAGATGCAGTGCAATCCCTGTTTCCACAAAGCTTACATCTCAGAAATCAAAATAGTTAAATCCCAAGAAATGTACCATGAGGGAATAATAAAATGCCTTCTAATATATATGGCTGGGCACAGTGGCTCACACCTATAGTCCTAGCTACTCGGGAGTCTGAGGCAGATTGCTTGAGCCCAGGAGTTTGAGGCTGCAGTGAGCTATGATTGTGCCACTCCACTCCAGCCTGGATGACAGAGACCCTGTCTCTAAAGAGAAATGTTTAGGCCAGGCATGGTGGCTCATGCCTGCAAAAAAAATTTTTTT
>NC_037668.1:54321355-54419838 GCF_003255815.1 Theropithecus gelada | reverse complement strand
TTTTTTTTTTTTTTTTTTTTTTTTTTTTTTTGAGACGGAGTCTCGCTGTGTCGCCCAGGCTGGAGTGCAGTGGCGCGATCTCGGCTCACTGCAAGCTCCGCCTCCCGGGTTCACGCCATTCTCCCGCCTCAGCCTCCGAGTAGCTGGGACTACAGGCGCCCGCCACCACGCCCGGCTAGTTTTTTGTATTTTTAGTAGAGACGGGGTTTCACCATGTTAGCCAGGATGGTCTCGATCTCCTGACCTCGTGATCCACCCGCCTCGGCCTCCCAAAGTGCTGGGATTACAGGCTTGAGCCACCGCGCCCGGCAAAAAAAAATTTTTTTAATTAAAATATTTACTTAGTGCTTCCTCTTTGCCAGGTACTGATCCTACAGGGTACTATATTTTGACTGTACTCTAGCCTGGGTGACAGAGTGAGACCCTATCTCTAAATAAATAAATAAATATTTTTAACATATTTAAGGCGAGGCATGGTGGCTCACACCTATAATCTTAGCACTTTGGGAAGCTGAGGCAGGAGGATCGCTTGAAGCCAGAAGTTCAAGACCAGCCTGAGCAACAAGGCAAGACCTTATGTCTACAAAAATAAAAATAAAAACATTAGCCAGGCATGGTGGCCTGTTCCTGTAGTCCCAGCTACTCAGGTGGCTGAGATGGGAGGATCACTTGAGCCCAGGATTTTGAAGCTGCAGTGAGCTATGATTGTGCCACTCCACTCCAGCCTGGATGACAGAGACCCTGTCTCTAAAAAGAAATGTTGCCGGGCGCGGTGGCTCACGCCTGTAATCCCAGCACTTTGGGAGGCCGAGGCGGGCGGATCACGAGGTCAGGAGATCGAGACCATCCTGGCTAACATGGTGAAACCCCGTCTCTACTAAAAATGCAAAAAATTAGCCGGGCGAAGCGGCGGGCGCCTGTAGTCCCAGCTACTCGGGAGGCTGAGGCAGGAGAATGGCGTGAACCCGGGAGGCGGAGCTTGCAGTGAGCCGAGATCGCGCCACTGCACTCCAGCCTGGGCGACTAAGCGAGACTCTGTCTCAAAAAAAAAAAAAAAAAAAAAAAAAAAAAAGAAATGTTTAGGCCAGGCATGGTGGCTCATGCCTGCAAAAAAAATTTTTTTAATTAAAATATTTACTTAGTGCTTCCTCTTTGCCAGGTACTGATCCTACAGGGTACTATATTTTGCAGATGAGGAAACTGAAGGACAGAGCAGTGATTAGCTAAGGTCACATGGTCAAGGAGCAGTGGAAATAGGATTCAACACCCCGGTAGTGTGCCTCCAGAGTTCTTCCCTAGAAATCATGACCAAGGAATGAGCTAGTGACATGATAGAAAAGGGAGTCAGAGAGGTATTAAATATTCTCCTTTAGTGACATTTAAGCTGAGACCTGAAAGATGAGCAGGAACTAGGCAAGTGGAATTGGGGAGTAAGATTTCCCAGCAGAAGAAATAGGAAGTGCAAAGGCCCTGAGGCAGAAAAATCAGTGAGTGCAGTGCCTGGTGGGCCAGCAGGAAAGTGAGGAGGACTAAGGTAGAGACACAGCTTGGGCCCGAAGGCTAGGGTGAGGATTTCAGATTTTACTCTAATTGCAGGGGAAGCCTTTAAATGGTTTAAGTTGAGGATCAACATGATCTGATTTGTTTTTAAAAGATCATGCTGTTTGCTGTGTAAAATGAATGGACTAAAAGGGAGCAAGAAGGGAATGAAAGAGACCAGTTAGGAGATTACCGCCATAATCCCAGCTGAGAGGGGATGGTGCCAGGAATGCTGGCAAGGGCTGGGATGGGGGATGGGTTTGAGTTTTATTTGGAGGTGAACGAAAGGACTTATACATGGATTAGTGTGGGGATGACAGAATGCCCTCTGGCTTTGTGGATGAAGCAGCAGGGTGGATTAGGGTACACTTGTCTGAAATGGGAAAAACTGAGAAACAGCAGATCTGGCTGAGAAATCAAGGTCAAGAATTTTTGGGCCCGGGCACAGTGGCTCACACCTGTAATCCCTATACTTTGGGAGGCCAAGGCAGGAGGATTGCTTGAGCCCAGGAGTTCCAGACTAGCCTGGGCAACAGAGTGAGACCCTATCTCTACAAAGATAATTTTTTTTTTCACCAGTTGTCAAATGATCCTTTATTAAAATATTTTCCTTTGTGCTTCTTAAGTAACTGGGTGGCCAGGTGTGGTGGCTCACTCCTGTAATTCCAGCACTTTGGGAGGCTGAGGCGGGCAGATCATGAGGTCAGGAGATAGAGACCACGGTGAAACCCCGTCTCTACCAAAAAAAATGCAAAAAAATTAGCCGGGCACGGTGGCAGGCACCTGTAGCCCCAGCTACTCCAGAGGCTGAAGCAGGAGAATGGCGTGACCCTGGGAGGCCGAGCTTGTAGTGAGCCGAGATCACACCACTGCCCTCCAGCCTGGGGGACAGAGCGAGACTCCGTCTTTAAAAAAAAAAAAAAAGGTAGCTAGGCTTTCCACAGCACCACTGTTGATGTCATCTATGATGTCATCTATGATATCATGAGGGTGGCAACCATCAACATTACAGCCCACAGAATGGGCAGTCCCCGAGATCTCTTTAATGGTTGCAGAGAGGTCTCTGGCTAAAGATTGGTGCTGCATCTGTTGAGCAATGTTGAAGATCTCATCAAACATGATATTCCCACGGTGTTTAATGTTTTTCTGTTTCTTTCTGTCTCTTGGTGGTTCCTTGAGGGCTTTGATGATCAGGGCAGAGGCAGAAGGCACTACCTCAATCTGGGCCTGTCTGTTCTGACTGTTCAGTTTCACTGTAATCCTCAGGCCTTTCCAGTCACCCTTTGCCTTGGCAATGTCATCACCAACCTTTTTTGGAGACAGACCCAAGGGGCCAATCTTGGGGGCCAGCATAGAAGTGGCACCAGCTTCACCCCTGGCGCACCTCAGGTATATGACTTTGATCTCGTTGGGGCCGAACTTCAGCAGCACTGGGGAGGCGGCTGATGTCGGACAAACCTAGATTCTGGATGACTGAAGAAAGTTGCACCTTGGTCTCCTCCAAGCTGAAAGGAGAATTTTTTTTAATTTTTTTTTTTTTGAGATGGAGTTTCGCTCTTGTTGCCCAAGCTGGAGTGCAATGGCATGATCTCAGCTCACTGCAACCTTTGCCTCCCAGGTTCAAGTGATTATCCTGCCTCAGACTCCCGAGTAGATGGGATTACAGGTGCGTGCCACCATGCCGGGCTAATTTTTTGTATTTTTAGTAGAAACGGGATTTCATCATGTTAGCCAGGCTGCTCTCGAACTCTTGACCTCAGGTGATCCACTGCTTTGGCCTCCCAAAGTGCTGGCGTTACAGGCATGAACCATCGTGCCTGTCCAAAACAAATTTTTTTTTTTTTTTTTTTTTTTTTTTTTGAGGCGGGGTCTTCACTCGGTCGCCCAGGCTGGAGTGCAGTGGCGCGATCTGGGCTCACTGCAAGCTCCGCCTCCCGGGTTCGCGCCATTCTCCTGCCTCAGCCTCCCGAGTAGCTGGGACTACAGGCGCCCGCCACTGCACCCGGCTAATTTTTTTGTATTTTAGTAGAGACGGGGTTTCACCGTGTTAGGATGGTCTCGATCTCCTGACCTCATGATCCGCCCGCCTCGGCCACCCAAAGTGCAGGGATTACAGGCGTGAGCCACCGCACCCGGCACAAAATTTTTTTTTTAATTAGCCGGGTGTGGTGGCACGCTCCTGTAGTCCCAGCTACTAGGGAGGCTGAGGGAGGAGGATTGCTTGAGCCTGGGAGGTTGGTACTGCAGTGGGGTATGTTGGTGCAACTGCACTTTAGCAGGGTGATAGAGCAAGACCCCCTTCTCCAAAAAAAAAAATGAATAAAAGAAGTTGAAATGAAAAAGAAAGCACAAGCGCCTGGCTCTCCAGCAAGTTCATTCCTGCCACAAGCCTTTATTAGCCGGGCGCGGTGGCTCAAGCCTGTAATCCCAGCACTTTGGGAGGCCGAGACGGGTGGATCACGAGGTCAGGAGATCGAGACCATCCTGGCTAACCCGGTGAAACCCCGTCTCTACTAAAAAATACAAAAAACTAGCCGGGCGAGGTGGCAGCGCCTGTAGTCCCAGCTACTCGGGAGGCTGAGGCAGGAGAATGGCGGGAACCCGGGAGGCGGAGCTTGCAGTGAGCTGAGATCCGGCCACTGCACTCCAGTCTGGGTGACAGAGCAAGACTCTGTCTCAAAAAAAAAAAAAAAGCCTTTATTAAGCACTTACTGTGTGCAGACACTGCTCCAAGTGCTGGGGATGTAGCAGTGATCAAGACAGGCAAGACCCCTGCCCTCTGAGCACTCTCAAGCCAGGGCAAGAGAGGAAGGCCACAGAGTCAACACAACAAATAAGGTCATTTGTGCTATGAAGGAAGTGAACAGTGAAGTGTAGGGAATAACCAAGGAAATCTACAGTAGAAAGGGAAGTCAAGGATGACGGAGTAGGCATCTGTGGCTTTTGTCTTCCCAGCATCATTTGTACTACTTTTGGTAACAGTGACTTTATATTTTGTGGGGAACCATCTCTCCTACATGCTCAGTGCTTGTTTTTTGTCTTTAGGAATGGGCCCATCTTTAGGAATGGGCTTGTGACCCTGGGCCTGGCCAATGAAACTCAATACTGGGATGTTTGTGGAAACTGTTGGGAAAGAGAAACTCTGTATTTGAGATTTTTTTTTTTTTTTTTTTTTTGAGATAGAGTTCAAGCAACTCCTTGCCTCATCCTCCTGAGTAGCTAGGATTATAGGCACCCGCCACCATGCCCGGCTAATTTTTGTATTTTTGGTAGAGATGGGGTTTCACCATCTTGGCCAGGCTGGTCTTGAACTCCTGACTTCATGATCCACCCACCTTGGCCTCCCAAAGTGCTGGGATTACAGGCGTGAGCCACCACGCCCGGTCACTTGAGAATTTTTGACCGAATAGATTATAAACATGGAGATGCAGGCAGCCATCTTGCCATCACAAGAAAAGTGCCTGCCTGAGGATGCGCCCGCCTGGCAGGAGAGCACAGAAACAAACAGAAACCAGACGAGTGGTAAAATCACTTGAGCACCTGATGCCAGCAGTACCTGAAGGTAGTTCTACCCTTGGACTTTTTAGTTAAGTGAGCCAATAAATTCTGAAGGATGCAAGGGAGCCAGGCCAGGGAGTGCCACGAAGGAGCAACCCAGGGAGAAGGAACAGAAAGTGCAAAGACTTTGCAGAAGAGAGTTTGGCTCATTTGTGGAATGCAAAGTCAGCACATAAAGCAGGAACACAACGCTCTGTGCTGATAGAATGAGAAGGGACAGAGCTACAGGAAGAGAGTTCCATCTCCAGCAAAATGGAAGAAGAAGGGTGCAGAGAAACCCCTCCTTATATATAGCACTTAAAAAAATTATGGCTATGTTGCAAAATTATCTTTTGTAAGGCATTGATGATGTCCTGAAGTCTTGTCCTGGGCAGGCCTATGCAAACCTACCCCCAAAATCTGAAGAAGCTAAAAGGCTGAAGAAAAAGACTGAGCCGGGCATGGTGGCATAGCACTTTGGGAGGCTGAGGCGGGTGGAGCACCTGAGGTCAGGAGTTCGAGACCAACCTGGTCAACATAGTGAAACCCCATCTCTACTAAAAATACAAAAAATTAGCCGGGTGTGGTGGTGGGCACTTGTAATCCCAGCTACTAGGGAGGCTGAGGCAGGAGAATCACTTGAACCTGGGAAGCGGAGGTTATAGTGAGCCGAGATTGCACCATTGTACTCCAGCCTGGGCAACAAGAGCGAAAATCCGTCTCAAAAAGAAAAAAAAAAAAAAAAAGGAAGAAAGAAAAAGGCCGACAGATCCGGTTTTTCAGAAAGAAACATATAATAGGGACTTACAAACAGAAGTTATGCCCGTTTCCTGGGGAACATTACCCCCGACCCAGGGCTTATCTACCATAGGGAAAGAGTATACGTGATTCTGAAGAGATGTATAGGACAACTGAAGTATGAAAACACCAAGGTTGTTTTGACTTAAGGGCAGGATTTATGGTAAGTATCTGCGCTTACACAAAGAACTGGAAATCTTGGAGGCCTTCCCGGAACTAGGGTTAATCAGAAGTCAGCATGACAGATTAGCATCCAAGATGGAGTTGCCTTGGCCTCCACAATGCACTGACCATGAAGTAAGGGAAAAAATTAATGGAAATAATAAGAAAGGGCCACTCCTCTTCAGTAAGTGAGCCGTACAGCTGGCATTTGTCCCAAGGGCACCTGTTGAACCCCGAGGCCTAGATCAGTCAAAATTTGTTTTCCTTCAGCTCATGATTTGGCATTTTACAACAGGACTCAATATACAGACTAAAGTTTCACAAGCCATACTCACCCCAATTATGTGTGGGGCACACTGATATTTCCTTGCCATTCTATTCTATGCCATTCTGTTTTCTTTTTGAAATGGAGTCTCACTCTGTTGTCCAAGCTGGAGTGCAGTGGCGCCATTTCGGCTCACTGCAACCTCTGCCTCCTGGATTCCAGGGATTCTCCTGCCTCAGCCTCCTAAGTAGCTGGGACTACAGGCACATGCCACCACACCTGGCTAATTTTTGTTATTTTTTTGTAGAGACGGGGTTTCACCACGTTGGTCAGGCTGATCTTGAACTCCTAACTTCAGGTGATCAGCCCACCTCCACCTCCCAAAGTGCTGGGATTACAGGTGTGAGCCACCATGCCCAGTTTATATTTTCTTTTTCTTTTTTGTTTTAAATGCACCAGGCCGGGCGCAGTGGCTCATGCCTATAATCCCAGCACTTTGGGAGGTGGAGGTGGGCTGATCACCTGAAGTTAGGAGTTCAAGATCAGCCTGACCAACGTGGTGAAACCCCGTCTCTACTAAAAATACAAAATTAGTCTGGTGTGGTGGCGCATGCCTGTAATCCCAGCTACTTGGGAGGCTGAGGCAGGAGAATCGCTTGAACCTGGGAGGTGAAAGTTGCGATGAGCCAAGATCGTGCCATTGCACTCTAGCTGGGCAACAAGAGCGAAACTCCGTCTTAAAAAAAAAAAAAAAAAAAAAAAGGTGCAGGTTGAGTTCCATTGAATGATGCAGTACCAAGAGTTGTATTCTATTTGGGGAGTGGAAGCCAAGTTGCAATCGCCACTGCAATCAGAAAGCATTCAGAAGAAAGAGGCCACTTGGGGCTCCAGCATTGTGTTGGATTTCTTTTCTAGGGAGTGCAATTTTAGACATGTTGAGTTTGAAATGCCTTTTAGATATTCAAGCAGAGATTTCAAGTGGGCAGTTGAAATTGTCTCTGGAGCTCAGGGGAGGGGATGGGGCTGAAGATATGAATTTGGAATGATCACATAGCTAGCACTGAACTGGACGAGATGACCGTGAGATGAGAGGAGAGGACCAAGGGCTGAGCCTTGGGCTGACAGGAAGCTGCCAGCGAGAAGAAGTGGCCACAACCTTTGCCCTTTTTTCTCTACTTTTCTCCATCTTGCTGTTAGAAACTCAGATTTGGTGCATGCCATCAAGAACCTTAGGAACAAGCAGGGGCCTGTCCTTAGGAATGATGGAACAGTTAGCTGCTGGCCTCGGGTTAGACTCCAGCTGAATCCAATTCCTAACTGATAGAGTAACGATACTGAGCAACTTCTGTCAAAATTGATCAAGACAAAGAAAGGGAGGTGGCACAAATAAACAATGTTAGGCTTGAAGAAAGGGACTTAACTATAGTTGTTGCTGAGATTTAAAAGATAATAGGGCCAGGCATGGTGGTTCACGCCTGTAATCCCAGCACTTTGGGAGGCTGAGGCGCGATCACCTGACTTCAGCAGTTCTAGACCAGCCTGGCTGAGGCATGAGAATCGCTTGAGCCCTGGAGGTGGAGGTTGCAGTGAGCCAAGATGGTGCCACTGCACTCCCGCCTGGGCGACAGAATGATATGATGTCTCCAAAAAAAGAAAAAAGAAAAAAGTGACCGGCGTGGTGGCTCATGCCTGTAATCCCAGCACTTTGGGAGGCCGAGGCAGGCAGATCACGAGGTCAGGACGTCAAGACCATCCCGACTAACAGTGTGAAACCCTATCTCTACTAAAAATACAAAAAATTAGCTGGGCATGGTGGTACGTGCCTGTAGTCCCAGCTTCTTGGGAGGCTGAGGCAGGAGAATCACTTGAACCCGGGAGGTGGAGGTTGCAGTGAGCTGCGATCGTGCCATTGTACTCCAGCCTGGATGACAGAGTAAGACTCCGTCTCAGAAAACAACAACAACAACAACAAGGCCCTTCAGTCTGGTTACCGGGCTGCTCTGGTCCCCTGACCCACCTGACCCCATCAGGTGAGGGGCTGTGCCATTTGATGCCAGCTGTGCATGGAACATGGAATCTTTGCTTCTCTGGGAGCCGTGTGGGATCCCACCTTCTGAATGGCACTCATCCCTTTGAACTCAGGCCCTGGATCCCTTCCCTGGAACTGGGGAACCTAACTGCCACCCCTGCCTAAGAGGCTGGGGAAGGAGCTTCCCACTCTAGTCTCTGGGTCTGGAGACCTGTCCCTCAGCATCCTACAGCCAAGCACCTGGGACCAGCCTAGCAATCCCTCTTGGGCCTGGAAGCTTCAGGCTCAGCCAGAGAGCCTGCTGAGGTGGGGGTGGGAGCATCCCAGGATCCCCATCCCTGGGTGGTGGGGGGGCGGCAGCCAGCCAGAGCTGGAGCTTCAATGTACATGAGCAGGAGGGACCTGACCCAGAATCTTTGTATTTTTTTTTTATTTTTTTGAGATGGAGTCTTGCTGCGACATTCAGGCTGGAGTATAATGGCACAATCTCAGCTCACTGCACCCTCCACCACCTGGGTTCAAGTGATTCTCCTGCCTCAGCCTCCTGAGCCGAGAGAATACAGGTACCTGCCACCATACCCGGCTACTTTTTGTATTTTTAGTAGAGATGGGGTTTCACCATATTGGCCAGACTGGTCTTGAACTCCTAACCTCAAGTGATCTGCCTGCTCTGCCTCCCAAAGCGCTGGGATTACAAGCGTGAGCCATCGGACCCGGCTGAAGGGTCTTGTTCATATCTGGTTCTGTAACATCTCTGGGCCTTGGCCAAACTCTAGGGGCTATCATAGGTTAAGAGAGCCCAACAATGATGGAGACTGGATTTCGCACCAGCCAGATAGAATGAGGACTCTAAGTGCGTTTTTAAAAATAGCCTGTTTCTTGAATACCTCAGGACCTCTCCTTTTTCTCCCTCCATCCCTTCCATTCTCCTCCTCCCATTTCTGAGGACACAGCAGCCACCCCCACCCCCGCCCCCAGACATGCTGGGAGGAAGGAACAGCAGGGCTCAGGCTGTGGTCGAATGTGGGGCTGCCTTTCCTTTTACAGAAGGCCAGAGTTCAGCTGGCTCGTGTATTTTTTCCTTTTTTCTACCATTCAGATTCTTCTGGGATGGCTTATGTATCGCTGAGCTCCCGTGCTGCAGCTCTGCTTGGCAGAGTCCTGGAGACCCGCAGGACCAGCCTAGAAGAGTAGGTCAAACTCAGGGTCACTCAGACCAAGGCTGAACTAGACCAGGCTCTGAGCTCCCAGCCTCCCTCCTATTCCCCAACCTGAGCCCCAAGGGCTAAACCTGGCAATGACTCTCCTTCCCCACTTGGTAGGGAACCCTGCTCAGACCCAGCCTGAGATACTCCATGCTCTCTCTGGCCCTGACCTATGGCTTCTGACCTTCCCACAGTTCTCCTTCATCCCTGTAGACTTGGGGTTCCTGAGATCAGACCTACGTTTCCCTACCCCCTCAGACAGGGAGACTCTGAGGCCTGGATTCCACAGAGCGGGGCCTGAAGGCAAGGCTGGGGTTCCCTCCTCAGATTGGGGGCTCCTTGGGCACAAGTCTGGGTCTGCCCATCCCCAGTCCATGGCACCAGATCCCTTGATGTCTCCTCACAGGGTTCTGCCCACAGTGAGAAAGGACTTCCTTAGGGGAGGTAGCACAAGCCTAGGACAGAGGGGCACTCCCACAGCAGCTCCTCCCCATCCCACACCAGCTCTGCAGAGAGCCCTCCCTTCCCTCACCTTCCCTATGATTTAGACAAGAATTGGACAGGATGGAAAGAAGCCCAGGATGCGGGGAGACAGGTCTGGGTTGAGTTACTTCTTCACTAAGAGCCTCAGTTTGCTTATCCATAAAATGGGAAGAATATTATCTTCATGGTCTTCTCTTGTGTGTCTGCTTTTACCTATTGCTGCCAGGGATGGAAGGCGGCTGGTATCTCACCCTGCACCACCTTGTCTGACCCACATCTATTTTCTAGCGCCTCCTCAAATGGAGAAGCATTCCTGGAATCCCTCCTCTGGGGCCCAGTGGGCCCTGGATAACCTTCCACTGCAGCATTAAACTGTCACCTCTCACGTTGTGTTGGCATCTCTGGGCATAGTCTGTGTCCTGACACGCTGTGGGCTCCTCAGGGTCACTCACTGAGTCCTGTTCTCTCAGTGCTTGGCCTAGGGCTAGGCACAGAGTAGGGGCTCAGGGAGACTTCCTGGGCTCCCTACCTCGATGACTGCCCCCTCTCCATCCCCACTCCCACCCCAACCTCCCTCACCAGAACTGCCGGGGACTTCGTGTCTCCACGCTGCTGACTCTCCCAAGCCCAGGGTCCTCCTGTGCCTAATTTGGGAGGTCCTGGGCAGGACCCTGCACCGTCACCCCATGACCTCTGGCAAACCCCACCCACTCCCCTCTACCCTTGAATTTCATTCATTTCCTTCCGCCACAAACGTAGGGGGTGGTGCTAAACTGTTACACTGGTGGCCTCCAATGAACCAGGCCTCCATGGATCCATGCTCTTGTATGGTCCCCTCCCATGTTGACTCTGGGCTTGGCTGTAGGACTTGCTTTGGCAATGGGACACCAAGAAGCATGAAGCAAGCAGAGGCTTGATAAGCATTTGCACAATGGGGCATGTCCTCTTGGAAGCCAGCTGCCCTCCTAAAACACGGTCGGCTAGACTCCTAAGTGATGAGAGGCCATGGAGGAAGACAAGCCATTTTGGGCTATCCAGTCCCAGCTAAGCTCCCAGCCACATGCATCAGCCATGAGGAACCAGAACTGCCCTGCTGAGCCCCAGCCAAACGACAGAATTTTTAGATAGATCATCAACAATGATATATCATTGTTGTTTTATGCCACTAAGTTTCAGGGATAGTTTGTTTCTCAGCAATAAATAACTGAAACAAGGGATACTCTAAGTCCCCTCTTCCCTTACCCTCTACATCCAGTCCTGTGGGATCCGCCTGTGGAATATTTCATGGATCTGACCACTTCTCACCACATCCCCAGGCGCCATCATCTCTCACCTGGACTCCCTGCGTGAGCATTGCCTTCCTGCAATCACCAGACAGCAAACAGGGCCACTCCCTGGCTTGGCACCCTCCAGTCAGTTCCCATATCCCTTAGATTAAAAGAAGTCCCGGCCAGGTGTGGTGGCTCATGCCTGTAATCCCAGCACTTTGGGAGGCCAAGGTGGACAGATCACGAGGTCAGGAGTTTGAGACCAGCCTGACCAACATGGTGAAAGCCCCTACTCTACTAAAAATACAAAAATTAGCCGGGCATGGTGGTGCGCATCTGTAATCACAGCTACTCAGGAGGCTGAGGCAAGAGAATCGCTGGAACCCAGGAGGTGGACGTTGCAGTGAGCCAAGATCGCACCACTGCACTCCAGCCTGGGTGACAGCAAGACTCCGTCTCAAAAAAAAAAAAAAAACGATTAAAAGAAGTCCCTCTCCCCCTTGCTCACTGCACTGGGACAACACTGGCTTCCTTCCTGTTCTTCTAACATGCTGAACTTATCCCAACCTTAGGGCCTCTGCACCAGCTGTTCACCCTGCCTGGAACACTCTTCCTCTCGGTCTTTCCATCTAGGTCTTTCCATTCTCAGTTTAAGTGTCTCTTCCTCAGGAATGCTATCTATAGAACAGGAAACTGAGGCTTGGAGAAGTGAGGTCATTTCTCAAGTTCACACAGTTAGGAAAAGGCTGGACCAGGATTCCATGCCAGGTCTGTTTGACCGCTCTCTCCAGGGCACTTTCTGCCACATCGATGGTTTGGGAGGCAAAGCTGGTGGCCATGGGCTCCTGAGAAAGGGGAAGAATTGGAGGGGCTTCCTTCACTTACCCCCTCCATAAACACTCCCAGCCGGAGCCTTTGGGCTCTGCCCTGGGCTGGGTGCTGGGGACAGAGGGATGAATCAGAACAGAACTTGCCCTTTGGGAGCTTCAGTCTGGAGGCAGGAAAAGCAACAGGGGAGGTCAAGGTCACTCAGGCGCGCAGATGGCCTTGAGTTGGCATAGGGGACCGCCTTCTAGCTGCGGGCTCTCTAGGAAGGCTTCCAAGAGGCAGTGAAGTTGGCTGGGGTGGGTGGAAAGTGGGGGTGGTGTTCGGTGGCCAGAGCTGCAGTGCTCTCTCTTAGTGACCAGGAGCCTCAGCTCCGCCATGTGTAGCCATGCCTCTGTGTGTGTGTGTGGGGAGGGGTGTGTGTGTGGGTGTGTGTGTGTAACAGTGAGGGAGTAGTATGGTGGGGGATGAGGGTGCAGCCAAGAGAAGGGCTGAATGAATAAATGTATTTCACTGATGTAGAAACTAAAGCCCAGAGAGTCTGAGTCACTTGTCCAGGCTCACAAAGCACCAAGCAGTAAAGGCAGGATCTGAACCCAGGTTTAACCTGACACCACACAGAGCCAGGTTAGGGAGTAGAGGTCCATATTCACCGAGGCCCATGCCTTACTCACTATGTGACCTCAACTAAGCTTGTTCCCCTCTTGCACCTCATTTTCTCATTGGCAAATTGAGGGGGTTGGATGAAGCTTCTTTGGCACAAGGACTCTGAAAAATACTTTTACTAGGGACTTGGAACCAACCAGCAGAACCTGCCTCAACCTGGCACAAGATGGTTCCTCAGCCTGCAGCTCCCTCTAGGCCCAGCCAACGGGATGCAGCACTGGCTCAAGCCAGAGAACCCCAGGAATCCCTGGGGCCTCCCATCTAACAATGCAGCCTGGAGTTCCAGGGGGCTCCCCCTGTACCTCTGTCCACAGCTTCCACACAGTACAGAGCCCGTTTGCTTGCCCCTCGTCCCCCTCACCACTGTCCCCATCCCACCAGTGTAACACTTTTTTTTTTTTTTTGCTGGGGGGACAGACAGGGTCTTGTTCTGTCACCCAGGCTGGAGTGCAATGGCATGATCACTGCTCACTGCAACCTTGACCAAACTTCACCTCCCAGACTCACTCACTGGGTGATCCTCCTGCCTTAGCTTCCTGAGTAGCTGGGACCACAGGCATGCATCACCATACTGGCTAATTTTTTTCCCTTTTTTTTGGTAGAGACAAGGTCTTGCTGTTTCCCAGCCTGGTCTGAACTCCTGAGCTCAAGCAATCCTCCTGTCCTGGCCACCCAAAGTGCTGGGATTGCAGGTGTGAGCCACCCTGCTGGCCTTATTATGGGGATTAAATGGAATAGGGCAC
Source organism: Theropithecus gelada (assembly GCF_003255815.1). Classification (NCBI taxonomy): domain Eukaryota; kingdom Metazoa; phylum Chordata; class Mammalia; order Primates; family Cercopithecidae; genus Theropithecus; species Theropithecus gelada. The sequence goes on along the minus strand of NC_037668.1, from coordinate 54,406,318 downwards.
ATAATAAACCTAACAAGTTGTAGGCAGTCGTGGTCAATACCAGTAATTTGCTCGGCTTATTCTCAGAGGCAGTGGTCTTGCCTTTGAGAGTCCCAGCCCCAGAATGGCAGGGCAGAGAGCCAGAGGGTGGGGCGTGGAGGTGAGGATATTTTATATTTTAATATAAAATAGTTAACATCTGTTTAGCACTTACTATGTGCTGGTCTCCGTTGTAACAACCACATGAAGCTATTACCCACACTTTACAGATGGGGCATCTGAGGCACAGAGGAGTTCAATAACTTGGCCAAAGGAACACACAGCAGGTACGTGTATGAGCTGAGGCACAAGTTCAGATCCCATGGCTCCAGAGCTCACACTCTAAACCACTGTATTGTCCTGCCTCATGTTAAACCCATTTTTGGATGAGAAATGCTGAGGTCCGGGCCAGGCATGGTGGCTCATGCCTGTAATCCCAGCACTTTAGCAGGCCGAGGTGGATGGATCACCTGAGGTCAGGAATTCAAGACCAGCCTGGTCACATGGTGAAACCCTGTCTCTACTAAAAATACAAAAATTAGCTGCACGTGGTGGCCCGCGCCTGTAATCCCAGCTACTCCAGAGGCTGAGGCAGGAGAATCGCTTGAACCCAGGAGGCGGAGGTTGCAGTGAGCCAAGATCGTACCATTGCACTCCAGCCTGGGCAACAGAACAAGACTCCATTTCCAAAAAAAAAAAAAAAAAAGAAATGCTAAGGTCCCAAGAGGCTAAGTTCACACTGCAGAGTTAAGCATCTAGTATTCCAAGTCAGAACTTGTGACCCTGAAGTTCTGGCAATTTCCACTGCTGTGTGCTGTCCCCTAGTGCCCTCAGGGGAGAAGCACACCAGAGGCAAGCAGCAGATACCCAGGGAAGGAAGGGAGGCAGGCGGACTGAAGCCGGCTCCAGATACCACTGCCCACATTCCCCTGACCCACAGCTCCTCCGCAGCCCCAATGCTGTATGTGTTGCAGCTCCTAAACAGCACTCCAAAATGGCATCCATGGATACAATGGTGATATGTCTGGGCTATCTTACAGATCCTCAAATTCAACAGGTCTAACACTACATTGCATTCTTACACCCCAAACTTGTCCTCTCCAGTCATCTCCATTCATCCAGTAACACAGCCGGAAGCCCAGCGTCATCCTTGATACCTCTCTTCTCCCTGCAAGCTGTCACCACCAGCCCAGGAACCTAAATGGTGGTTGAGGACGGTGATCAGAAAAGTAAAAATTGAAGAGAGTGGAGCAACCACGGGGAAAGCAGAGGATTGGGACAATGGCCCCAGGTCAAGTCCAAAAGGAAAAACTGAGCTCAAGAGGCTGATGACAGAGGCAGTTGTCCACTCTGCTTAGAAAGAAACCCAGACACGCTGGGCATGGGGGCTCACACCTGTAATCCCAGCACTTTGGGAGGCTGAGGTGGGTGGATCATGAGGTCAGGAGACTGAGACCATCCTGCCTAACACAATGAAACCCCATTTCTAGTAAAAATACAAAAAATTAGCCAGGCGTGGCGGCACATGCCTATAGTCCCAGCTTCTAGGGAGGCTGAGGCAGAAGAATTGCTGGAACCTGGGAGGCAGAGGTTTCTGTGAGCCAAGATCATGCCACTGCACTCTAGCCTGGGAGACAGATCAACACTCTGTCTCAAAAAGAAAGAAAGAAAGAAAGAAACCCAGACACAGCTGTAAGGGCTTGGAGGAGGGCACAGTAAGGAATACTGTATAGGGAATCAGAAAGATGGGGTTCCCACCCAGCTTCACTACTCATTCGAAGTGTGGCCTTGAGCAAATGGTCTAACCTTGATGGCCTCAGTTTCCCCACTTGTAAAAATGAATATGACGATGCTGACCTCATAGGGCTGTAATAAGGATCAAATAAAAAATGTGTTGTTTTGTAAACTGTAAAGGAAAGTGCACAGAAGAGGCAGGTTGTGACCTGGAAAATTCACCCCAGTAGACCTGTCTCCTTTGCCAGCTCAATGATGGATCTATAAGGTACCCTGTTTTGCTTCAAAGAGTGTCACTGTTTTTCTTTTTTTTTTTTTGGTGGGGAGGGGGTTTGTTTTATTTATTTATTTATTTTTATTTACTTATTTGGAGACATTTTCGCTCTTGTCGTTCAGGCTGGAGTGCAACGGCGCAATCTCAGCTCACTGCAACCTCTGCCGCCTGGGTTCAAGCAATTCTCCTGCCTCAGCCTCCCAAGTAGCTGGGATTACAGGCATGAGCCACTACATCTGGCAATTTTTTTTGTATTTTTACCCGAGACAGGGTTTCACCATGTCATTCAGGCTGGTCTCGAACTCCTGGCCTCAGGTGATCCACCCATCTCAGCCTTCCAAAGTGTTGGAATTACAGGCATGAGTCCCCGGCCAGGTGCGGTGGCTCAAGCCTGTAATACCAGCATTTTGGGAGGCCGAGACGGGTGGATCACGAGGTCAGGAGATCGAGACCATCCTGGCTAATATGGTGAAACCCCGTCTCTACTAAAAAATACAAAAAACTAGCCAGGCGAGGTGGCGGGCGCCTGTAGTCCCAGCTACTCGGGAGGCTGAGGCAGGAGAATGGCGTAAACCCGGGAGTCAGAGCTTGCAGTGAGCTGAGATCCAGCCACTGCACTCCAGCCTGGGCGACAGAGCGAGACTCCGTCTCAAAAAAAAAAAACCAGGCATGAGTCACCGCGCCTGGCTTGTTTTGTTATTTATTTATTTATTTACTTAAATTGACTAGTAAAAATTATATGGTATTGTTTGGTTTTTAATTGTGGGAAAATACTTCTACATAAAATCTGCCATTTAAACCATTTTGAAGTATAAAGTCAGTGGCATTAATTACATTCACAGTGTTGTGCAACCATCACAACTATCTACTTCCAAAACTTTTTTTTATCACTCCAGAGACTATGTACCCATTAAGCAGTAACTCCCCATTCCCCTCTCCCTCCAGCCCCTGATAACCGCTAACCTTTGTCTCTATGAATTCGACTATTCTAGATATTTCATGTAAGTGAGAATCATACAATATTTGTCCTTTGTATCTGGCTTATTTCACTTAGCATAATATCTTCAAGGTTCATCCCTGTTGTTGCATGTGTCAGAACTTCATTGTTTTTATGATTGAATAATATTCCCTTGCACGTATATATATCGCATTTTGTTTATCCATTCATCTGTTGGGTTGTTTCTACCTTTTGGCTATTGTGAATAATGCTGCAAAGAACACTGGCATACAAGTATCTGTTTGAGGCCGGGCGCGGTGGCTCAAGCCTGTAATCCCAGCACTTTGGGAGGCCGAGACGGGCGGATCACGAGGTCAGGAGATCGAGACCATCCTGGCTAACACGGCGAAACCCCGTCTCTACTAAAAAATACAAAAAAAACTAGCCGGGCGAGGTGGCGGGCGCCTGTAGTCCCAGCTACTCGGGAGGCTGAGGCAGGAGAATGGCGTAAACCCGGGAGGCGGAGCTTGCAGTGAGCTGAGATCTGGCCACTGCACCCCAGCCTGGGCGACAGAGCGAGACTCCGTCTCCAAAAAAAAACCAAAAAAAACAAAAAAAACAAGTATCTGTTTGAGGCCCTATTTTGATTATTTTGTGTATGTATCTAGAGTGTCATTGATTTTTTTCTTTTTTCTTTTTTTTTTTTTGAGACAGAGTTGTGATCTTGTTACCCAGGTTGGAGTGCAATGGCGTGTTCTTGGCTCACTGCAACCTCCACCTCCCAGGTTCAAGCGATTCTTCTGCCTCAGCCTCCTGAGTAGCTGGGATTACAGGCGCCTGCCACCATGCCTGGCTAATTTTTGTATTTTTAGTAGAGACAGGGTTTTACCATGTTGGCCAGGCTGGTCTCGAACTCCTGATCTCAGGTGATCTGCCGGCCTCGGCCTCCCAAAGTGCTGGGATTACAGGTGCCTGCTACCACGCCTGGCTAATTTTGTATTTTCAGTAGAGACAGGGTTTCACCATGTTGACCAGGCTGGTCTCGAACTTCTGATCTCAAGTGATCCACCTGCCTCGGCCTCCCAAAGTGCTGGGATTACAGGCATGAGCCACCATGCCTGGCCCAAGAGTGTCATTGATTTTTGACAGAGTTATTGAATATGCACCGTGGCAATGGGAAGGACCCTTGGGAACAGGGCCCAGTATCTTTGAGTGAGGGAGGGAGAGGAGCAGAGAAAGGGGAAGTTTCAGTGTGGCTATAATTAGAATTATAACAGCTACCTTGTGCCTATTGCAAAACTCTTCACAAAACACTCACCAGAAAGCATAGCCAGAGGTTCAGAGATCATATTTATTTCCTTCCTTCCTTCCTTCCTTTCTTCCTTCCTTCCTTCCTTTTTTGCTTTCTAGGCAAGGAAAGTAGCACTGAGCTGCTTCAGTCATCATATTCTTATTAATCCACAGCATTTTAGGTACCACAGAATTAGAATTTTGTAGAGCAATTCTGCACTTCTACAACTAAAGTTCTGGAAAAAGCAAAACTATGGAAACAGAAGAAAGATCAATGGTTGTTAAGGGCTGGAGTCAAGGGGAGGAACTGACCACAGAGGGGTTCAGGGGAATTTCTGGGGGGTGATGGAACTGATCTATATCTTGATTGCTGTGGCGGTTGTGCCACTGTATGCATTTTTCAAAACTGACAGAACTGTACACTAAAAAGGGTGAATTTTACTATAAGTAAATCATACCTTAATTTTTTTTTTTTTTTTTTTTTTGAGACAGACTCTGGCTCTGTCGTCCAGGCTGGAGTGCAGTGGCCAGATCTCAGCTCACTGCAAGCTCCGCCTTCCGGGTTTACGCCATTCTCCTGCCTCAGCCTCCTGAGTAGCTGGGACTATAGGCGCCCGCCACCTCGCCTGGCTAGTTTTTTGTATTTTTTAGTAGAGACGGGGTTTCACCGTTAGCCAGGATGGTCTCGATCTCCTGACCTCGTGATCCGCCCGTCTCGGCCTCCCAAAGTGCTGGGATTACAGGCTTGAGCCACCGCGCCCGGCCCAATTTTTTTTTTTTAAAAGAATGAATAAATAAATGGGGAGAAAACTAAATAATACTCCCAGCTACTCGGGAGGCTGAAGTGGGAGGATTCCTTGAACCCAGGAGGCGGAGGCTCCTGTGAGCCAAGATCACATCACTGCACTTCAGCCTCGGTAACAAAGTGAGACCCTGTCTCCAACAACAGCAACAACAACAACAACAAAAACTAAATAAGAACCTAGGCCGGGCGCATTGGCTCACGTCTGTAATTCCAGCATGTTGGGAGGTCAAGGTGGGTGGATCATTGAGGTCAAGAGATTGAGACCATCCTGGCCAACATGGTGAAACCCTGTCTCTACTAAAAATGCAAAAATTAGCTGGGCAAGGTGGTGCACACCTGCAGTCCCAGCTACTCAGGAGGCAGAATCGCTTGAACCCGGGAGGCAGAGGTTGCAATGAGCCGAGATCGTGCCACTGCACTCCAGCCTGGCAACAAAGCAAGACTCCATCTCAAAAAAATAAAATAAAATAAAATAAATAAGACCCTAGGCTCTCATGTGTTTGCATATCTTGAGAACTTTGCAAGTGACACTAACTCTAATTATTTAGCATTAGAGCATAAACTTCTATTTTTTCATTCATTCATTATAAAATGAAACCTCCGGAATCCACTATTCAACACAAAAATCAGAACATTGCTAAAAATTAAATCTACCTATTTCTCTCCCACAGGTAGATTTAATAGGAGGATCTCTGCATCCTCCCCCAGGTAATTGTGTGTGTGTGTGTGTGTGTGTTTCAGGCTGGAGGGCAGGGCAGTGGTGTTAATATGGCTCACTCCTGGGCTCAAGCAATCCTTCTGCCACAGCCTCCCAAGTAGCTGGGACTACAGATGCATGCCCAGCCTTTCTTTTTTTCTTTTTTTCTTTTTTTTCCGTAGAGACAGGTCCTTCTATGTTGCCCAGGCTGGTCTTGATGTCCTGGGTTCAACCAATCCTCCCAAATCCTTGGCTTCCCAAAGAGCTGGGATTATAGGCATGAGCCACCATGCCTAGCCCCCCAGGTATTCATTATTCTGAACTTTGTGTTTCTCATTCCCTTGCTCTTTTCTTTCCTTTCTTTTTTGGGCCAGGGTCTTGCTATGTTGCCCAGGCTGGTCTCGAACTCATTGGCTCAAGAGATTCTCTTGCCTCAGCCTCCCAAGTAGCTGGGATTACAGGCCCAGGCCACTGCACCCAACCCCTTGCTCTTTTCTTAAATGGTTTTTTTTTTCACATAAAAATTAGGCTGAAGCACATGAATTTGCCATTACTTTTAGATCAAAACAAGTCAATAACAGCAAATTCATATGGTTCAATCAAATATTATGCTTAAATGTAGTAGTTCTAGTTATTTTTGAATCATATATAAAGGATATCATTCCATATGTAGTCTTCTGAGACTTGCCTTTTTTCAATTCAATATTATATTACCACGATCCAGCCATGTAGCTATTTTTCATTCATTTTCTACTGCTCTGTAATTAATTCCTTTGCATGAATATCGCACATTTCTCTATCTCCTGTCAGTAGCATTTCCGTGTTTTCGTGTTTTCGGTTTGAGGCTACCACAAACAATATTTCTACTAACATTCTTGTATACATTCTCTACTGGTGCATTGTACAAGAGCTTACTGTGGCTGTACATAGGAATGGACTTGCTAGGTTTCAGAGTACACAGATGTTCAACTGCACAAGATGTGACTGTGAAGTGAGGATGTGACTCATTCTCTGAGCTCCAAATAAGAATACAATGTGCCACCTTCCTCAGGAGGGAATGTGGACAAGATGTGGTGGGAGGCTCTGGGGTGGAGGGTCTCTGATGGAAATTGAACACCTATGCCTGATGCATCCCAGTGATATCTTCTTGTTGCATCCATTATCTCTTTTAATCCTCCCAGTGGAAGAAAGGTACTACTATCTCCAGAGATTAGGTTTAGAGGAGGAAAGTGCCTTGCCCAAAGTCAGTTTGTGCCAACTGCCTCAGCAAACAATGTCCCTTCTCTAAGCTTCAGTTTTCTCTTACTGTAAAATTGATATGATAATACCTGACCCACTTCACAGATTAACAGTTTAGGCATGCATGGCTCCTGGAGATGCACCCTAAAAGTCACTTGTTTGTTTATTTATTTATTTATTTGAGACAGAGTCTCGCTCTGTCGCCCAGGCTGGAGTTGATGGCGCAATCTCGGCTCACTGCAACCTCCACCTCCCAGGTTCAAGCCATTCTCCTACCTCAGCCTCCAGAGTAGCTGGGATTACAGGTGCCCGCCACCACACCCGGCTAATGTTTTGTATTTTTAGTAGAGACAGGGTTTCACTACGTTGGCCAGGCTGGTCTCGAACTCCTGACCTCGTGATCCGCCCGCCTCAGCCTCCCAAAGTACTGTGATTACAGGCGTGAGCCACTGCGCCTGGCCAAGTCACTTGTTTATTAATGCTATTGTTAAGTTATTGAGTTGTTATTAATATTAAGAGGAATAGTAACCCAGGACAGTCTGAGCCTTGCCTTCTTGACATTCAATGGTGATGCCTCTTGCAGAGACCTTTTTTGGATGTAGTGACCATGGCCCATTTTGGCCACCACTTTTGATCCTGGATGTATCTTTCAGAGCTGCATATCCTGGACCCCTCCTCTACCCTACTCAGGGCCCCAGAGCTGAGGTTCCTGTCTTTACCTGCAGATTTCTCTGAAAAAAAGAAAAGGTCAACTGATCAGTGGCCCAGGCTCCCAGTTCTGCCTCAGGGCAAAGGGAGAGATTGGGGCCTAGGGCCTCATTCAGTGGAAAATATTTGTTGAGCACCTAGTATGTGCCAGGACCTGTGCTGAGCACCAGGAACACAGGGGAACAAGACCAAACCTTGTAAGGAAGGAGGCTAAAGGAAGAGACAGAAGACAAGAAAACGACAGTGTGCTGAGTACAGGGACTGTTCTATGCAACAGAAAAACAGATAGACAGGGTCAGGGAAAGCTTCCCAGAAGAGAGCTTCCCTTTGAGTTGGAGCTTTATGGCCCGGCAGGAGCTCCACAGGTGCTCAGAGACTGACAGGACCACTAGCCTGTTGAATAGAAGAGGAGACTGAGCCCCAGCGCCTCTCGACCCCTCTCCGCCACATCTCACCTACCCGGACTAGGCCGAAAGGCCGAGCACCCGAGCGGGGCCGCGCAGCTTCAAAGAGCCCAGGGGCGGGGCCTCGGTCCAGGTGCGCGGCGGCGCTTCGCGGAGGCAGGAAGTGTGTCCCTAGCGGCGGCCCGTGCAGCGCTCCCGCGAGACACTCACCTGCGCCCCAGGTGAGCGGCGAGGGGGCGGGGGAGGGGCTGAGCCGGAGGCGGCTCACCTGGCGGGACAGGTAAGCCCCGCGCGGGCCCGAGGGGGCGCAAACCAGGGCGGCGCCGGTGTGGGGAGCCCCCGAGGCTGAGCCCGGACAGGGGAGGGTCCCGGGCCCGGTTCCTCGGGGCCACCCTCCTACTTCCGGGGTGCGCGGGCCGGGCTGGGGAGCGGCCTGAGCGGGCACCCGGGCTGGGCGCGCAGAATGGGGTGAGGGGCCGCGTTCGCTCTCAGGGCTGCACTGGCTGGGTGCTGGGGCCGCGCTCACCGGGGGGCAGCGTCAGGATGGGGCAAAGGCTGGTGCTCACCCCGAGGAATCGCGTCGGGACGGGAGGGAGGCTGGGTCCGCCCGCGGGGTAGGGCCCTTGCAGCTGGAGAGTGTAGTGGTCGCCCCGAGGGCAGAGCTGGCGTAGGGGCTGTGGTAGCCCGAGGGGCAGTGCCAGGGTCTGGTTCTTCCTTGTCCCCAGGACCAGGTGCCGGCGGATATGGGAGTCTTGGGCTGCACCTTTGGGGCAGGAGGCCGGGGGTGCACTGAGCCGACGGCTGTTTCTCGAGCAGGACTGGGGTGGTCCTCCCCGGCCCGGTGTCCGAGGCTTGGCACTGGGCTGGGGGCAGAGGCTGGTGCGGCCGGGCCTGTCCTGGGGACCCTGGGAGGAGGAGACGGTACATAGACCCTTCAGTGTGTGTGTGTTCGCGAGACTAATGGGGAAGAGGGAAGCATCAGAGAGAAATCCAGGGAGGGCTGGCCGGGACCATCTGAACTCCGGGAAGATCCTTGCGGTGCCTTAGAGCGCCCAGTGACCTAGCCCCTCCCATGTGCAATGCCACTGCAGGAAGCCCCCTCACTCAGTATTTCATTTAAATCTCACGAGATTGGCGGGGCATGAAGATAGTAGTCTCTCCTTATTTAAAGATGAGGAAAGCGAGGTTAAGAATCTTGCCTCAAGCCACAATAGGGACAGGGAGCCTCTCCTCACTAAACCAAGTGACCAGGGTTCGTAGGATTGGGCGGGGTGGTGGCGGGGCGGTGGCAGCAGCAGGGTCGGGGAGATATAGCCTGGAAGAAACTGCCTGAGTTTGACTTCAGGAGCGTTCAATGGCTGGAGGGAAGTGGGGAACTGAGGCAGGCATTGTTCTTATCCCAGGTCTTGCCTCTCTTCTCATCCCAGTCCCGCTGGAGATGTGTGGCACACACAAAGTACGCAGGCTCCAGAGCTTGGCGGACCACAGTGCAAATCCTACTCCAGCCCTCTCTTGCTAGGTGTCTCTGGGGCAGTCACTTCACCTTTCTGAGCTTCAGATTCCTGATCTGTGAAATGGAGATATACTACTTATTTACAGAGCAATTGTGAGAGTCAAATAAGGTGAAAAGTCCTCTGGCCCATTCACTGCTGTTTTCTCAGCATTTAGCACAACGCTGGGCACCTCGTTGGTGCTCAATAAATACCTGTTGGATTAATTTAATTAATATTAGCGAGTCCTGAAGCTTTGGAGGTTGGGGGAGAAGAAAATAGCCAGCCCATCCTCAGGAGCCCCAGATACCTCCCAGCTCAGCGTGGTTAACTGTAGATTTGTCCACTCTCCTGAAGGCTTGAGCCTGGAAGACAGGGCTCCCAACATGGGCTCTCTCTGGGCACACGCTGGTCCATGGAGCTGGCAGCTGGCAGTTTTGACTGCCTTTTTGCTCCCAAGTAATACATGGGATGGGGTAGTGGATAAGAGTCTGGGGCCAGGCCAATTGTGTACAGATAGGTGTATGCCTTTGGACAACTTTATTTAACCTGTCTGTGCTTCAGTATAATAATACAAGTAATAATATTACAAAGAGGGTTGTGAAAATTAATTGGTTATTATGTCTGAAGTACTTAGAACAGTGTAAGCCATCAATAATCAACTCTCACTGGAGTGTAAACTCCTGAGGTTGAGGGATTTTGTCTGTTTTATCACTTTATCCATAGAATTTAGAACAGCTGGGCCGGGCATGGTGGCTCACGCCTGTAATCCCAGTACTTTGGGAGGCCAAGGCAGGTGGATCACGAGGTCAGGAGATCGAAACCATCCTGACTAACATGGTGAAACCCCGTCTCTACTAAAAATACAAAAAATTAGCCGTGCGTGGTGGCATGCGCCTGGGAGGCTACTCGGAGGCTGAGCTACTCGGGAGGCTGAGGCAGGAGAATCGCTTGCACCGGGGAGTCAGAGGTTGCAGTGAGCCAAGATCATGCCACTGCACTCCAGCCTGGGCAACAGAGCGAGACTCCATCTCAAAAAAAAATAAAAAAGAATTTAGAACAGCTGGCCAGGCACCATGGCTTATGCCTGTAATCTCAGCACTTTGGGAGGCTGAGGCAGGTGGATCACTTGAGGTCAGGAGCTTGAGACCAGCCTGGCCAACATGGTGAAACCCCATCTCTATTAAAAATACAAAAAATTTAGCTGGGTGTGGTGGCATGCACCTGTAGTTCCAGCTACTCGGGAGGCTGAGGCATGAGAGTTGCCTCCACCTGGGAGGCAGAGGTTGCAGCGAGCAAAGATCGTGCCATGCACTCCATCGTTGGTGACAGAGTGAGACTGTCTTAATAATAATAATAATAATAATAATAAATCCAGCATGTGGCACACAGTGGGCCCTCAGTAAATATCTGTTAATTCCGTGGATGTATGAATCCATACCCAACCCCACATTTCTCAAACTAAAGCAACAATTTTTAACCACTTGCCTCGGATTGCAAGGGAATTTTAAATCACCTGTTACAATTTTAATTGGGATACCTTTGCAGATGGGATTTCACTCCCTGTCACCTCCTATCCTCCATCTATACTCTGGTCAACCTAGAGCCTAAGTCTTTTTTCTTTCTACCCAATGGTCCTGATTCTACCCTGAGGCAACCTGGAATGTGTCAGTCCCCTGAGGCACCTAGTGTACCAAACGCTGTTCTAGACACTGAGGAAGAAAAGAATTACACACAGTCCCTGCATTTCAGGGTCATGGTCCTTGGGGACATAGACTTATCCTCAAACAATCAGTACATGGCTGACCCAGCTGACAGCCCAGCCGAAGGTCATGGGGAGAGGGCCTCCCATCTGACTAGTGATTCCAGAGGGTCCCTGGAGAAGGAGTGCTGAGTAGGGCCAGGAGAGTAGGTTGAAGAGTTGTAGGAATGGTTAAAGAACTGTATCCTAGGTCAGGCACAGAGGCTTATGCCTGTAATCCCAGCACTTTGGGAGGCCAGGGCAGGAGGATCACTTGAGGCCAGGAGTTCAAGACCAGCCTGAGCAACCTAGCAAGATCCCATATCTACCAAAAACCAAACCAAAACAAAAAACTAGTGGGACAGGGTGGTATGCACCTGTAGTCCTAGCTACTCAAGTGACTGAGGCAGGAGGATCACTTGAGCCCAGTTGTTTGAGGTTTCATTGAGCTATGATTACACCACTGCACTCCAATCTGGGTGACAGAGGGAGACCTTATCTCTAAAAATAAAATAAAAAATAAAAGAACTGTATCTTTCACATCCCCATTTACCAGTGGGTAACATTCCCTTTTTCCCTTTCTCTACACACACATACCTTCTGTTCATTTGTGTTTGAACCATTTGAGATTAGGTTACAGATATCCTGCCCTTTATCCCCAAGTGCTTCAGTGTATGTTTCCTAATAATAGAACATTATCTTATATAACCACAGTAATCAAATTCAGAAAATGTAACATTGATATAATACTATCAAATAACATATTTCACCAGTTATTTACATTATTCAATTTCCAATTTTTCCTCCCAATCCAGGATCCTATCTAGGATCACATTGCATTTAGTTGTCATGTTTCTCAACTTGGGCTTGTCTGTTATTTCCTCATGATTACATTTAGGTTATGCATTTTTGACAGGAATACTTCGTGAGTTGTATCCTCCTTAGTACATAGTATCAAGAGGAACATGATGTCAGTTCATCCCATTATGGTGATACTATCTTTGATCATTTGATTAAAGTGGTATCTGCCATGTTCCTCTAAACATTTTAAAGTTTTTACTTGTTACAGCAAGTAACAGGGAATGGAGGTGGCCAGAATGGGGGCTGTGACAGTATTTGGGTGAGAGATAATGATGGCCCTCTTTAGGGAGGTGGCATTAATTTTCCCCAGTGCCAAATCTGGGGTTAGATCAGGGCCAGAACTAGAACTAAAACACAGATATCCCGATGCCCAGTTCCATGTTCATCACGCACCCCCAGTTTCAGACCCCAGTGCCATTAAATCAGGAATAAAAGGATAAGGGATCAGTGTCTCAGAAAATCCAAGCTAAGGATGGTTACTGCCTGGCAAACCCCTACATGAAATCAAGGACCTTCCCAAATACACTACTGCATAATCTTCCTTCTGTCAGGCAGAGTTATTTACTCCCATGATGCTTCATATATCCTACATGCTCCATCTTACAAACTTGTTTGTTTGTTTGAGACGGAGTCTCCGTTGCATAGGCTGGAGTGCAGTGGTGCGATCTGGGCTTACTGCAATCTCTGCCTCCCAAGTTCAAGCGATTCTCCTGCCTCAGCCTCCTGAGTAGCTGGGATTACAGGCACGCTCTACCACGTTCAGCTAATTTTTGTATTTTTAGTAGAGACAGGGTTTCACCATGTCGGTCAGGCTGGTCTCGAAATCCTGACTTCATGATTCGCCCGCCTCAGCCTCCCAAAGTGCTGGGATTACAGGCATGAGCCACTGTGCCCAGCCCTCATCTTATAAACTTTTAAGCATCTGTTTTCCCTACAAAACCATGTGTGAATCATCAAGAACAGGATCTGTAGTTCATTCATTTTTGGTTCTACAGTATCCAGCACAGGGCCAGCCTCAGTGTTTATGAAGTGAATGAAGTCTTAGCTCTGAGCTTCCTAGCAACCAGGTCAGAATGGGAAAGAAGACAAATTTTGTGGTTCAGCATTTTTATCTAATCAAAGGACACCAACAGGGCTTGGTGTTAAATGTTGCTAGCAGGGCAAATGTGAGTAAGACTGAAATATTGACAGGGGACCTCTTACATTCCCAGATCTGATTTGAAGGACCAGAGGAGGGAAATAAGTGTTAATGATCAGGTTCCATAGCAAGTCTTATGAAAAGGCATTTGTTCAGCAGCCACAGAGACTCTCAACAAGAAAAACTTACCAACAACAGGAAGAAACTGGGGGAGACCACTTCACAGAAAGTGAGATCCAGGAGATCTTTCTGTAAAATAGCTATAAAAGTTACCATATTAGGCCGGGTGCGGTGACTCATGCCTGTAATTCCAGCACTTTGGGAGGTTGAGGTGGGCAGATCACCTGAGGTCAGGAGTTCGAGACCAGCCTAGCCAACATGGCGAAACCCCATCTCTACTAAAAATGCAAAAATTAGCCGGGCGTGATGTCGTATGCCTGTGATCCCAGCTACTCTGGAGGCTAAGGCAGGAGAATCTCTTGAACCTGGGAGGCGGAGGTTGCAGTGAGCTGAATTCGTGCCATTTCACCCCAGCCTGGGTGACAAAGCGAGACTCTCATCTCAAAAAAAAAAAAAAAGTACCTTATTAACCGTTTTTTGTTTTTGTTTTTTTTTTGAGACAGAGTCTTGCCACTCTGTCGCCCAGGCTGGAGTGCAGTGGCGCCATCTTGGCTCACTGCAACTTCTGCCTCCTGGGTTCAAGTGATTCTCCTGCCTCAACCTCCTCAGTAACTGGGATTACATGTGCCCACCACCTTACCCAGCTAATTTTTGTATTTTTAGTAGAGACAGGGTTTCACCATGTTGGCCATGCTGGTCTAGAACTCTTGACCTCAAATCATCTACCCACCTCAGCCTCCCAAAGTGCTGGGATTACAGGCATGAGCCACTGCACCTGGCCTAACCTTTTTTTTAAGAAACCACATTTGGCCGGGCACAGTGGCTCATGCCTGTAATTCCAGCACTTTGGGAGGCTAAGGCGGGCAGATCACCTGAGGGCGAGAGTTCAAGACCAGCCTGACCAACATGGAGAAACACCATCTCTACTAAAAAAAATACAAAATTAGCCAGGCGTGGTGGTGCATACCTGTAATCCCAGCTACTCGGAAGGCTGAGGCAGGAGAATCGCTTGAACCCGGGAGGAGGAGGTTGCATTGAGCCGAGATCACGACATTGCACTGCAGCCTGAGCAACAAGAGCAGAACTCCGTCTAAACAAACAAACAAACAAACAAAAAACAAACGAACAAAAAAAACAGAGACCACATTTAAGGGCCGGGTGCCATGGCTCACACCTGTAATCCCAGCACTTTGGGAGGCTGAGGTGGGGGGATCACCTGAGGTCAGGAGTTCGAGACCAGCCTGGCCAACATGGCCAAATCCTGTCTCTACTAAAAATACAAAAATTAGCTGGGCGTGGTGGCATGTGCCTGTAATCCTAGCTACTTGGGAGGCTGAGGCAAGAGAATCGCTTGAACCGGGGAGGCAGAGGTTGCAGTGAGCCGAGATGGTACCACTGCACTCCAGCCTCAGTGACAGAGTGAGACTCCATGTAAAAAAAAAAAAAAAAAAAAAACCCCAAGCCTGTAATCCCAGCACTTCGGGAGGCCAAGATGGGCAGATCACGAGGTCAGGAGATCGAGACCATCCTGGCTAACCCGGTGAAACCCCGTCTCTACTAAAAAAAAAATATAAAAAACTAGCTGGGCGAGGTGGCGGGCGCCTGTAGTCCCAGCTTCTCGGGAGGCTGAGGCAGGAGAATGGCGTAAACCCGGGAGGCGGAGCTTGCAGTGAGCTGAGATCCGGCCACTGCACTCCAGCCTGGGTGTCAGAGCAAGACTCCGTCTCAAAAAAAAAAAAAAGAAAAAAGAAAAAAAAAAGAAAAAACAAAACATATTTAAGCATCATTCCCATATTTAAGCATCATTCCTGTGGTATTAAATACATTCACATTGTTGTACAACTATTGCCCATCCATCTCCAGACCTTTTTCATCTTCCCCAGCTGAAGCTCCCTACCCATTCAACACTAACTCCCCAGTTCCCTCTGTCCCCAGCACCGGGCAACTACCATTCTACTTTGTGTCTTTATGAATTTGACTATTCTAGAGAGGTCATACAAGTGGAATATTACAATATTTGTCTTTTTTTTTTGAGACAGGGTCTGGCTTTGTTGCCCAGGCTGGAGTGCAATGGCACGATCTCATCTCACTGCAGTCTCCACCTCCGAGGCTCAAGTGGTCCTCCCACCTCAGTCCCCCAGGTAACTAGGACTACAGGTGTGCACCACCATGCCCGGCTAATTTTTGTATTTTTAGTAGGGATGGCTTTCACCATGTTGGCCAGGCTGGTCTCGAACTCCTGTGCCCAAGTGATCCACCCATCTCAGCCTCCCAAATTGCTGGGATTACAGGCATGAGCCACCACACCCCGGCTGTTTGTCCTTTTGTGTCTGGCTTATTTCACTTAGCATAAGTTCTTCAAGGTTCATCCATGTTGCAGCATGTATAAGAATTTCCTTTCCTGGGCCGGGTGCGGTGGCTCACGCCTGTAATCCCAGCACTTTGGGAGGCCAAGGCGGGCGGATCACGAGGTCAGGAGATCGAGACCATCCTGGCGAACACGGTGAAACCCCGTCTCTACTAAAAAAAATAAAAAATAAATTAGCCAGGCATGGTGGCGGGCGCCTGTAGTCCCAGCTTCTCGGGAGGCTGAGGCAGGAGAATAGCGTGAACCTGGGAGGTGACGGAGCTTGCAGTGAGCGGAGATTGCGCCACTGCACTCCAGCCTGGGCGACAGAGCGAGACTCTGTCTCAAAAAAAAAAAAAAAGGGCGGGCGCGGTGGCTCAAGCCTGTAATCCCAGCACTTTGGGAGGCCGAGACGGGCGGATCACGAGGTCAGGAGATCAAGACCATCCTGGCTAACCCGGTGAAACCCCGTCTCTAGTAAAAAATACAAAAAAATAGCCGGGCGAGGTGGCGGGCGTCTGTAGTCCCAGCTACTCGGGAGGCTGAGGCAGGAGAATGGCATAAACCCGGGAGGCGGAGCTTGCAGTGAGCCACTGCACTCCAGCCTGGGCGACAGAGCAAGACTCCGTTTCAAAAAAAAAAAAAAAAAAATTTCCTTTCCTTTTTAAGGCTGAATAATATTCCATTGTGTGTATATACCACATTTTGTTTAGTCATTCATCCATTGGTAGACACTGGGATTGTTTCCACCTTTTGGCTATTGTGAATAATGCTGCTGTGAACATTGGTCTAAACATCGGAGTCTCTGCTCTCAATTAGGTTGGGTATGTATCCAGAGTGGAATTGCTGGGTCATGTGGTAATTTGATGTTTAATTTTTGGAGGAACCACCATACTGTTTTCCATAGCAGCTGCACTGTTTTACATTCCCACCAGAAATGCACAAGGGTTCCAGTTTTTCCACATTATTGCCAACACTCATTATTTTCTGGGGGAAGGGAGATTATTTTTAAATACAGATTGAGAGATTGAGTATCCCTAATCCAAAAATCCAAAACACTACAAAATCTGAAAGTTGAGCACCAGGATGATACTTAAAGGAAATGCTCATTGGAGCATTTCAGATTTTTGGATGAGGAATGCTTAACAGGTGAGTATAATGTATACAATCCACAATCCAGAATCCAAAACATTTCTGGACCCAGGCATTTCAGATAAGATGTTCAACCTTTCATAGCCATCCCAATAAGCCTAAGTCACAGGGAATTTTGAAATCTGGGTTAGACCACAGAGACTTTGTGGAGGGAGGGCCACAAGATATGAGAGTTTATGGGCATACTTGCGTCCCTCCACATCCCAGGCCTCTGAGAAACTAGAAGTGTGCAGCTGCTCAAGTCAGCCCAGGAGTTAGTCCCTGACTTCTGATCCTGACCCCTTCCTGGCCTCTCCTCTGCAGGTGCCTGGCTGCTGCAAACCATGCAATGAGCCATGCCCCGCCCTGGACACCCCCGCCCAGCATCTGGGCCTCCACGCTTGGGACCCTGGGAGCGGCCAACAGAGCTATGTCTGGAGACATATGATAAACCACCTCAGCCCCCACCAAGCCGCCGCACCCGTAGACCAGACCCCAAGGACCCTGGTCACCATGGGCCAGAGAGCATTACCTTCATCTCTGGCTCTGCTGAGCCAGCCACTGAGTCCCCTGCCTGCTGCCTGCTCTGGCGACCCTGGGTGTGGGAGTGGTGCCGGGCTGCCTTCTGTTTCCGCCGCTGCCGGGATTGCCTCCAGCGCTGTGGAGCCTGTGTGCGGGGCTGCAGCCCCTGCCTTTCTACTGAGGACTCCACTGAGGGGGCTGCCGAAGCCAACTGGACCAAGGAGCACAATGGAGTGCCCCCTAGCCCTGACCGTGCACCCCCCAGCCGGCGGGATGGCCAGCGACTCAAGTCAACCATGGGCAGCAGCTTCAGCTATCCCGACGTTAAGCTCAAAGGCATCCCTGTGTATCCCTATCCCAGGGCCACCTCCCTAGCACCTGATGCGGACTCCTGCTGCAAGGAGCCACTGGCCGATCCCCCACCCATGCGACACAGCCTGCCCAGCACCCTTGTCAGTAGTCCTCGTGGCTCTGAGGAGTACTACTCTTTCCATGAGTCGGACCTGGACCTGCCCGAGATGGGCAGTGGCTCCATGTCGAGCCGAGAGATTGATGTGCTCATCTTCAAGAAGCTGACAGAGCTGTTCAGCGTACACCAGATCGATGAGCTGGCCAAGTGCACATCAGACACTGTGTTCCTGGAGAAGACCAGTAAGATCTCGGACCTTATCAGCAGCATCACGCAGGACTACCACCTGGATGAGCAGGATGCTGAGGGCCGCCTGGTACGCGGGATCATTCGCATTAGTACCCGAAAGAGCCGTGCTCGCCCACAGACCTCGGAGGGTCGTTCAACTCGGGCTGCTGCCCCCACCACTGCTGCCCCTGACAGTGGCCATGAGACCATGGTGGGCTCAGGTCTCAGCCAGGATGGTAGGTGGGGGCCCCATGGGGCTGAGGGGCAGAGTAGGGGAGGCTCTGGCCAGGGGAGGGTTGGAATGGGGTCTTTGGCCACAGTGGGTGTACCCCTCAGCTAGTCCCTGCCCTTCCTCCTCCTTTCTGTCAACTCTTGCATTCCCCCTCCCCAGCTCCCACTCTGGCCCTTCCCTGTGAGGTCTGAGCAAGGCTGAGAGAAGCATGCAGACCCTGGGAGAGCTCTCTGGCCATCGCTGCTGTCCCCAGAAAGGACAAGGTTCCCTCTGCATTCAACAAGTTTTCCCAAAAGGCTCCTCTCCCCTGCTGTCTCATGCCAGAGTAGCTTCTAGGCCTGGTCTGGTTAACAGGACCTAGGGACCCACATGAACTTGGACCTCTGACCTGTTCTGGGCTGACCAAAACTCCTACTCATCCATCACTCTGCGCATGCACACGTTGTCTATGTGTCTTTTTTTAAGCATTATTTTTCTAGCCCTGCCCAGGAGTGAGTGGCTCCTCCCTCATCGAGCTGGGAACAGAAGTAGGAAATGAGGTTGAAAGAACGTGCTAATGACCACTGCCTGCCTCACGTTCCCTCCCTAGAGCTGACAGTGCAGATCTCCCAGGAGACGACTGCAGATGCCATCGCCCGGAAGCTGAGGCCTTATGGAGCTCCAGGTGTGGTCCTGACCTAACGAGGGGTGTGGAGGGTGGGGGACTACCCTAGGGGCCCCTTACATGCTCCTCTCCCAGCTTTCTCTTGGAGTGGTGAGGATGACATCAAAAAGGGATGGGGGCCTAAGCAGCCACAGACCCATCTCCATCCAGCAAGCTGACTTAAAGTGGGTGCAGGTGCCCAAAACAGGCAAGCTGAAAGTGATCAGACCCCACACCCAGATGACTAGGAAAGTAGTGGGTGGAGAACCATCCAGCATGGTGCTGGAAAGGCACCCTGTGTGGTTCTGTTGTGGTCTTACTGCCCTTGACAACAACCCCCGGGAGTGGGATCATTATCCTTTTACACAAAGGGAGGCTAGGGCTCAGACAGGTCAATAAACTGAGTGGGTCATCCAGCCTGGATCAGACTGACCCAGGCTCAAGTCCCACTCTGCTCCTTCTCAGCAGGCTTCTCCCTGGTCGTGGGATCTGGATGAGCTCCTTCCCCTGAGCCTGTTTCTTCCTCTCCTCTCCTTCCCACCAGGGTACCCAGCCAGCCATGACTCATCCTTCCAGGGCACCGACACAGACTCATCGGGGGCACCCTTGCTCCAGGTGTACTGCTAACCCCTGCCAGGCCCAGCTGCCACACCGTTTCTGGGAGAAGCACAGCCTACAGAATGAAGAGGGGGACCAGGAACCCCTGCAGGAGGGGCTGGGCCTTAGACCTGAAGCAGTGCCCACTCTGGCTCCTCCTGCCTTGGCTGACTGGGTTCCTGGACCATGTGCATTTCACTGGGCCATAGGGTCTACATCTCTTTGCATCCCCAGCTGGTCTGATCCCTGCCTGGGCCTCTTCCTTCCTGCTCATGGTCTTCAGGTGGCCTGATCATGGAAAGTAAGGACTTAGGCATTACCTTCTGGGAGTGAACCCTGACTCTATCCCCATATTGCCACCCTCACCAATCATACAAACTTCTCCCTCCCTGGGGGAGTTCAACGGCTAAAAGAAGCTTATCTTAAATATATTGTATTGGGGGGTGGGCAGGGCCCACTCTATGTTATGTTAAGCAGTTGGTTCTGGTTCTTGGCTGATGTTCTGTATGTTAACATGACCATAGTTTTAAGGAAAAGGTAATTGGTATCTGCCTGCTTATCTTGGCTGTCCTTTCTCTCCTGTCTGCCTTCACTTAACTGCTGCGCAGAGCGGGAGACAGGATATAGGTGTCCAGCCTGGCTAGTGCTCTGCAGTTGAAGTAGGAAGAATAAAATGGGAGTAATGCCCCCATTTCAGGTTCACTGTGAGTTCCAGGAGATAAAGAACCAAGCACAGAGTCTGTGCCTGAGAAAGTTTGGATAAATGGTTTCTGACACTGTTTGAGAGGTTCTTCGAGGGAGACCTGTCTGAACTGCCTCTGCTCTCCCAGTCCACCACCTGCAGGCTGGCCTGCTTCTGCCCAGCCCCGTTTCCCCAAAGCCCTGATCATTTGTTGGCCCTACCCAGCCTTGGACCTGATGCTCCTCTCCCACTCTCTCTGTGGTGGTAACAGAGCACTGTGGTTTTCTTTTTTTTTTTTTTTTAGAGATGGAGTTTTTGCTCTTGTTGCCCAGGCTGCTGGAGTGCAATGGCGCGATCTTGGCTCACCGCAACCTCTGCCTCTCGGGTTCAAGTGATTCTCCTACCTTAGTCTCCCGAGCAGCTGGGATTACAGGCGTGTGCCACCATGCCTGGCTAATTTTGTATTTTTTAGTAGAGACAGGGTTTCTCCATGTTGGTCAGGCTGGTCTCAAACTGCTGACCTCAGGCGATCTGCCCACCTCAGCCTCCCAAAGTTCTGGGATTACAGGTGTGAGCCACCGTGCCCGGCCAGCACTGTGGTTTTCACCAATATCTTGGCTTTTCCAATAACCTTGGAGAAGGGATATTATATTTCACAGAGAGGAAACCTGGGGCTCACAGTGAGGTCAAGGAACTTAGTGGGACACGCAGTTGGTAACTGTGGCTCTGGCCTTGCTGGGGCAGACGCAGAATCCCTTCTTTAGGTATCAGAGCCCATGAGTTGAGAAGGATCCTACTTGGCTGCTCCTCACACGCAGGCTTATCTACTGGTCCTCTTTCAGCAGAGAGGCCAGGGCAGGTCCACCAGCCCATTCTTAATTAACCAGCTAGAAGGTATTGATCCAGCTCCCACATGACCCGCTGCCCCCACCGCCCTTTTTATTGTTCCAAAAGGCACCCTTTGGAAAGTAACTACTAGACAAACTGTACTTGTTTGTCCAGTTTCCTAAGGAAAACAGGATGATCTCTCGGGACTATGAACGTAGGGTCCAGTTCTAACTCCAGGCTCTGCTGTCGCATCCGGGTGGCCTCCACAAGACTAAAATGACCACAGGGCAGAACAGGAGTAGAGTGGGAGTGACACCACAAACCCTCCACTCTAGCCTCAGCCGTAGAGCACCATTTTCCAAACCTAGCCTTGTAAACCACTATTTGCATTCCCAGAAAAAAAAGGTTTAGCAAGTTTGGAAAACAAAGCTATGTACTGCATAGCCTCTCTGAAATCTTTAACAAGCTATTCTGAATTTCTTTTTTTTCCCCGAGGCAATCTCGCTCTATGGCCCAGGCTGGAGTGCAGTGGCGCATCACAACCTCCGCCTCCCAGGTTCAAGTGATTCGTCTGCCTCAGTCTCCCAAATAGCTGTGATTACAGGCAGGTGCCACCACACTCAGCTTTTTTTTTTTGAGACAGATTCTCGCTCTGTTGCTCAGGCTGGAGTGCGGTGGTGCAATCTCGCCTCACTGCAAGCTCTGCCTCCCTGGTTCGTGCTATTCTCCTGCCTCAGCCTCCCGAGTAGCTGGGACTACAGGTGCCCACCACCACACCCAGCTAATTTTTTGTATTTTTAGTAGAGACGGGGTTTCACCGTGTTAGCCAGGATGGTCTCAATCTCCTGACCTCGTGATGCACCCGCCTTGGCCTTCCAAAGTGCTGGGATTACAGGCATGAGCTACTGTGACCAGCTACTCTGAAATTCTAAAAAAGACATCTGCATTCCAGAAATTTAGGGGCCAGAGAACTAAGCACTCACAGCAAGTCAACCTAGACATTCTTGCTATAACCTCTGTGGCTCAAGCATTCTGACCTCCACCCTCTAGCCAAAGTGGGGCAGGGGTCAGCTCTGTGGGCTGGATCTGAGCAAAGGGGAGCACCTCTTCA
The DNA here is from genome assembly GCF_003255815.1 of Theropithecus gelada. Classification (NCBI taxonomy): domain Eukaryota; kingdom Metazoa; phylum Chordata; class Mammalia; order Primates; family Cercopithecidae; genus Theropithecus; species Theropithecus gelada. Next base: position 54,384,132 of record NC_037668.1, on the reverse strand, counting down.
GCCCTGGGAGCTAGCTTTGAGAAGGCCTAGAATCTGCAGAGGTCCAGGTCAGATAAAAACAATGAGGCCTCACTGGACTTTACTCTGTCCTCCTGGTAAGGTCCCTGTACCACATACACACCAGATCTGAGGCCTGAGCTGTCTTCCTGGTACCCCTCCCAAGCCAGGCAGTGTCACCTTGGCCCATGCTGCTCTTCTGTCCTGGTACACAATAGTCTCTAGTTTGAAGAATACTTGATTCACGGCTAGAGGGCAGACCCGCTGCAGTGGGCAGTGAAAATCAGATCAACAAGTCCAGCAGTCTTAAAACTGTTGGGTCGGCCGGGCGCGGTGGCTCAAGCCTGTAATCCCAGCACTTTGGGAGGCCAAGACGGGCGAATCACGAGGTCAGGAGATTGAGACCATCCTGGCTAACACGGTGAAACCTCGTCTCTACTAAAAAATACAAAAAACTAGCCAGGCGTGGTGGCGGGCGCCTGTAGACCCAGCTACTCAGGAGACTGAGGCAGGAGAATGGCGTGAACCCGGGCGGCGGAGCTTGCAGTGAGCTGAGATCCGGCCACTGCACTCCAGCCTGGGCAACAGAGCGAGACTGTCTCAAAAAAAAAAAAAAAAAAAAAAAAAACCTCTGCTGGGTCATGCGCCCCTTTGAGAACCTGACACGTGTTCTGGTCTCCGTAGCCACAAAAACTCAACCTTTGTTCAGAAACATACATAGACTAAATGCCTTGTTTTATTTATTTTTTTGAGATGGAGTCTCACTGTGTCACCCAGGCTAGAGTACAGTGGTGCCATCTGGGCTCACTGCAACCTCTGCCTCCCGGGTTCAAGCGATTCTCCTGCCTCAGCCTCCCAAGTAGCTGGGATTACAGGTGTGCACCACCACACCCAGCTAATTTTTGTATTTTTAGTAGAGACTGGGTTTCTCCATGTTGGTCAAGCTGGTCTCAAACTCCTGACGAGGTGATCCGCCCACCTCAGCCTCCCAAAGTGCTGGGATTACAGGTGTGAACCACCATACCCGGCCAAGCCCTGTTTTAATCTTCACTTTAAGTAATGAGAAACTGAGGCCCAGAGAGGGCAAGGATTTGCCCTAGGTCACACGGCAGAATCTGGGCTAGAAGCCAAACTCCCAGTTCCCAGCAGCAGCCGTAAGAGGCCTGTGCCCCAGAGAAAGGCCAGAGGCAAGAGAGGACACAGAAGGAGCTGGGCAAATTGTTTTAATGTGTAACAGTAGGCCAACTGGGGAGGACAAGGCCCCAAGCCCCAGCCTTTCTCCTGATGCCCTGGGACCTGTGTGCCTGGGACATTCCCATGCCTGCCCCAAGCCCTGAGGCCCACAAGTCCCAGAGAAGAGTGGGAAAGTAAGTTGGGTAGTTGCAGCTCAGCCCCAAGAGTTCAGGGAGGAAAAAACAGGGGCTAGTTGAATTTAGCCTTGGAAAAATCCATCTCCGGATGCTGATCCATGAACCTGGAGAAAGGGAAGCAAGAAGATGAAACAACTCATCCTTCTCTTCTAAAGCTGTCCCTTCTCCCAGCACCCCCGTGTCAAGTCTAATCTCTTTAGACCTCAGCAACACCGAGCCAGGCTGGGCAAGAGCAGTGCCCAGGGTATCTGAGACCCATTTGAGCCCCGAGGTTGGAAGCTGAGGTGCCAACACTGGCACTGTTTTCCTGTAGGTGGCAATGACCCGCCTGTTACCCCTTCCCTCCTATCATGAGCCATGAGCCGGCCTTGCCCTCAAGATGACCTCAGCAAGTGACAAGAGTAGGCAAGCCAAAGCCATAAAGCCATAAACATGGCTGGAAAGGGGGCAGGGCAGCTCCTGAGGCAGCTCAGTGATCCACTCACTGCTGTCACTAAAATCTAAGCCCCCAGGCACCCACCCTCCCCGAACCCCTCTTGCTCACTTCTTCAGAATCTCCTGTTTCTTCTGTTCGTCTGAGGTTGGCAGCCCCATGGACTTCTGTCTCTGGTCATACATCATCTTTTCCACCATGCTGCGAGTCTCACTGTCCAGGTCTGACAGCTGAGGGCAGGCAGTGACGGGAATTGGTGAAGCTCTGGAAACACCTAGGCCCCTCACCCTCCTGCCGAAGTTCTCCCAACCAGCCAGGGCTCACCTTGGAATTCTCAGGGTTAATCTTCTTGGTATTGATCTCAGGGTCACTGGACACCAAGCGGCTCCACCACTCCATCTTATTGATCTGTGAAGAGAACAACCAGGGGGTGGGAGGTGGCCTGCTCTGTGCACCAGGAATCACCCCTTAACCCTTTCACAACCAAACTCTCTCTCATCCATATCCTGCACCTGAGACCCCTGCAGGCCTATACTGGGTCCAGAGGTACAAGACTGCCCTTCCTGCAGCTAGGGGAGACACAGAGGCAAACAGTTACAAATCAGTGTGATAACGGAAAGAAAGCAGAAAGGGAGATATTCATCCAGGGTGGAGGGAGAAAAGTTTGAAAGTGACACTTGGGCTGAGCCCTAAGACAAAAAGCAGTATTCCAGATTTAAAATGGGAAGAAAATTTTCTTTTTTTTTTTTTTTTTTGAGATGGAGTCTTGCTCTTCTTGTCCAGGTTGGAGTGCTGTGGCACCATCTCGGCTCACTGCAACCTCTGCCTCCCAGGTTCAAGCAATTCTCTGGCCTCAGCCTCCCGAGTAGCTGGGATTATAGACATGTACCACCCACCACACCAGGCGGATTTTTGTATTTTTAGTAGAGACAGGGCTTCACCATATTGGGCCAGGCTGGTCTCAAACTCCTGACCTCAGGTGATCCGCCTGCTTCAGTCTCCGAAAATGTTGGGATTACAGGTGTGAGCCACCGCGTGCAGTGGTGCAGTCTCAGCTCACTGCAACCTCCGCCTCCTGGGTTCAAGCGATTCTCCTGCCTTAGCCTCCCAAGTAGCTGGGATTACAGGCGCCTACCACCATGCCCAGCTAATTTTTTTGTATTTTTAGTAGAAATGGGGTTTGCCATGTTGGCCAGGTTGGTCTCGAACTCCTGACCTCGTGATCTGCCCACCTCAGCCTCTCAAAGCACTGAGATTATAGGCATGCGCCCCACGCCCAGCCTGAAAAAGTTTTTAAGCAGGGAAGTGCCAGGCGTGGTAGCTCCTACCTCTAATCCCAACACTTTGGGAAGCCAAGGCAAGAAGATCCCTTGAGCCCAGGAGTTTCAGACCAGCCTGAGCAACATGAGACCCTGTCTCTACAAAAAACATTTAAAAATTAGCCAGGAAGGGTGGCGCTCACAGTTACTCAGGAAGCTGAGGTGGGAGGGTCGTTTGAGCCCGGGAGGTCAAGGCTGCAGTAAGCCGTGATTGCGCCACTGCATTCCAGCCTGGGTGAGTACAAGACCCTGTCTCAAAAAATAATAAATTTAAAAGGCAGGGAATAGGCCGGGAGTGGTGGCTCATGCCTGTAATCCCAGCACTCTGGGAGGCCAAGGCAGGTGAATCACGAGGTCAGGAGATCGAGATCATCCTGGCTAACACGGTGAAACCCCGTCTCTACTAAAAAATATCAGGAAAAAAAAAAAAAAAAAAGCTGGCCATGGTGGCGGGAGCCTGTAGTCCCAGCTACTCTGGAGGCTGAGGGAGGAGAATGGCGTGAACCCGGGAGGCGGAGTTTGCAGTGAGCCGAGATTGCGCCACTGCACTCCAGCTGGGCCACAAAGCAAGTACAGAGGCATGGAGGGGTGAGTGAGGGCAGCCAGTGCCAGTCGGGCAGGCTGGGACAGGGTCTTATGTGCCCTGAGAAGTTCTCCTCAGACCTTTGGCCCTTTTCAGAGACCACCTTTATTTACTGGTGTCTGTGTCCCACCTCTCTGTAAAGGCAGTGAGGTTGAGCATGTAGGCTTCCTGAGGGCACAGATTTTCCTGTTTTGTTCACTGTTCTCTCTCCAGCACTTAGAACAAGAACAGTACCACGCACAGAGTAGGTGTTCAAGTATTTGATGAACTGAATCCATGTACAGACCTAGTGAAAAAGAAGTGGCTTTAGAACCTAAGACTTTCTTTTTTATGAGACGGAGTCTTGCTCTGTCGCCCAGGCTGGAGTGCAGTGGCGCAATCTCAGCACACTGCAAGCTCCACCTCTTGGGTTTACGCCATTCTCCTGCCTCAGCCTCCCGAGTAGCTGGGACTACAGGTGCCCGCCACCTCGCCCAGCTAGTTTTTGTATTTTTTTTTTTTTTTTGAGACGGAGTCTCGCTCTGTCACCCGGGCTGAAGTGCAGTGGCCGGATCTCGGCTCACGGCAAACTCCGCCTCCCAGGTTCACGCCATTCTCCTGCCTCAGCCTCCTGAGTAGCTGGGACTACAGGCGCCTGCCACCTCGCCCGGCTAGTTTTTTGTATTTTTTAGTAGAGACGGCGTTTCACCGTGTTAGCCAGGATGGTCTCGATCTCCTGACCTCGTGATCCGCCTGTCTCGGCCTCCCAAAGTGCTGGGATTACAGGTTTGAGCCACCGTGCCCGGCCAGAACCTAAGACTTTCAATTCTGACTCCACCCCTTCCCAGAGGCAGGAGCTTGGGTAAATCAGTGACCTCTTTTTCTGACTCAAGCCTGTAATCTCAGCACTTTGGGAGGCCAAGGTGTGAAGATTGCTTGAGGCCAGGAGTTCAAGACCAGCCTGGGAAATATAGTGAGACCTCCGTGTCTCTACAAAAATTAATAACAAAAATTAGTCAAGCGTGGTGGTGTGCACCTGTAGTCTTGGCTACTCAGGAGGATGAAATGAGAGAATTGCTTGGGCCCAAGAGTTCAAGGCTGCAGTGAGCTAAGAAGGTGTTACTGAACTCCAGCCTGGGCAACAGAGTGAGACCTTGTCTTTAAGAAAATAAAACAGGGACAGATCTACTTTAAAGAGTGTTGTCATGGGGATTAAGATAATTCCACAATGGCCGGGCGCGGTGGCTCAAGCCTGTAATCCCAGCACTTTGGGAGGCCGAGACGGGCGGATCACGAGGTCAGGAGATCGAGACCATCCTGGCTAACACGGTGAAACCCCGTCTCTACTAAAAATACAAGAAAATTAGCCGGGCGAGGTGGTGGGCGCCTGTAGTCCCAGCTACTTGGGAGGCTGAGGCAGGAGAATGGCGTGAACCCGGGGGGGCGGAGCTTGCAGTGAGCCGAGATCGCGCCACTGCACTCCAGCCTGGGGCACAGAGCAAGACTCCGTCTCAAAAAAAAAAAAAAAAAAAAAAAAAAAAAAAAAAAAAAAAAAAAAAAAGATAATTCCACAATGCCCCCAGCATGGCTCCTGAGTAAAATAAGCACACATCCTCCTTTCTTCTTCCATCAACACCCCAGGCTAGAAGGGCTGGGCCTCACATACCTTCTCCAGATGCACAGTCACCACCTTGCCGTCCTCAATGAGCCACGAGCTCTCCTCCACCTTCACTTCGTTGTAAAGCTCCCCATCGATGATCGCTGGCTGCCCCTTGAGCCCCACCCGGAGGTGCCGCCGCTGGATGTCCACCACCACATCCTTTCCTTTCAGCCGGAAGTTCACACGGAAAGGGACCGCTAGCTGCATAGGGCAGAGGCAGTCAGAAGAAGCCACTAAGTGCTGCTGGTACCCCAGGCTGGCTCCCTAAGCTTCACCTCTGGTCCCTGCCACTCACGTCCAGCTCCGACAGGGTCTGGCTCCAGCGGTAATTGGGCAGGTCTGCCCCGTTGCCTAGGTTGGGCTTCAGTTTTCCTTTGTCCTTCTCATCTTCCTCCTCATCTTCCTCAGTATCCTGCTTATAATCAGGGACACTCAGCTACTTACTTGACAAACAAGACACACATTGAACCCTCACTGGGCCAAGCCCAGGGCTAGCACTGGGCATACAGTCACAAAAGAAAAGAGACTTGGTACCTGCCCACTCCACAGAGGGGCAGACCCCAAGCCTTGGTCCACCGGGAACCAGGTAAAATGTGGTTCCGATCTCAGCCTGAGAGGAGCTCAGACTATTATACCATGTGACAAAGGATATGGCTGGGCCCACAGAACCCAGCCAACCTCAGATGGGACCTGTAATAGGCACTGCCCTTTCTGGCTCTTGGGTTTTCCTGCCATAAATGGGTTAAGGCCAGTTGGTTTTTTTTTTTTTTTTTTTGAGACAGAGTCTTGCTCTGTTGCCCAGGGTGGAGTGCAGTGGCGCGATCTTGGCTCATGGCAACCTCCGCCTCCTGGGTTCAAGCAATTCTCTGACTCAGCCTCCCGAGTAGCTGGGATTATGGGTGCCCGCCACCACGCCTGGCTAATTTTTGTATTTTTAGTAAAGACAGGGTTTCACCATCTTGGCCAAGTTGGTCTTCAACTCCAGACCTCGTGATCTACCCGCCTTGGCCTCCCAAAGTGCTGGGATTACAGGCGTGAGCCACCACGCCCAGCGGGTTTTTTTTTTTTTTAACCTGGATCCTTTGGTTCAATGTCTCTGAGTGTGATCTTAAAGTATGGGGAAGATTCCCAAAGCCGGGAGGGGAGGGGTTAGGATAAGGAAGGGTATTTCAGAGAAAGCAGTAGGCAGCAGAGTTCCTGTAAGTTCCAACCTCCTGGCTCATCCCAAGTCCCTGCAGTCCATCTCACCTGCTTCCCTGGGGAGTCAAGGCTGCCGTTCTTGAGCTGGGCCTCATGATTCTCTGCATCCTTTTTCTGGAGCAAAGAGCACAGCAGTTGGCAACAGGACCCCCTGCTCAGTGCCAGTGGGGATCTGAGGGGTAGAGAAGGGAAGCCCACTCTTCACCTGGTCAATCTCTAGCTGCAGCCTCTCTGCCTCTTCATCAGTTAGCTCCTTGATCTGGGGCCCTGAGGTCTCTGACTTGGCTTCCTTGGCCAGCCTGGCCGCCCGCTCTGCCTTCTCCCGCCGCTCGGCCTCCTGCCGGGCTCTCTTCTCCCGCCGGGTCTTCTGTGCCAGCTGATTGTGGTGGCTGAAAGTCTGGGTGATAAGCTGGAGAGGGAAGAAAAGCCATGAGGCATCAGAGCAGGGGACAGTGTCCCATAGCCTGGAGTCCAGCCCTGCTCTCTACCTGCTGGGTGCAAGGGCAAAGCACTGCACCCAGAACCTCAGTTTCCTCATCTGCAAAATGAAAATACATCTGTCTCATAGGGTTGTTTTTTTTTTTTTTTTTTGAGACGGAGTCTCGCTCTGTCGCCCAGGCTGGAGTGCAGTGGCCGGATCTCTGCTCACTGCAAGCTCCGCCTCCCGGGTTTACGCCATTCTCCTGCCTCAGCCTCCCGAGTAGCTGGGACTACAGGCGCCCACCACCTCGCCCGGCTAGTTTTTTGTATTTTTTAGTAGAGAGGGGGTTTCACCGTGTTAGCCAGGATGGTCTCGATCCCCTGACCTCGTGATCCGCCCGTCTCGGCCTCCCAAAGTGCTGGGATTACAGGCTTGAGCCACCGCGCCCGGCTGTCTCATAGGGTTGTAATGAGAATACCTGCAAAGCACCTGTCTCAATAAACTGGCTGCTTTAAAAAGTGACGCTTGGCCGGGCGCGGTGGCTAATGCCTGTAATCCCAGCAATTGGGAGGCCGAGGAGGGCAGATCACGTGAGGTCAAGATCATCCTGGCCTTCATAGTGAAACCCGTCTCTACCAAAAATACAAAAAAAAAAAAAAAAAAAAAAAAAGCTGGGCATGGTGGTGTGTGCCTGTAGTCCCAGCTATTCGAGAGGCTGAGACAGGAAAATCGCTTGAACCTGGGAGGCAGAGGTTGCAGTGAGCCGAGATCGTGCCACTGCACTCCAGCCTGGTGACAGAGCAAGACTCCATCTCAAAATAAATAAATAAATAAAGGAATTGCAGACTAGTCTGGCCAACATGGTGAAACCCCGTCTCTACTAACAATACAAAAAATTAGCCAGGCATGGTGGCGTGCGCCTGTAATCCCAGCTACTCATGAGGCTGAGGCAGGGGAATTGCTTGAACCAGGGAGGTGGAGGTTGCAGTGAGCCGAGATCAGGCCACTGTACTCCAACCTGGGCGACAAAGTGAGACCCTGTCTCAAAAAAACAAAACAAAAAAAGTGACGCTGGTAAAAGCAAAAACTCAAGCCTCAGTCCCTCACAAGCCTTTCTTGAATTCTCAGGCCCACAATGACCGGCTCTTCTGACTAATCACTCTTACTCTTAGTGCATCCTGTCTCCAAGACCACAGTCCAGCTATGCAAGACTTGACACCACACCCAGAAAGGCCACGTTAGCAGAAAGCCAGGGAGCTTTCTTTTCTTTTTCTTTTTTTGAGATGAAGTCTCACTCTTGTTGCTCAGGCTGGAGTGCAATGGCGCGATCTCAGCTCACTGCAACCTCCGCCTCCGGGGTTCAAGTGATTCTCTTGCCTTAGCCTCCCGAGTAGCTGGGATTACAGGCATGTGCCACCACGCCTGGCTAATTTTGTATTTTTAGTAGAGATGGGGTTTCTCCATGTTGGTCAGCCTAGTCTCAAACTCCTCACCTCCAGTGATCCGCCTGCCTCAGCCTCCCAAAGTGTTGGGATTGTAGGTGTGAGCCACCGTGCCCAGTCAAAGCAAGGAAGAGCCTGTTCACCCTCTCTCCAGCCAGCAAGCTGTTAACTTCAAATCCTTTCTCTCCACTATACCTTCCCAAGTTTCCACCCCACGATGTGCTAGCCAGCTTCCCTGCTACCCAAGGGCGACCCTCCACCCATACTATTGCCACCTGTCATTATTTGGCTCCTGGCCTTAGACAAGTGAACAACTTTGACTCTTTCTAAGCCTCAGTTTCCTTATCCGTCATGAGGATTGAGTATGACAGCACAAATCAAGAGCCTAGTGAGGTCCACATCACAGGGTTCCCCTGACCTGCAGCATCAGCATCACCTAGAACCTGTTAGAAACGCTAAATCTTAAGCCCCACTCCAGATCTACCGGATCAGAAATTCTGGGGTATGGCCAGGCAATCCGTATTTTTAACAAGCCCTCCTGGCCAAGTTCCATGCATACTTCAAAGTCGCACCTAGATTTGAGTTCCTGGTCTACTCTTACTTGCGTGACCCTAAGGTCATGTCTCTGTACCTCTATCTTGTTGTTACTATTTTTGAGGCAGGGTCTCACTCACCCAGGCTGGAATGTAATCAACCTCCCTGGGCTAAGGTGATCCTCCCACTTCAGCCTCCCCAGTGGCTGGGACTATAGGTATATGCCACCATCCCTGGCTAATGTTTTTATTTTTTGTAGAGACAAGGTTTCGCCATGTTGACCAGGCTAGTCCAAACTCCTGGGCTCAAGTGATTCACCTGCCTCTTCTTCCCAAAGTGCTGGATTTACAAGTGTGAGTCATTATGCCCGGTCTATGTTATTATTTCTGAAAGCAGTCTTGGCCAAGTGTGGTGGCTCATGCCCATAATCCCAGCACTTTGGGAGGCCGAGGCGGGCGGATCACCTGAGGTCAGGAGTTCTTGACCACCCTGGTCAACACGATGAAACCCTGTCTCTACTAAAAATACAAAAATGAGCCAGGTGTAGTAGCACATGCCTGTAGTCCCAGCTACCTGGGAGGCTGAGGTGGAAGAATCACTCGAACCCAGGAGGCAGAGGTTGTAGTGAGCAGAGGTCGCGCCACCATCCTGGGCAACAGAGTGAGACCCTGTCTCAAAATAAATAAATAAATAAAAGCAGTCTTGGCATATGTTGTTCTTTGCCTGGAATGTCTCGTCCCCACTCTCAGGTCACCTGGCAAACCAATTCATCCTCCATGACCAGTCAAGTGTCAAAGTTTCACCTCTGGCCCAGGAACATACCCTTAGGACACTCAACTCAATGCCAACCCATACGCAGTGTGCATGTGCACACACACGCACACACCTCTAGAGGCCTTGCCATGTGATCAGTGGTCAATAAACCCTCTTTCAAGCATCTCTAAGACAGAACTGCAGGGAAAGCTCTGCAGGGGCTCAAGGTCACAGAAGTCACCCACGGGGCCCCAGACCTGGGGTTCTGCTAAATGCCCTGTGGATTCTCATCCATTTGATGCCAATTTCTCCTGCTATGCCCAAACCCCCTGCCCCATGCCACACCACAGTAGCTCCACACTCTACAAGGTTAAAGAACACCAAATATACCTCCTAAACCACGAATTAAACTGGTAGGGGAGGCCATTCTGCTGTTAATGGAAGCCATGGGTCATAATTACGCCAGCAGAGGCTGTTCCACCACAGGGCCTTGTTCCCAAGTCCCTAGTCAGAGACCTTGAACTAAAGCCATTTGCCAACCAGTGGCCAAAGGGAGGTGGGAACAGGGCCCTCCCCTCTCCCAGCTCCACTGAATCATGTCACATCCCATTTGTACTGTTCCTTCCTAGCTCCTGGAGGTTAAGCAAGGGCAGAGCTAAACCACCAGGCAGAGTCAAGGCCAATCACAGCAGCCTCTGACCCCTCCTCCCATCAACTTGACCTAAGCCCAACCTCAGACAGATAACCCCAGCGGTGTGGAAGCCTACCCAGAGGCTGTCACAGACTCAAGCTTCAGTCACTGGACACATATTTGGGAACCACAGCCAACCAGGGTGGGGAGGGCTGGGCCTGCTCTAACGCCAAGCCTGTCGCTCTCCCCGAGAAGAGGCCCAGGACAGTACAGGCATGTGTCACAATGCCAGCCCTCTCAAATACTTTTCAGAAGGCAGAAGAATTTTATGAAAGAGTTGTTATTAAAATGCTAATCCAGGTCAGGCACGGGGGCTCCCATCTGTAATTCCAGCACTTTGGGAAGGAGAGGCAGACAGATCACTTGAGCCCAGGAGTTTGAAACCAGCCTGGGCAACATAGGAAGACCCTGTCTCTATAAAAAATACAAAAATTAGCTGAGTGGAGTGGTACGTGTCTGTAGTTCCAGCTACTCGAGAGACCGAGGTAGGGGAATTGCTTGAGCCCGGGTGGTCAAGGCTCCAATAAGCCATGATCACACCACTGCACTCCAGCCTGGGAGACAGAGCAAGACTCTGTCTCAAAAAAATAAACAAATAAATATAAATAAAAATAAATAAATAAATGCTAACGCACTGGGGAACTACAACTGTGCAAATAAATTGAAGTTTACCAGGCACAGTGGCTCATACCAGTAATCTCAGCACTTTGGAAAGGTCGAGGCGGGCAGATCGCTTGAGCTCAGGAGTTTAAGACCAGCCTGGGCAACATGGTGAGACCCCGTCTATACCAAAAATACGAAAATATTAGCTGGGCATGGTGGCACATGCCTGCAGTCCCAGCTACTCGGGAGGCTAAGATGGGAAGACTGCTTGAGCCTAGGAGCCGGAGGTTGCTGTGAACCGAAGGTTACAGTGAGCCGAGATTGCGCCACTGCACTACAACTTGCGTGACAGCGAGAACCTGTCTCAAAACAAAAAACCCCCTAAACGATGGGGTTTGGAGTTTCTAGGTTGGTGAACACATCAAAGTGTTGGGAGGGTGGCACACCCAGAGAGGGTATGGAGGCTCCATGCCCCATCCCAATACCTAGCCCTACACAGCTATTTGGCTGTTCCTGAGTTATGTCTTTTATAATAAACCAGTAACAGTAAATAAAGCACTTTCCTGAGTTCTGAATCATTCTAGCAAATTATTAAACCTGAAAAGGTGGTCATGGCAAACCCCAGTTTATAGCTGGTTGGTCAGAAGTACACAAGGCAACTTGGAACTTATGACTGATGTGTCAAGTGGCCGCCGTCTTATGGGACTGAGTCCTTAACCTGTGGAAGCTGCAGTAATTCTGGGTAGTTGGGGTCAGAATTCAATTGAATAGTAGGACACCCAGTTGGTGTCCAGAGAACTGGAGAACTGGTTTGTTTTTGTTTTTTGGTTTTTTTTTTTTTTTTTTTTTGAGACGGAGTCTCGCTCTGTCGCCCAGGCTGGATTGCAGTGGCCGGATCTCGGCTCACTGCAAGCTCCGCCTCCCGGGTTCACGCCATTCTCCTGCCTCAGCCTCCGGAGTAGCTGGGACTACAGGTGCCCGCCACCACGCCCGGCTAGTTTTTTGTATCTTTTGGTAGAGACGGGGTTTCATTGTGTTAGCCAGGATGGTCTCGATCTCCTGACCTCGTGATCCGCCCGTCTCGGCCTCCCAAAGTGCTGGGATTACAGGCTTGAGCCACCGCGCCCGGCCGAACTGGTTTGTTAAGTGGTAGAAAAACCCACACATTTGGTGTCAGAACTGCTGTGAGTCAAAACCACTCTTAGGATGCAATATGCAAAATCCAGATTGTGGGAAACTTTGCCAGGACAAATAACCATTTCTTCAAAAAACAAATTGCAAGAAAAAAAGAGATCTCTTGTGTTTTATTTTTTAAATCTTTACATTTTCTTCTGTAGGCCAGGCAGGGTGACTCATGCCTGTAATCCCAGCGCTTTGGGAGGCCGAGGCGGGTGGATCACCTGAGGTCAAGAGTTAGACCACTGGAGTTTGAGACCAGCCTGGCCAACATGGCGAAACCCTGTCTCTACTAAAAATACAAAAATTAGGCCGGGCTCAATGGCTCACGCCTGTGATCCCAGCACTTTGGGACGCCGAGGCGGGCGGATCACCTGAGGTCGGGAGTTCCAGACCAGCCTGACCAACATGGAGAAACCCTGTCTCCACAAAAATTAGCCAGGCGTGGTGACGCATGCCTGTAATCCCAGCTACATGGGAGGCTGAGAAAGGACAATCGCTTGAACCCGGGAGGCAGAGGTAGTGGTGAGCTGAGATCAGGCCACTGCACTCCAGCCTGGGCAACAATAGCAAAACTCCCTCTCAAAAAAACAAAACAAAACAAAACAAAAACAGAAAAACAAAAATTAGCCGGGCCTGGTGGTGGGTGCCTGTAATCCCAGCTACTTGAGAGGCTGAGGCAGAACTGCTTGAACTCAGGAGGCGGAGGTTGCAGTGAGCCAAGATCATGCCACTGCACTCCTGCCTCATCACGAGAGTGAGACTCCAAGTCAAAAAAAAAAAAAGCCGGGCGCGGTGGCTCAAGCCTGTAATCCCAGCACTTTGGGAGGCCGAGGCGGGTGGATCACGAGGTCAGGAGATCGAGACTATCCTGGCTAACATGGTGAAACCCCGTCTCTACTAAAAATACAAAAAACTAGCCGGGCGTGGTGGCGGGCGCCTGTAGTCTCAGCTACTTGGGAGGCTGAGGCGGGAGAATGGCGTGAACCCCGAAGGCGGAGCTTGCAGTGAGCCGAGATCACGCCACTGCACTCCAGCCTGGGAGCACAGCGAGACTCCGTCTCAAAAAAAAAAAAAAAAAAAAAAAAAATTTTTTTTGTAGAGATGGAGTCTCACTATATTACCCAGGCTGGTCTTCAACTCCTGGGCTCAAGCGATCCTACCACCTCAGCCTCCCAAAGTGCTGTGATTATAGGGCTGAGCCACTGTGCCTGATCCTTAATTTTTTGTTTTTGAGGTCTCTTAATCTACAGGTTTCTATCACCCAGTGTAACGTGTGAACCTTGTTTGAATTGGGAATCAAACAATCGTAATCAAATAACCCAATTAAAAAAAGACAAATGTCTTAAAGAGAAATGTGGTGCCTGCTTCCCCATCATCTTCCAACCTCACTGTAAGTTTCCTAAGGCTTCCTCAGCCATGTAGAGCTATGAGTCAATCAAACCTCTTTCCTGGCCGGGTGCGGTGCCTCATGCCTGTAATCCTAACACTTTGGGAGGCCGAGGGGGGCAGGTCACCTGAGGTCAGGAGTTCAAGACCAGCTTGGCCAACATGGTGAAACCCTGTGAAACCCTGTCTCTACTAAAAATACAAAAATTAGCCACGTGTGGTGGTGGGCACCTGTAACTCCAGCTACTCGGGAGGCTGAGGCAGGAGAATCGCTTGAACCCAGGAGGCGGAAGTTGCAGTGAGCTGAGATCACACCACTGCACTCCAGCCTAGATGACAGAGCAAGACTCTGTCTCAAAAAAAAATAAATACATAAAATAAAAAAACAGAACAACCTCTGTCCTTTATAAATTACCCAGTCTCAGGTATTTCTTCACAGCAGCATGAGAGCGAACTAATACCTTGTCAGAGATGAGCTTTGGACTTGGACTTGTGGGTTAATGCAGAAATGAATTCAGACTTTGTGGGGCTGTTGGAAGGGCATGATTATGTTTTGAAATGTGAGGACATGAGATTTGGGAGGGGCCAGGGGCAGAATGATACAGTCTGGCTCTGTTTCCCCACCCAAATCTCACCTTGAATTGTAATTCCCACATGTCAAAGGCAGTACCAGGTGGAGGTAATTGAATCATGGGGGTGGTTTCCCCCATGCTGTTCTCATGATACGAGCGAGTTCTCACAAGATCTGATGGTTTTATTAGCCTCTGGCATTTCCTCTGCTGGCACTGATTCTCCTGCCACTCTGTGAAGGAATGCCTTCCTCTATGATTTTAAGTTTCCTGAGGCCTCCCCAGTCATGCAGAACTGTGAGTCAATTAAACCTCTTTACTTTTTTTTTCTTTTTTGAGACAGAGTCTCGCTCTCTCGACAGGCTGGAGTGCCGTGGCACGATCTCAACTCACTGCAACCTCTGCCTCCTGGGTTTAAGCGATTCTCTTGCCTCAGCCTCCTAAGTAGCTGGGACTACAGGCGCACACCACCACACCCAGCTACTTTTTGTATTTTTAGTAGAGCTGGGGTTTCACCGTGTTGGCCAGGATGTTCTTGATCTCCTGACCTTGTGATCTGCCCGCCCTGGCCACCCAAAGTGCTGGGATTACAGGCGTGAGCCACCGTGCTCAGTTGTAAACCTCTTTTCTTTATAAATTACCCAGTCTAGGGTATAGCAGCATGAGAACGGACTAATACAGAACCCTCATGTACTATTAGTGGTAGTGTCAAATGGTGCATCTGCTATGGAAAAGATCATGGCATTTCCTCAAAAAACTAAAAACTGGCTGGGTACAGTGGCTCACACCTGTAATCCTAGCACTTTGGGAGGCCGAGGCGGGTGAATCACCTGAGGTCAGGAGTTCGAGACCAACCTGGCCAACATGGTGAAATCCTGTCTCTACTAGAAATACAAAAATTAGCCAGCTGTGGTGGCACACGCCTGTAATCCCAGCTACTCAGGAAGCTGAGGCAGGAGAATCACTTGAACCCAGGAGGCAGAGGTTGCAGTGAGCTGAGACTGCATCATTGCACTCCAGCCTAGGCAACAAGAGTGATACTCTGTCTCAAAAACAAAACAAAACAAAAACAAAAACAAAAGCAAAACAAAAACTACCATATTATTCAATAGATTACACTGCTGAGTAATACCTACAAGAATTGAAAGTAGAATCTCAAAGATTTGTGCACCTATGTCCACAGAAGCACTATGCACAAAAACCAAGGGGTGAAAGCAACCCAAAAGTCCATCAAGAGAAGAATAGATTAAAAAAAAAAAATTGTGGCTGGGCGTAGTGGCTCAAGCCTGTAATCCCAGCTCTTTGGGAGGCCGAGTTGGGCAGATCACAAGGTCAGGAGCTCGAGACCAGCTGGCCAATATGGTAAAACCCCGACTCTAATAAAAATACAAAAATTAGCCGGGAATAGTGGCGTGTGCCTGTAGTTCCAGCTACTCGGGAGGCTGAGGTTACAATGAGCCGAGATCGTGCCACTGCACTCCAGCCTGGGCAAGAAACAGAGCAAGACTTGTCTCAAAAAAAAAAAAAGTGATATATATATATAATGGAATATTATTCAACCTTAAAGGGGATGGAAATCCTGTCACATACTACAATGTGGATAAATCTGTGGACATTACATTAAATGAAAAAAGCCAGTCACAAAAAGATACATATTGTATGATTCCATTTATATGAAGTATCTAAAGTAGTCAACCTAGACAGAAAATAGAACAGCAGTTACCAGGAGGTAGGGGAGGGAGCAAAACGAAGTTGTTTAATGGGTACAGGGTTTCAATTTCACAAGATGCAAAGAGGTTTTACAAATATGTTTCATAATCTAAGTACACTTAACACTACTGAACTGTACACTTAAAAATGCTTAACATGGGCCAGCACAGTGGCTCACATCTGTTATCCTAGCAATTTGGGAGGCCGAGGCAGGTGGATCACTTGAGCCCAGGAGTTAGAGACCAGCCTGAGCAACATGGTAAAACCTCATCCCTACAAAAAAATAGAAAAATTAGCTGGGGGTCGGGCACAGTGGCTCACGCCTGTAATCTCAGCACTTTGGGAGGTTGAGGCAGGAGGATCATGAGATAAGGAGTTCAAGACCAGTCTGACTGACTTGGTGAAACCTCATCTCTACTAAAAATACAGTAATTAGCTGGGCATGGTGGTATGCACCTGTAACCCCAGCTACTCAGGAGGCTGAGACAGGAGAATCGCTTGAACTGGGGAGGCAGAGGTTGCAATGAGCTGAGGTCGCACCACTCATACTCCAGCCTGGGCAACAGAACGAGACTTCGCCTCAAAAAGAAAAAAAAAGCCAGGCGCGGTGGCTGAAGCCTGTAATCCCAGCACTTTCGGAGGCCGAGACAGGCGGATCATGAGGTCAGGAGATTGAGACCATCCTGGCTTACACGGTGAAACCCCGTCTCTACCAAAAAATACAAAAAAACTACCCGGGCGAGGTGGCGGGCGCCTGTAGTCCCAGCTACTCGGGAGGCTGAGGCAGGAGAATGGCGTAAACCCGGGAGGCGGAGCTTGCAGTGAGCTGAGATCCCGCCACTGCACTCCAGCCCAGGCAACAGAACGAGGCTCCGCCTCAAAAAAAAAAAAAAAAAAAAGAAAAAAAAAAATTTAGCTGGGCATGATGGCACTGGAGTCCAAGCTACTTAAGAGGCTAAAGTGGGAGGATCACCTGAGCCTTGGGGAGGTCAAGGTAAGTTGTGATCGTGCCACTGCACTCCAGTGGCTGACAGAGTGAGACTCTGTCTCAGAGGGAAGAAAAAAAAAAAGGGCCAAGCATTTTCAGAGGCTGAGGCAGGCAGATCACAAGGTCAGGAGTTCGAGACCAGTCTGGCCAATATTAGTGAAACCCTGTCTCTACTAAAAATACAAAATTTAGCCAGGCATGGTGGTGGGCACCTGTAGTCCCAGCTACTTGGGAGACGGAGGCAGGAAAAATATTTTTTTTTTTTTGAGACGGAGTCTTCTTCTGTCGCCAGGCCACAGGCAAGTGGCGATCTTGGCTCACTGCAACCTCCAACTCTCAGGTTCAAGCAATTCTCCTGCCTCAGCCTCTTGAGTAGCTTGTGCCACCACACTCGGCTAATTTTTGTATTTTTAGTAGAGACAGGGTTTCACGGTGTTGGCCAGGATGGTCTCGATCTCCTGACCCCGTGATCCACCCGCCTCGGCCTCCCAAAGTGCTGGGATTACAGGCATGAGTTACCGCGCCTGACTGGCCGGAGAAATCTCTTGAACCTGGGAGGCAGAGGTTGTAGTGAGCTGAGATGGTGCCACTGCACTCCAACCTGGGCAACAAAGCGAGACTCCATCTCAAAACAAAAACAAAAACAGGCAGGGCGCAGTGCCTCATGCCTGTAATCCCAGCACTTTGGGAGGCCAAGGCAGGCAGATGACCTGAGGCCAGGAGTTTGAGATCAGCCTGGCCAACATGGTAAAATCCCATCTCTACTAAAAATACAAAAATTAGCCAGGCGTGGTGGCACACGCCTGTAATCCCAGCTACTCGGGAGGCTGAGGTGGGAGAACTGCTGGAACCTGGGAGGCAGAGGTTGCAGTGAGCTGAGATGGTGCCACCACACTCCAGGCCGGGCAACAGAGCGAGACTCCATCTCAAACAAACAAGCACACAAACAAAAAAATCAAAACAAAGGTTAAGAGGGTAAATTTTATGATGTGCTTTTTACCACACTTTTTTTTTCTGAGACAAAGTCTCGCTCTGTTCCCAGACTGGAATGCAATGATTTTCAATTTTTTTGTACAGATATGGTCTATGTTGGACCAAACTGTCTTGAACTCCTGGCCTCAACTGATCCCCCCACCTCAGCCCATAATTTTTTAAAAAACAAAAGAGCTGGGCGCAGTGGTTCATGCCTGTAATCCCAGCACTTTGGGAGGCCAAGGCGGGAAGGTTGCTTGAGATCAGAAGATCGAGACCAGCTTGGGCAAGATGGTGAAACCCCCACTCTACAAAAAATACAAAAATTAGCTGGGCATGTTGGGGCACGCCTATAGTCCCAGTTACTCAGGAGGCTTAAGTGAGAGGATCACCTGAGCCTAGTGGTCGTGGCTGCAGTGAGTCATGATCGCACTACTGGACACCATCCAGGCTGGGCAGCAGAGCGAGACCCTGTCTCAAAACAAAACACAACAGTAAGAGAGCACTGAGGGAAATCAGAACCCTGAGTGGATGTGGATCTCTGGTAATATTTAAAGAATTAGTATGCCTTTTTGGAGGAAGTAATACCATTACAGTTATGTTTTGTTGTTGTTGTTGTTGTTGTTTCTGAGACGGAGTTTCACTCTTATTGCCCAGGGTGGAGTGCAGTGGTGCAATCGCGGCTCACTGCAACCTCCGCCTCCTGAGTTCAAGCGATTCTCCTGCCTCAGTCTCCCGAGTTGCTGGGATTACAGGCACCCACCACCATGCCCAGCAAATTTTTGTATTTTTAGTAGCGACAGGGTTTCACCATGTTGGTCAGGCTGGTCTCGAACTCCTGACCTCAGGTGATCCACCCGCCTCAGCCTCCCAAAGTGCTAGGATTACAGGCGTGAGCCACCACACCTGGCCCTACAGTTATGTTTTAAAACAGTAACTTTTCTTTTAGTCACACAATATTTACTTATCAAAAAATACGCCTTCAATGATATGTAAGTGGAATGTAATAGGGCAGTCCCACCGTACCCATGGGGATTCGTTCCAGGACCACTCCTCAGCACTAATTTCTCAGGATGCTCAAGTACCTTATATAAAATGGCATTTTATTTGCATATAACCTACACACATCTTCCTATATACTCTCAATCATCTCTAGATTACCTAATACCTAATACAATGTAAGTGCTATGGATGTAAATAATTAGATTGTATTTTTTTTTAATGTGGTGTTTTGTTTTTGTTTTTTTAGATGGGGTCTTGCTATGTTGTCCAGGCTGATTTCAAATTCCCGGGCTCAAGCCATCCTCCCATCTCAGCCACCCAAGTAGCTGGGATTACAGGTGTGCATCACCACGTCGGGCTTAACTCATATTATTTTTTATTATTGTACTCTCGTTTAAAAAAATTTTTTTTCCAAATATTTTCCATCAGTGGTTGGTTAAACTCATGGATGTAGAGCCCACAATACAAAGGATCAACTGTATTTGTCCTTTTGTGACCAGCTTATTTCATGTAACACGATGTCCTCCAAGGTACATCCATGTAGCAATGGACAGGATTTCTTTCCCTTTTAAGGCAGAATAACATCCCAGAATATGTCTATACCACATTCTGTTTATCCATTCACCTGCTGATGGAGCCTTTGGTTCCTTCCACCTTTTGGCTATTGTGAATAAGGAGTGAACATGGGTGTGCAAATAAATCCTCCTTCCAATTCTTTTGGGTATATACCCACAAGAATGACTGCCGGACCATACGATAGTTCTATTTTTTAATTTTTTGAGAAACTGCCATAACGTTTTCCATAGCAGATGCACCATTTGACATTCCCACCGACAGTATACAAGGGTTCCAGTTTCTCCCTATCTTTGTCAACATTTGTTATTTTGTTTTTTTTTTTAACAGATGCCATCCTAACAAATGTGAAGTAGTATCTCATTATGGGTTTTGTTTTGGAAACAAAGTCCTGCTCTGTCACCCAGCCTGGAGCATAGTGGCACAGCGGCGCAATCACAGCTCACTGCAGCCTCAACCTCCCAGGCTCAAGCAATCCTCCTACCTCAGTCTCCCAAGTAGTTGGGACTAGAGGCGTGTGCCACAAGGCCTGGCTAATTTTTATTTATGAGTTCCTAAATATGAAATTAACCATTAAATGTTATTCATCCTCTGCACTACATATTTTCGTATAATCTAGTGTTCTTCAATTGACTTAAATATGTCTCTTTTACCATTTACAAATTTTCAGCACTTGAAAAGGCAAACAGCTATCTCTTCTTTTATAGCTTCCAGTTTTCTAATCTTGAAGTCTCCCCCATATAAGACTACAGATTCCTAGCTTTCCTTACAGGATTTTTCTTACCTGTATTTTTTTTTTTATAGAGTATGACAGATGGTAAATTTTGGTTTTCTAACCAAAAAAAATTCCACGTAGCAGCATGACTTATTGAATCATGCTTTGCCTAATGAACTGAATTACCACATTAGACACATTAAATCCTCATAAATGCTAGACTTTATTTCAGGATTCTCTAGTCTGCTTCACTGGTCCATTTTTCTCTTCTTCTATCAATGCCATATTGATTAGATCGCTATGGCTGTATTCAAGTCTACAATTCCTAGTCCCAAAAGCTATAAAATCTAAGAGTGCTTTTGTAATTTTTTGTAAGTTTGCAGTATCAGGTATTCTCTACAGAAATATTAATGTGTTTTGTTACAGGATGCAGCTCCTGGCCCTAGGATTGGATTATGATCTATAATGCACATTATATGCACTGTATTGCCTTCCCGAAATCCAAATAATTTTAAATACCAAAACACATGTGGCCCCAAGGGATTCTGAAGTGGATTGTGGTCTTTTGCCTTTTTTTTAATCCTTGTAACTTCCTTGTGAGGTAAGGATTATTCCCTCTTACAGTTAAGCAAAATTAGAGGCTGGGCGCGGTGGCTCATGTCTATAATCCCAGCACTTTGGAGGGCCGAGGCGGGCAGATCACGAGCTCAGGAGTTCAAAACCAACCTGACCAACATGGTGAAACCCCCGCTGTACTAAAAATACGAAAATTAGCTGGGCGTGGTGGCAGGCGCCTCTAATCCCAGCTACTCAGGAGGCTGAGGCAGGAGAATCACTTGAACCCGGGAGGCGGGGGTTGCAGTGAGCTGAGATTGCTCCACTGCCCTCCTGCCTGGGTCATAGAGCAAGACTCCGTCTCAAAAGAAAAAAAAGAAAGAAAAATTAGGTAGTCCCAGCACTTTGGGAGGCTAAGGCAGCTGGATTGCGCCACCGTGCTCACGCCACTGTGCTCCAGCTGGGACACAACAGAGCAAGACCCTGCCTCAAACATACACACACACACACCCCCCCAAGGGTTCATCTCTCTCCCTTCTTACAGCTATTTATCCTTCATACCTGAGGCATCACTTCCTCACAAAGTCTTCTCTGAGCCCCCAACCTAAGTTAGTTTTACGTTCCCAGGGCTTCTGCCCCAACACCCACTACTTTTTCACTGCTTGTTTTTTTTGTTTGTTTGTTTTTGGCTACACTGTGAGATCCATGAAAACAAAGAACAAATCTGTATTCACCTCTGCAATCCCAAAGGGTCTGATACAGCACCTAACACAATCCAAAGTGTTAAGTGCGGTGGCTCATGTCTATAATCCCAGCTCTTTGGGAGGCCGAGGCGGGCAGATCACCTGAGGTCAGGAGTTTGAGAACAGCCTAACCAACATGGTGAAACCCGTCTCTACTAAAAATGCAAAATTAGCCAGGCATGGTGGTGCATGCCTGTAATCCCACCTACTTGGGAGGCTGAGGCAGGAGAATCACTTAAAACTTGGGAGGCAGAGGTTGCAGTGGGTCGAGATCATGCCATTGCACTCCAGCCTGGACAACAAGCATGAAACTCCGTGTCAGAAAAAAAAAAAAAAAGAAAAGAAAAGAAAAAATAAATGATTAGCCCCAAAACCTATAAAAACTAAAAGTGCTTTTGTATTTTTGGTAAGTTTGCGGCATGAGGTATATACAGGTAGTCTGACCCACAGAAAAGCCAGAGGTGTTAGTGACAATACAGAAAGAATATCTGAGCTAGAAGGGGTCTACTTTCTCCCATTTTACAGATGGAAAGATGGAAAGAACGAGAGCATTGCTGGGAACTCGACTAAGTAACATAGCTAGACCAAGAACCTGGGACTCCTACTGTTAGGTAATGTGTCTACAACAGAGTGGCCTCAAACCTTCAAGACACATTAAAGAGTTTACCAACTTGTTAGAATCCTGAAGCCACAGAAACAGTTTGCAAAGAACGTCTCCTTCTTATTATGTCTCTTATTTATGTCTATTATAAAGATAATGGTGCCGGGCATGATGGCTCACGCCTGTAATTCCAGCTACTCAGGAGGCTGAGGCACAAGAATTGCTTGAACCCAAGAGGCGGACATTGCAGACAACCAAGATTGCACCATTGCACTCCAGCCTGGGTGACAAGAGCGGGACTCCATCTCAAAAAAAAAAAAAAAAAAAAAGAAAGAAAGAAAAAAAAAAGCCCGGGCACGGTGGCTCACGCCTGTAATCTCAGCACTTTGGGAGGCCAAGGCAGGTGGATCACCTGAGGTCGGGAGTTCGAGACCAGCCTGGCCAACATGGTGAAACCCCATCTCTACTAAAAAATACAAATATCATCCAGGCATGGTGGTGCATGCCTGTAATCCCAGCTACTCGGGAGGCTGAGGCAGCAGAATTGCTTGAACTCGGGAGGCGGAGGTTGTGGTGAGCCGAGATCATGCCATTGCACTGCAGCCTGGGTGACAGAGTGACTCTGTCTCAAAAAAAAAAAAAAAAGGAACAGCTAAGTGAGGTAGAATCCTCATGATGTAACAATTTTCAAAAGTATAATTACAACCTTAAGGAATCAGAAAGGAGTTCAAGGTCTCAGAATCAAGACTACAAAACACGAACCCTTAAACTCTGAGTAAGAGCATCTGGGAAGACATGGCTCTGAGTATTTCTAAATTTATTTCTAAGCATCAGTTTCTAGTATCTGCCCAGTCTCATCTCCTAGGTAATTAGTTAAAACCTTCTCAGGCCGGGTGCAGTGGCTCACACCTGTACTCCTAGCACTTTAGGAGGCCAAGATGGGTGGATTACTTGAGGTCAGGGGTTCGAGAACAGCCTCGCCAACATGGTGAAACCTCATTTCTACTAAAAATACAAAAATTAGCCAGGCATGGTGGTGCCTGCCTGCAGTGCCAGCTACTTGGGAGGCTGAGGCCCAAGAATCACTTAAACCCAGGACGCGGAGGTTGCAGTGAGCCGAGATTATGCCACTGCACTCCAGCCTGGGTGACAGAATGAGACTCCATCTCAAAAAGATAAAATGAAATAAAATAAATAAAAGTAAAAATAAAACCTCCTGGCCGGGCACAGTGGCTCATACCTGTAATCCCAGCACATTGGGAGGCCAAGGCGGGCGGATCATGAAGTCAGGAGTTCCAGACCAGCCTGGCCAATATGGTGAAACCTCATCTCTATTAAAATACAAAAATTAGCCAGGTACAGTGGCGGGCGTCTGTAATCCCACCTACTTGGGAGGCTGAGGCAGGAGAATTGCTTGAACCCAGGAGGCAGAAGTTGCAGTGGGCCAAGATTGCGCCACTGCACTCCAGCTTGGGTGACAGAGCAAGACTCCATCTCAGAAAAAAATAAAATAAAAAATAAAACCTCCTCATTGGAAAAGGAACTGAGAGGCACTGTGTTGGGACAGAGGGCAGGTTTTCAACAGACTGGTTTCAACCCTGGTTCTCCCATAGCTCAGCTCAAGACTTTGGATAAGGTGCAAAACTCTCTTGAGCCAGTTTCCTCAACGGGGATAGTTAACACCTGCCCCTCTTGTAGGACTGCAAAAATCATGGGAAAAAAGGTAGATAGAGCGCTGAGCAAGGAGTGGAGACCGAAGAAATGACAGCTTCCTTCCCTTCCCCAACTCCTCACCTTTGACATTTCGCTTCTGCTGAAAGTTAGTTACTATTATGCCAAAGGAAGACCAGGTGAGTTTTTCTTCTGAAGAGACAGAGCTGCCGAAAAGAGAGCAGTTTCCAACACTTACCTTCTCTGCCATCCCCTCTTCTCCTCCAATGAAAAAGTCTGTTTTGCGTCGAAGGAAGCTGAAGAAGGTGTTCACAAGCTGAAAGATGGGGAGAAGATTAAAGGTGTGGAGCTGCCATTTGGGAGCCCTTCAAGTGCACACAAGTCAACTTCTTTTGTCTAGGAGGCAACTTGGGACTTGACTATTTTTCCTCTGAGCCTCCCAACTGAGGAGACATCTCCCCAGCAGGTTCTCTTAGTTACTTCCACCATGAAGCAGATTTCTCATATCCTGTGTGAGTGTGCGCGTTTCATTTTCCTTGTGATGCCTGAAGCAGCCTAAGTGTATGCAACACTCCTCTGCATCCAGGGCATGAAAAGCCCAGGCCCAGCTTTCCTCTCCAGAAAGTAAAAACCCCATCAAGACACTGGCTCACACCTGTAATCCCAGCACTTCAGGAGGCTCAGGTGGGCGGATCACTTGAGGTCAGGAGTTTAAGACCAGGTTGGCCAACAGGTGAAACCCCGCCTCTACTAAAAACACAAAAATCAGCCGGGTGCGGTGGTGGGCAACTGTAATCCCAGCTACTTGGGAGGCTGAGGCAGGAGAATCACTTGAACCCGGGAAGCAGAGGTTGCAGTGAGCCAAGATCATGCCACTGCACTCCAGCCTGGGTGACAGAGTGAGACTCTGTCTAAAAAAAAAAAAAAAATACACTAAGTTACTGGGTCAAAGCAAGACGGAGGAGAGCAAATGAAGCACTTCAAAGGAGGATAAGATGGATTAACTCTGGCTGGAGTACAAGTGTAGCCAAGGGTTTGAGTATCTGACGGACATATATTACCTTTTGACTTCGCAGAAGTTTCTTAACTCTGTACAACAGGAATAAGATGCAGTACCTATTTCTAGGGACCTGGTGAGGATCATGAGGTCATGGAGTTGAGGCCTTCAGCCACGTATGGCACAGAGCAAGAGACCCACTGGCAGAGGGTAAACACCTTACAAATAGGACCATGACCCATGGCTTAGTCTATCTGCCACCTGCAATGCTGGGCACCAGATACAGCTAAAGGTACATGCTCAGTAAAATTCTTGCTGAATGAAACAATCTAGCGGTGACCTAAAGTCAGCACACACAAGCCCTTTATTTGCCCAAGAGTGGCTCTAAATCTGATGAAATCTGACGCTAGAACATATATCAGTGATTTCCATTCTTGCTTCTAGACACTTTTTCAGTTTGTTCAAAAATGAACTCACTCCCAAATCCAGTTTTGTGTTAACAGTTTAGAGGAATGGAGACAGGAAGGCTTTTCACACTTCCAAATTAGAAGCACTCTCCCCACCACAAAGGGCTTAGAAGTCCTTGGTCACCAGACACCTGGGTTACATAGCAATAGAAAGTTCAATGGAAACCTACCTCCAGTGAGACACAATCAGCCATGGACTCTGGGAAGCCCACTGACCTGTCTAGGTGAGGACCACGCTGCATGATCTAGGCAAATCCCTGCCACTTTTCTGGCTCTGAGAATGACAGTTCTGATCCTGACGGACTTTTCTACCTCTAACTTTGTGTTTGTTCCAAAAAAACCAACTCCAGAATCTGGAACAGTTGGCCCTTATTATTCATACACTGTGTTACCGTGTCTGTCACTGAGCACGAATTATCCCTTTGAAATGCTCTTTGTAAGCTCTATCAGGGCGAGGACAGGTTTTTGTATCCCCAGTCGCGTTGAGTGTGGGACACACATTAATCACACGACAAATACTTGTTGAATGAAAAAGCCTTATTACTGAGAACTTACGGTACTTCACTACTCTCGGGAAACCGGCATTCGCAGCTGTCTCACAGACAAGGAAACTCAGGCTTGGAGAGATGTAAAGGTTCCAAGTTGGTAGGTGCTGGAAACTAATCGTGAACACAGGCCTCCTCTCCTATTCCCCCATTCAAGGCCTAACAAGACCACGTGCTAACATCACCCCGCGCCCCTACCACACACATTCGACGGCTCGCCCCAAGCCTTGGTGGATCCAAATCACTATATTTGGCACGGTTCTTACTAAGGGATGCTCCTCGGAAGACGCCATGAAAGTGGAAACGCGGTTGGGGGTATATGTGAAACTAAAGGGGGATCCTAAGCTCAGGGACGCGATAATTGCTACTACTGAGGGGCGCCGGGGGCCCGGGACTGATGCGAACCGGGTGAGACCGCCAGCGGGTGGCCAGGCCGGAAGCTGGGCGCGGTGAGAATGTGGGGGCATCCCAGAAGCCCGCGAGCCCCAGGGGTGGGTCTCAGCCCTCGAAGGCAGAGAAGGGCGGAAGGAGCTTGGCCAGGGCCGCCGGATGGGCCGACGCCGCGCGGACCGTTACCTCCTGCACGCCGCCCTCGTGCTGCTGAGCCATGGCCAGCAACATGCCGTCGAACCGCTCCTCCTCCTGCTCTCCGCCCATCGCGCCGGCTCCGATCCACGTCCCGAGCTCTGCACTCTAGTCCCGCGCTCTCTAGGCTCCTTCGGGTCG
Source organism: Theropithecus gelada (assembly GCF_003255815.1). Taxonomy (NCBI): domain Eukaryota; kingdom Metazoa; phylum Chordata; class Mammalia; order Primates; family Cercopithecidae; genus Theropithecus; species Theropithecus gelada. The sequence goes on along the minus strand of NC_037668.1, from coordinate 54,357,748 downwards.
CGCCGGGCCCAACGACTCTAGTCGTCCGCCTTCCGCAGCGGAGCCGGAAACACGCACCCGCGCGGCCCCTGCAGGCCTGCCTCCTCCTCCTTTCTTCCCGCCTTCTTCCCGGCTCGCGGCCACTGACCGTGCGGCAAGCAACCCGCTTCGCCGACCATTGGTCGACATTCTGAGCCAATCAACAAGCGCGTCCACGAAGCGGTGGTTGGAGCCGTGGGCTTGAGAGTTTGGCAGGAGTTGCTATGGTCACCCGATGCCGTGGAGACTTCTAGAAAGCCCTGGACTCAAATCTGGCAGAGTTGGAAGTTAAAAAGGGACAAGTGTTGCTCCTCTCCCTTGCTAGTGACCCCCCAGCTTGTAGAACAGTGAAGCTGAAAGTAGCCTTACTCATCTCTTCCAATCCTAGAAGGGACTTACCACAGGACAGCCTCCTTCTCATCGACCTCATTTCATACTTGACCAGGGCCAGCTTCATGGGAGTAGAAATTGCAGTCGCACAGCACCCAGGCTTAGAAAGGCTCCACACTTGATTTAATGCTTTTCTGTTGTAGTCTTGAAATTCTTAATAATTTTGGAATAAGGAGCCCCACATTTTCACTTTGCACAGGGCCCAGGAAATTATGACAGGTGCTGAAATTGACCTTCACTTCTGTTAATGCAGGGACAGGACCCAGCCACCCAAGCTAATCCCTCCACTTTTGCAATGAATCTCATCATCTTAGTCTTTTCAGGAACTCTATCCCTGTTAATTATCCCTTTTTTAGCTTCTGCATCACAAATACCTTTCTTCTTCCCTTCAATTTACAAACATGCCTTAATGTCTTTTTGTTTGTTTGTTTGTTTGTTTGTTTGAGACGGAGTCTCGCTCTGTCGCCCAGGCTGGAGTGCAGTGGCCGGATCTCAGCTCACTGCAAGCTCCGCCTCCTGGGTTCACGCCATTCTCCCGCCTCAGCCTCCCGAGTAGCTGGGACCACAGGCGCCCGCCACCTTGCCCGGCTAATTTTTTGTATTTTTTAGTAGAGACGGGGTTTCACCGTGTTAGCCAGCATGGTCTCGATCTCCTGACCTCGTGATCCGCCCATCTCGGCCTCCCAAAGTGCTGGGATTACAGGCTTGAGCCACCGCGCCCGGCCTTTGTTTGTTTTTAAAGGTGCGGGTCTTGCATTGTCACCCAAGCTGGAGTTCAGTGGCGCCATCATGGCTGACGGCAGCCTTGAACTCCTGGACTCAAGCCATCCTCCCCACTTCAGCCTCCAGAGTAGCTGGGACTACAGGCTCACACCACCAAGCCCTGCTTTTTTTTTTTTTTTGGGTAGAGATGGAGTCTGTGTTGCCCAGGCTAAGTCTCAAACTCCCGGTTTCAAGCACTCCTCCTGCCTCAGCCTCTCAAAGTGCTGGGATTACAGGTTTGAGTCACCATGCCCAGCCCTGTTTTTATATTATTATTCCATGACCCCACTTTCTTCTGCTGCTACCTCCCCAATTTTCAGCTCTCATTTGCAGCAAGCTTGTTTGCTTGTTTCTCTACTCCCTCACCTTCCATCTCTCTACAGTTTATTCTAGTCTATCCATTATTATTATTATTATTATTTTAGACAAAGTCTAGCTCTGTCGCCTAGGCTGGAGTGTGATGACACGATCTCAGCTCACTGCAACCTCTGCCTCCCAGGTTCAAGTGATTCTCAGCCTCCCAAGTAGCTGGGCTTACAGGCACCACCATGCCCAATTAATTTTCTTCTTCTTTTTTTTTTTTTTTTTTGTATTTTTAGTAGAGGGGCTTTCATCATGTTGGCCAGGCTGGTTTCAAGCTCCTGACCTCAAGTGATCCACCTGCCTTGGCCTCGCAACACACTAGGATTACAGGCATGAGCCACTGTGCCCGGCATATTCTAGTCTATTCTTTAAAGGCTCTGATATGGTTACAGTGCTACATATTGCCAAACCCAATGAGTCACTATTATCTTACTCAACTTCTCAGGTGCATTTGACACAGTTGACGCCTTCTTCTTTCCTTTTTTCCTTTAGGTTTCTCTTGTGGTTGGAATTGTGTGTTCCCCACTTTAGACTAGAGACTTCGCCCTTTAGATTAGAGACTCCTAGAGTTCATCTGTGTCTTCTCCCTCAGACTGAGGGCTCTTGGGCAGGCTGCGTCTTCCCCCTTCAGACTGAGGGCAGGGCCTGGGCCAAGGGCAGCCGATGGACCATCTCCCTCACCGAGACTTTCCACCTCTCTGAGCAAATGGTCCCAGTCAGGCTCTGGGCTGTAGACATCCCAGACAAGGCCTTTCCTCAACCTCCAGGGACTCCAGGACTGACACCCTGGCCTTCAGGCCACACACAGAGCTCAGAAACCACAGTTCCCCACAGTGCAAAAAACTTGAGACTTAAAACCCAAGGACCTGACACTGATTTATTGGGATAGGAAAACAAAAAGAACCCAGGAACCTAGCTTCCAGCCCAGCAGAAGGGTCTCCTCTCTTCTCTGGGTCTCTTCTTCCTCAACTTCCTCTTCCAGAAAATGATGATGATAGCAACAGCAATCGAAATGACAAGGGCCATCCCATATGGAGCACTTGCTGTGTGCCGGGCATTTTGTGTCCTCATACAGACATTATTTGAACCTCACAAACACCCCTAGGAAGGGCACTAGCAGAGGCAGATTTTTTGTGAAGCTAAGGAAGGGCCTTGAACTTGCACGGGCCCATCCTAGGCACTGGGAGCAACCCCAGCAATGTCTTCATAGCGTCAAATACATATATTTTTTTTTCTTTTAACTTGCAAAAGCAAAATTCTAAAACTGCAATTGGTTAAGACTCCTATTTCTTCCCACTCTATCCCACTTTCCCTTGAATCAGGTGATATCAGAGATACCATGAGGATTTGGTGATCCAGCTAAGGGGAAGTTGAGTTGGAGATACATTTAGTCTGGATTGATTTGATGGGATATAGTTGGGTGGCTGGCAGTCACTTTTGTGTATAGTTAAGTCATTGTGAGCTGTCCTGGTGTGGAAAGGGTTTCCAGGAATATTCCTACCATTTGCTGTACCTCATGACCCTTGCTGCACAGGATCAGAAGTCTTATCTCAATATAAATGATTTCCAAGACAGCTGGAAGTATGTGAGCAGTGAAAAAGAAACAAGTTTATGTGCAGAACAAGAAGCAAATCTGGGCCGGCTGCAGTGGCTCATGCCTGTAATCCCAACACTTAGCAAAACATAGCAACATAGCAAAACCCTGTCTCTACAAAACAATTTAAAAATTAGCAGGGTATGGCAGTGGGAGCCTGTAATCCCAGCTACTCAGGAGGCTGAGGTGGGAGAATCACTTGAGCCTGGGAGGTCAAGGCTGCAGTGAGCTGTGATCATGCCACTGCACTCCAGCCTAGGTGACAAAGCCAGACCCTGTCTCAAAAAAAAAGAAAAAAAAAAAAAAAGGCAGCCGGACATGGTGTTTCATGCCTGTAATCCCAGCACTTTAGGAGGCTGAGGCAAGTGGATCGCTTGAGGCCCAGAGTTCAAGAGCAGCCTGGCTAACATGGTGAAACCCCATCTCTACTAAAAACACATAGATGGGCATGGTGATATGCACCTGTCATCCCAGCTACGCTGGAGGCTGAGGCAGAAGAATCACTTAGGCCGGGTGCAGTGGCTCACGCCTGTAATCTTATCACTTTGGGAGGCTGAGGCAAGTGGATCACCTGAGGTCAGGCGTTTGAGACCAGCCTGCCTAACATGATGAAACCCCATCTCTACTAAAAATACAAAAACTTAGCCAGGCATGGTGGCGGGCACCTGTAATCCCAGCTACTTGGGAGGCTGAAGCAGGAGAATCTCTTGAATCTGGGAGGTGGAGGTTGTAGTGAGCTGAGATCGTGCCATTGCACACCAGCCTCGGCAAGAAGAGCAAAACTCCATCTCAAGAAAAAAAAAAAAAATGCTGGGTGCAGTGGCTCATGCCTGTAATCTCAGCACTTTCGGAGGCCAAGGCAGGCAGATCAGGAGGTCAGGAGTTCGAGACCAGCCTGGCCAAAATGGTGAAAACCCGTCTCTACTAAAAAATACAAAAAATCAACTGGGCGTGGTGGCAGGTGCCTGTAGTCCCAGCTACTCAGGAGGCTGAGGCAGGAGAATTGCTTGAACCCGGGAGGCGGAAGTTGCAGTGAGCCGAGATTGGGCCTCTGGACTCCAGCCTGGGTGACAGTGAGACTCCGTCTCAAAAAGAAAAAAAAAAAGAGAGAATCACTTGAACCCTGAGGCAGAGGTTGCAGTGAGTCAATATCACTCCACTGCACTCCATCCTGGGGGACAGAGCACGACCCTGTCTCAAAAAATAAAGAAAGAAAGAAAGGATAATGGGGCCGGGCGCGGTGGCTCAAGCCTGTAATCCCAGCACTTTGGGAGGCCGAGACGGGCGGATCACGAGGTCAGGAGATCGAGACCATCCTGGCTAAAACGGTGAAACCCCGTCTCTACTAAAAATTACAAAAAACTAGCCGGGCGACGTGGCAGGCGCCTGTAGTCCCAGCTACTCGGGAGGCTGAGGCAGCAGAATGGTGTAAACCCAGGAGGCGGAGCTTACAGTGAGCTGAGATCTGGCCACTGCACTCCAGCCTGGGCGGCGGAGTGAGACTCCGTCTCAAAAAAAAAAAAAAAAAAAGAAAGAATAATGGACACCAGATTGCTCAGTGTGAAAGACGGGAGGTATAAATGCACAAGAGGCAAAAACTAGAATGAACCATGTGATATGAGCTTGGAATTGGAGATGATAGTCTGAATTCATGTTTAGTATGTGTAATTATAGAAATAAAGATAATTGTAAATGTGTGTGTGTGTGTGTACACATTCATTAGCTCTAGGAGGGACTGGGACTAGTGACCCTCATAACAATGAACGATTCTGGTTTCTTTTTTTTTTTTTTTTTTGAGACAGAGTCTCACTCTTGTCACCTAGGCTGGAGTGCAGTGGTGGGATCTTGGCTCACTGTGACTTCCGCCTCCCGGGTTCAAGCGATTCTCCTGACTCAGCCTCTCGAGTAGCTGGGATTACAAGTATGCACCACCACGCCTGGCTAATTTTTGTATTTTTAGTAGAGACGGTTTTGCCACGTTGGCCAGGCTGGTCTCAAATTCCTGGCCTCAAGTGATCCGGCCGCCTCAGCTTCCCAAAGTGCTGGGATTACAGGCTTGAGCCACCATGCCCAGATGGTTTATTTTATTTATTTATTTTTATTTATTATTAGTATTTTTAGACAGAGTCTCACTGTGTCTCACTCAGGCTAGACTGCAGTGGCACAATCTCGGCTCAGTGAAACCTCTGCCTCCTGGGTTCAAGGGATTCTCCTGCCTCAGCCTCCTGAAAAGCTGGGACTACAGGCATGTGCCGCCATGCCAGGCTGACTTTTGTATTTTTAGTACAGATGGAGTTTTGCCATGTTGGCCAGGCTGCTGTCGAACTCCTGACCTCAGGGGATCCATCCGCCTTGGCCTCCCAAAGTGCTGGGATTACAGGTATGAGCCCCCACATCCAGCCCTATTATTATTATTACTATTATTATTATTATTATTATTTTGAGACAGGATCTCATTCTGTTGCCCAGTCTGGAGTGCAGTGGCACGATCTCGGCTCACTGCAACCTCTGCCTCCCGGGTTCAAGCTATCCTCCCGCTTCAGCCTCTCTAGTATCTGGGACTACCATTGCATGCCACCACACCTGACTAATTTTTGTATTTTTAGAAGAGACAGAATTTCACCATGTTGGCCTGGCTGGTCTCAAACTCCTGACCTCAGTTGATCTGCCTGCCTTGATCTCCCAACGTGTTGGGGATTACAGGCATGAGCCACCATGCCTGGCCCGATTTTTATTTATTTATCTATTTTTAGTCAGGGTCTCACTCTGTTGCCCAGGCTAGAGTGGAGTGGCATGATCACAGCTCACTGCAGCCTTGCCCTCCTGGATTCAAGTGATCCTCCCACTTTAGCCTCTCGAGTAGCCGGAATTATAGGTGTGCACTACCTGCCTGGCTAATTTTTGTATTTTTTACAGAGATGGGGTTTCACCATGTTTCCCAAGCTGGTCTTGAACTCCTGGGTTCAAGCAGTTCACCCACTACAGCCCCCAAAGTGTTCGGATTACAGGTGTGAGCCACCGCGTCTGACCAGTTCTTGGTTTTTTAGTATGATTCTAGTGCCTACTTCATGCTTTCTAAATATTATTTTCCATTAAAAGATTGAATCAGAGCTCTTTGGAGTACTGGTTGATTCCAGCGGCTGGAAAAGTTGTTATCTTGTTATACCAGAAAGCAAATGTTCCAGGAATTATGGAAGCAGGCCAAAATGACATGGACCCCAGCTTAAAAGGGTTCCCATTGACCAAATAAATATAAATATTCAGGGTTTGGGGGGAGGTTTTGTGTGTGTGGGGAGGTTGTTTTGTTTTGTTTTTGTTTTTGTTTTTTTAGACAGAGTCTTGCTCTGTCTAGAGCAAGGCAGGAGGGCAGTCACACAGTCATAACTCACTGTAGCCTTGAAGTCCTGGGCTCAAACCATCTTCTTGCCTCAGCCTCTCAAGTAGTTAGGGCTACAGATATGCCCCACCACACTGGCTAATTTTTTTTGGTAGAGATGAAGTCTCACTGTGTTGACCAGGCTGATCTTGAACTCCTGAAGCCTCAAGCGATCCTCCCACCTCAACTTCCCAAAGTGCTGGGATTACAAGCACTTTGTACCCGGGTGTGTATTCTTTTCTTAAAGAGGATCCTCCAAATCGTAACCGTCAGGCCCCATAAAACCAATATCCACCTCTAGATATTCTTGTCATCATTTTAAAAATGAGGAAACTGAGGCACAGAAAGAGAAAGTGATTTGCCCAAGGTCACTCAGCTAAGTGAAGAAGCAGGATTTGGACCCAGCCAGTCTGACTCGAGTCTGCTTCAAGGGGACACTGTGAAGATTCAGTGAGATTTAAAGACATGAAAGGAACTTTATAAATTTAAGGATTAAGACTAATAATCAAATGAAAGAGGTATGCCTGTTTGTCCACTGGTGCTCAGCTCCATAGAGGAAAGGGGCAGAAAAATCCTCCTACCATATGCCAGAAACTACTTGGAATTTAACAACCAGGACCTCATTTTGTCCCCATGGCAGCCCTAGAGGCAAGCATTATTGTCCCAGTGAGGCTCCTGAGGCTCATCAAGGTTCAAGGATCAACCCAAGTCACACAACTGAAAAGTGATGGATTCTGGAGCAGATGCCAGAGCTGGTGATGCCAGAGCCTCTCTCTCCCCATCCAGGGCACCAGGCTGCCCAACAGCATGCAGCAGAAGGCTTGCCACGCTGGACTGGCCAAGGTCCAGAAACATGACACAACCAAGGGCCTCTCCACCTTCTCTCATCCCCGGTGCTCCACCATCTGAGAAAGATGCCCGGGACAGAGGAGCCACATGGCAGCAGAGCAACATTTCTGCCTAGATCACAAGTAGGCAGAGCAGGCTGCAAAGCAGGCAGCAGCAAGGTGGGGGCAGCTAGCCACAAGCTCAGAGAATCTCAGGCTCTGGCTGTGCAATTGGGCCAATGGGTCCAGGGGAACAAACAAGGACTTTGGAGTCAGGCAAGATCTGGGCTTGGTCTTCCTGGTGGGATGACCTTGGGCAAGTCACTTTAACTTTTTTAGTCTCACAAAGTAAGAATCTAGCCTTAGAAGGAGGCTGCCAATATTAGAGTGGGAAGTGCCTGACACATAACAGGTGCTCAGAGAATGGCAACCATATATACACACACACACACACACACACACACACACATATTTTTTTTTGAGACAGGGTCTTGCTCTGTTGCCCAGGCTGGAGTACAGTGGCATGATCTCAGCTCACTGCAACCTCTGCCTCCCAGTTTCAAGTGATTCTTTTGCCTCAGCCTCTAGGGTAGCTGGGACTACAGGCACATGCCACCATGCCCGGCTAATTTTTGTATTTTTAGTAGAGACAGGATTTTGCCATGTTGGCCAGGCTGGTCTTGAACTCCTGACCTCAAATGATCCCCCTTCCTCGGCCTCCCAAAGTGCTGGGATTACAGGCATGAGCCACCATGCCCAGCTGGCAACTATCTTTTTTTATAACTCTGTGAGTTCTTCTCAGCAGAACTGGACTTTCAGGAGTGGTAGGAATCAGGCAGGGGATAGGGATTCTGAAGGACCTTATTCCTGCAGGGAGCCCAGAACTGAAACCAGAGGAAGGGGGCCTCCGAGACTGGACAGCGGGCAAAGTCCTCCCAGCCCCCCCAGGGTCCTGGCTCCCTTCCCTGTAGCCTGCTCCTGGCCGACAACAGAAGCAGGGCCCCAAGGTTAGGCAAACAAGCTAGTGATAAGGCACTTCCAGGTCGGGCCTTGCATTCAAGGCCCACCCAGCTCTGGGGCTGACTTCCTGGCTTAGCGAAAGCGCTAGTCTTTTGTGCACACAAGAGCAGGCACCAATGGGGACACCTGCTGATTGTGCACCTGGGGCCTTGGTGCCCTGGTACAGCCTGGGTTAATGACCTTGTTTATCCACTTGAGTCATCCGATAAGGGTCAGCTGAGTGAGCGGCAGGTGGCCCTGTGCCCTGCACCGGCCACTTCATTGACTGAAGTGATATCAGTGCCACGTGGGGTTCCCAATGCCCCCTCCCCCACCACTTCCCCACCATTCCTGCCAGGGGCAGTGTCTGTGTGTTTTTTTCAATGAACATGACTTCTGGAGTCAAGGTTGTCGGGCCATTCCCCCCCTTCCACTCACTGGGAATATAAATAGCACCCACGGCGCAGAACAGAGGGCCAGAGAGCTGGAAGTAAGGGCAGATCCCAACCATGAGCACCAGCCAACCAGGGGCCTGCCCATGCCAGGGAGCTGCAAGCCGCCCAGCCATTCTCTACGCACTTCTGAGCTCCAGCCTCAGGGCTGTCCCCCGACCCCGTAGCCGCTGCCTATGTAGGCAGCACCGGCCCGTCCAGCTATGTGCACCTCATCGCACCTGCCGGGAGGCCTTGGATGTTCTGGCCAAGACAGTGGCCTTCCTCAGGAACCTGCCATCCTTCTGGCAGCTGCCTCCCCAGGACCAGCGGCGGCTGCTGCAGGGTTGCTGGGGCCCCCTCTTCCTGCTTGGGTTGGCCCAAGATGCTGTGACCTTTGAAGTGGCTGAGGCCCCGGTGCCCAGCATACTCAAGAAGATTCTACTGGAGGAGCCCAGCAGCAGTGGAGGCAGTGGCCAGCCGCCAGACAGACCCCAGCCCTCCCTGGCTGCAGTGCAGTGGCTTCAGTGCTGTCTGGAGTCCTTCTGGGGCTTGGAGCTGAGCCCCAAGGAATATGCCTGCCTGAAAGGGACCATCCTCTTCAACCCTGGTGAGCTCCCAGACACTCCTGGGTAGGGGGCAAGGCTGAAGCAGGAGCCAGCCAGGGAAGGTAACTTCTGAGGGTTTGATATCTGTTATCTCATGGGGTCCACATTTTCTTTTTTTTTTTTTTTCTGAGACAGAGTCTCACTCTGTCACCTAGTCTGGAGCGCAGTGGCGCGATCTTGGCTCACTGCAACCTCTGCCTCCTGGGTTCAAGCAATTTTCCCTGCCTCAGCCTCCCAAGTAGCTGGGATTACAGGTGCCCGCCACCACTCCCGGCTAATTTTTGTATTTTTTAGTAGAGACACGGTTTCGCCATGTTGGTCAAGCTGGTCTTGAACTCCTGATCCCTCTGGTGATCCACCCACCTTGGCCTCCCAAAGTGCTAGATTGCAGGCGTGAGCCACTGTGCTTGGCCGGTTCCTCATTTTCATCAAATAGCCATCTCACAGAAGAGGTACAGAGAAGCTAAGTGATGAGCTAAAGGTAACACAACCAGGTAGGGACAGACCAGGATGGCAACTCGGGTCTATTCACTCCAGAGACTGGCCCTTGCCACTCTGCCTAAGAAATTTGCTCTGACCTTTAGAGAAGGCTTGGGGGGAGGTGGGGTGGGCAGACACAGCTGTGTCTCAGTCACATCTTCAAAGGAAGGTTGCATGGTGAAGCTCTAGAGCTGAAACTCCTCTGTGGGTTCAGAAAGATCACTTAGAAGAGAGAACTGAAAGGGGTGTAGGGAGGACAGGAAAGGAGTCTTTGTGGAATTCGGCCAGGAGAGCGGCAGATGAGACAGTGCTCTTTGTAATCTGGAGAGCATCTGAGATGAGCGTTCCCCAGGAGTCCCTGTGGCACGCATAAATTGTAGTAGTTAATTGCAATAATAGTAGCAAATACTCATATCACACTTACCATATGTTAGGCCCTATTCTAAGGGTTTTACATATACTAGTTCATTTAAATCTCATAAAAACCTAGGAGACAGGTCCTATTAATATTATTATCCTCGTTTTACAAATAAAGAAACTGAAGCCCAGAGATTAAGTTACTTGCCCAAGGTCACCCAGCTAAGTGACAGTACTGGGATTCATACTCAGGAAACCTGATTCTTAACCATTACTCCATACTGCCTCTTCATAAATGGATGGATGAATACAATGGAAACTGATAAATAAATTACCTCCTCCAAAGGAGGAGGTAGTAGTGGGACCTCAAAGGCCGAGCAAAGGAGGCAGAGGGGTGTCTCTGATGGCCCAGATCTTGGGCCAGTCTCTTCCTTTGGTGGCTGGGAGTAGGATGCTCACCAACCCTCTTCTCCCTCTCTGCCCACAGATGTGCCAGGCCTCCAAGCCGCCTCCCACATTGGGCACCTGCAGCAGGAGGCTCACTGGGCGCTGTGTGAAGTCCTGGAGCCCTGGTGCCCAGCAGCCCAAGGCCGCCTGGCCCGTGTCCTCCTCACAGCCTCCACCCTCAAGTCCATTCCGACCAGCCTGCTTGGGGACCTCTTTTTTCGCCCTATCATTGGAGATGTTGACATCGCTGGCCTTCTTGGGGACATGCTCTTGCTGAGGTGACCAGCTGCAGCCCAGGCAGAGATCAGGTGGGCAGAGGCTGGCAGTGCTGATTCAGCCTGGCCATCCCCAGAGGTGACCCAATGCTCCCGGAGGGGGCAAGGCTGTATAGACAGCACTTGGCTCCTTAGGAACAGCCCTTCACTCAGCCACACCCCACATTGGACTTCCTTGGTTTGGACACAGTGCTCCAGCTGCCTGGAAGGCTCTTGGTGGTCCCCACAGCCTCTGGGCCAAGACTCCTGTCCCTTGTTGGGATGGGAATGAAAGCTTAGGCTGCTCATTGGACCAGAAGTCCTACTGACTTTATACAGAACTGAATTAAGTTATTGATTTTTGTAATAAAAGGTATGAAACACTTGGAGCCTGATACTGTCGTTTGTGCATATAGAAGGGACTGTCTCACCTCCAGGGCCCACCCTGCTCCTATCAGAGGTAGCCCAAGGGAAAAAATCCACAGGGTTGCTGGAACTAATTTTCCAGGGAACAGTATCAGTTCACAATCCCATCACCTCATTGCCTTTATCCTCAGGGGAAGGAGGTTGCTCTCCTGTTCCCAAACCCTTCACTAACCACTCTCCTGGCTCCTACCCACTTCATGCGCCCTCTCACCACAGTTAAAGCCCAATCACAGCCAATCAGGAAGCAGTCCATTCCCGAATTGAAACAGACAAAGTCACTGCCATTTCTGCAGTTTAAGATCATTCACTTCCCCCATTCCTGCAGATGACAAAAGACGGTGGTCCATTATTTTCCCAAAGGGAAGGGACAAGGGCACCCAGGGCTGGCCTGGCAACTACTTGAACACCAAGGCAGAGCAAGGTTTAGCTGGACCACCAGGATTTGACTACATCAGTTGTTTAAGTCTGAAACCCTTCCATGACACTTGGATCATAGCCACCACCCTGAGGCCTCCCAACTTTCCCTCCCTGCCCCTCTGCCCCAGCCCCTCTCCTGGGATTCTCCTCCCAGACATTCCCACTGTCTAACAACTAAAAAGGCAACTCTTGGCATAGCCATTACCTCCCTGACTGCTCCATTCAGAATATGACTTGTGTCTATTCTGATTGGTCAATGTCTGTGCCTCACTGTTTGTTAAATATTTTGACCCAGTCGCCATGGGTAAGGGTGAGTGATCTGAAGGGTGAGCAGGAAGGAGTGATAACAACACACATGCCTATAGGATTTTCTGGCCTCCCCCTTTCGCCAGCGGTAAGTCCTGCCCTGACCAGTCCCCACCCCCTTCACCATAACAGTTTGGATTCTTCTCACAGGTGCCCAGTTAATGATTGCTCAATAAGAGGCCATTCACTTGGGGATAAGAGTCTAGGTGTCATCATTCAGGCCTTTCTCTAAGCCCCCCAGGTTAGGACGACAGCTGATTGGCCTCATACCCATTATGGTGACCCAGTGCCAGCAGCAAGGGGAACCCTGTCCCTTGCCCAGCCTCTCACTCACAAGTCAGACACCAGATAGAGACAAAAACACAGCTGAGATCTCACACAAATACAAACAACACAACTTGGACCCCCCCCAACACACACACACACTAAGATGTACAACTCAGGCACGCCTACACGGACCCAGAAAACAGACTCTCCAACCACCCACTTACAGCCCAGAAAAGCACTGCCCAGATACAGTCACTCAGCAACGTACTGCAGACCCTGACACAGTCACACAGCACAAGTACGCATCCTTGCACCTGAGGGTGGGGCACACAGTGTGGAGACACCCCCATCCAGAGTGTGTTCATCTTCCCCGTGTCACAGGAAAGGGAAAAGTGACCCCCTAAGTAGGCAGACCTGTGTCTGCACATCTTCAGGGTCCTCTCAGAGCCTGTGAGCCCAGGCCAACTGCTCTGCCTGGCATTTGGGACCCCAACTAACCATTCATCCTCTTTCCCCGTGGTGACTTCAATGTCCATCCTCCTCTCAGCTCAACAACTGTCCCCAGCTGGGTCCAAACCAAATCCCCAATAAAGGCATCCTTCAGGGCCCAGAACAAGTCCTGCATCCCCCCACCTCCCACCAGATGCCCCAAACTCAGACCTCAGTCTCCCGGGCCTCTCTCTACCTGCCCTCCCCATCCCTCTGGCACACATCACCCTGTGTAACCTTGTAGACGCATGAAACCACTCTTTCAAGAGCAGAAGCCCTGTTTCCCACATAGGACCCAAATCCAGAAGATTCAGGGATTTAGGGTCATTCTACATCTTTTATGCCCTGCCAGTTTCTGCCTCTATTAATTAACTGCCACACCTCTCTGAATCCTCCCACCTCTGAAAAAAGCTGGATCTTTCCACCTCTTACCCTTCCCCTTCTCTAGCCCTGAACAACCATTAGGAAGCATTCCCTGCCATGCCCACCCTAGGCTTTTTTCCTCAACTTATTTAATTTTTTCCGTCATCCAAATAGCTTCCCTTATTAAGTCTACCTTGCCAGGCACTACTGGTGGCTCATGCCTGTAATCCCAGCACTTTGGGAGGCTGAGGTGATAGGATCGCTTGAGCCCAGGAGTTCAAGATCAGCCTGGGCAATGTAGTGAGATTCCTGTCTCTACAAAAAATTATAAAATTAGCTAGGGGCCAGGCACGGTGGCTCACACCTATAATCCCAGCACTTTTGGAGGCCAAGACAAGCGGATCACCTGAGGTTGGGAGCTCAAGACCAGTCTGGCCAACAATGGTGAAACCCTGTCTCTACTAAAAATACAAAAATTAGCTAGGCATGGCAACACTCGCCTGTAATTCCAGCTACTTGGGAGGCTGAGACAGGAGAATCAGTTGAACCTGGGAGGCAGAGGTTGCAGTGAGCCGAGATCGCACCACTGCACTCCAGCCTGGGCGACAGAGTGAGACTCTATCTCAAAAAAATTAAAAAATAAGGCCGGGGGGATCACAAGGTCAGGGGTTCAAGACCAGCCTGGCCAAGATGGTGAAACCCCGTCTCTACTAAAACTACAAAAATTAGCCAGGTGTGGTGGCAGATGTCTGTAATCCCAGCTACTCCAGAGGCTGTGGCAGGGAAACCGCTTGAACTGGGGCAGCAGAGGTTGCAGTGAGTCGAGATTGCACCACTGCACTCCAGGCTGGGTGACAGAGTAAGACTCTGTCTCAAAAATATAAATAAAATAAAATAAGCTAGGTATGGTGGCTCATGCCTGTAGTCCTGGCCACTCGAGAGGCTGAAGTGGGAGGATTACTTGAGCTGGGAGTTGAAGGCTGCAGTGAGCATGGTAGCATCACTGCACTGCAGCCTGGGCAACAGAGCAAGACCCTGTCTCAAAACAAATAAAAAAAACAACAAGAAAAATCTCTACCTTGATCCTTTTCAAATTTCTTCCCTACCAGTCCACATGGTTTGGGAGCTACACTTCTGTTTCTTGTCTGCATTTCTTGAGTCATTCCCCGTGCCCTACTTCTTTGCCTTGTGCAAGGAACATAAAGACAAATACGGCAAAACTAAAGAGATAATTATGGTACAATGTAGTAAGGGGAATTGTGCTTTCTCCATGAGACTGTAGGCTTTCCAAAAGTGGGGAAGAATGTCTCCATGATCAGCATCCTGGGTTGGGATCTGTATCTCATTGCTAATGAGGGAAGAGGAGGAAACAGGCTCAGATGGGTATGTAACTTAAGGTCTGGGCTGATCACTGTCTGTGCTGAGACTCTTTTTTTTTCAGACGGAGTTTCGCTCTTGTTGCCCAGGCTGGAGTGCAGTGGTGCGATCTCCGCTCACTGCAACCTCCACCTCCCGGGTTCAAGCGGTTCTCCTGCCTCAGCCTCCCGAGTAGCTGGGATTACAGGGGCCCACCACCAAGCCTGGCTAATTTTTGTATTTTCAGCAGAGACAGGGTTTCATCATGTTGGCTAGGCTGGTCTCAAACTCCTGACCTCAGTGATCCACCCACCTCAGTCTCCCAAAGTGCTGGGATTACAGGCGTGAGCCACCGCACCTGGCCTGTGCTGAGACTTGTACTCAAACCTGTGTAATTCTGGAGGGTTCTTGTCAGCAGCACAAGCTGGAGTGAGTCATGGCCAGGATCAGGCGGTCTGGAGCCAGTTCAGCCACTGTTGACTGACCATCTACCTCTCAGCCATGATTCCTGTCCTCAGGCCCAGCCAGGGATGACTCACTGGAAAGCAGGAGAGTGGCTGTGGCTCTGGGTCAGCCTAGAGAACCATTTTATTGCCATCATTATCTCTATCTTCATTAGCCAAATCGTTGACTGCCTATTAAGCAGTAAGACAGCTGACGCATGCTGTGCCCTGCATTAACCCCACCCTGTCCTTGGGGCATTCAAATATCCTAGAACCCGTGATGCTGGCAAAAAGCCAACACCCACTATCCATCCATTAATTCATTCTATCACTCAACATCTCTCAACCTCCACTTGTACCAACCCCTGTGCTAGATGCTGGGGTAGGGGGCACAGAATAAATAAGATACATTTCTTACTCTCATGAAACACCTTGTCTGTGGCAGAGGAAGACACATAAGTAATTGTAATGCAGAGTGATCTGAGCTGTGATAGGGGTACAGACAACAGGCAACAGGACAGATTAAATCTGCCTCAAGGTGGGAAAAATGCTTCACCCAAGTGGTGACTGGTTTGAGCTAAAGAGAACAAATAGGGTTTTGCTAGGCAACCCAAGGGATGGACATTCCAAACAGATATATGCAAAGGCACAGAGATGTCAGAGAGTAAGGGGTGCTTAATTAACTGCAAGTGATGTGTGGGGCCCAGGGTATCAGGAAATGGGCCTGGAGAGATGACAGGGACCACCTCACAGAACAAGACAGCACAGAAAGGAAGTATCAATGAAACCGATGGAGGCGACAATGCTAAGATCTCAGGGGAGTCAGAGTTAACAAAGGAGACCTCCTCTTCCTGGCAGGGTATGACCAGAAGAAACCCCAGGCTATGGCTGCTTACTCTGGGTAGCTACTAAACTATAACCACATAACATTTGTGCTCTAAACACATTTCCTGGATTATGGTATTTCATTCTCACAACTCTGTGCTGGAAGTACTATCATTATCTCCATCCGCTTTATCTTTCTTTTTGAGACAGAGTCTCACTCTGTTGCCCAGGGTAGAGTTCAGTGATGCGATCTCGGCTCACTGCAACCTCCACCTCCTGGGTTCAAGCAGTTCTCGTGCCTCAGCCTCCCAAGTAGCTGGGATTACAGGAGTGCGCCACCACGCTCAGCTAATTGTGTATTTTTAGTAGAGACGGGGTTTCTACATTTGGTCAGGCTGGTCTTGAACTTCCAACCTCAGGTGAACCGCCCGCCTCGCCCTCCCAAAGTGCTGGGATTGTAGGCGTGAGCTACCACGCCCAGCCTTTTTTGTATTTTTTAGTAGAGAAGGGGTTTCACCATGTTGGCCAGGCTGGTCTCAAAGTCCCGACCTCAGGTGATCTGCCCACCTCCGCCTCCCAAAGTGCTGAGATTACAGGCGTAAGCCACCACACCCGGCCTCCATCCATTTTATAGACAAAGAAACTCAAGGAGTGAAGGACATGCCAATGTGCCAAATTGGTATCTTGATCATTTTGAGTTGGAAACCTTGGAGAAATTGTAGTTTCAGAAAGGGCGAACTGACCTGCCTCTTCCCACATGCAGCAAGCCATCAAGATTCCTCTGTGAGGGATACCCTCTCTATACCAGGGCAAAAAAATAGCCCTGATTACCAGAGACTGGGAACTCGGGGCTGCAACGGACCTGAATAAATATACTTTCCAAGGTAACCCTTATCTTCCACTGGTTCCACCTCAAATATCTCCTCATCACTCACCTAGAAATCTACTGCCCCTAGCTAGATATCCCTTGTCCTGTGACTTCTCAAATTTATTGTTGTCTAAAAAGTATAAAAGCATGTTGTAGTTGGGCACTGTGGCTCATGCCTGTAATCCCAGGACTTGGGGAGGCCGAGGCGGGAGGATCACCTGAGGTCCAGAGTTCGAGACCAGCCTGGCCAGCATGGTGAAACCCTGTCTCTACTAAAAATACAAAAATTAGCCGGGCATGTTGGCAGGCTCTTGTAATCCCAGCTACTCGGGAAGCTGAGGCAGGAGAATCGCTTGAACCCAGGAGGCAGAGGTTGCAGTGAGCTGAGATTGCGCCATTGCACTCCAGCCTGGGCAACATCTTGTTTTGACCAGTTCTTCAGACTTCACTCTCTTGTGAAGATCCCCACATACACGTAAAACTAATAAAATATTATATAATGTTAAAATATCATACAATAATAGGCCAGGCTCAGTCGCTTGCACCTGTAATCCCAGCGCTTTGGGAGGCCGAGGTGGACGGATCACCTGAGGTCAGGAGTTCGAGACCAGCCTGGCCAACATGGTGAAACCCCGTCTTTAGTAAAAATACAAAAATTAGCTGGGTGTGGTGCTGGCCTGTAGTCCCAGCTACTTAGGAAGCAGAGGCAAGAGAATGGCTTGAACCTGGCAGATGGAGATTGCAGTAAGCCAGATTGCATCACTGCATGCACTCCAGCCTGGGTGACCAAAAAAAAAAAAAGTATGTAATAAAATAAAAAATAAATAAAATCCAGATATGATGTGGGTTTAAACCTAGATATAATTGTCCTAGCTACAATTTCCCACTCATTAGAAGACTTTTTAAATTTTTTATTTTTATTAGTTTTTGTAGAGACAGGGTCTTACTATGTTGCCCAGGCTGGTCTCCAACTCCTGGCCTCAAGCGATCCTTCTGCTTCGGCCTCTCAGAGTGATGGGATTATAAGTGTGAGCCACTATGCCTAGCCATGTTTTTCAATTTTTAAAATTCATCATATAGTTGTATATTTGCTATCACAAGGTAACTATTGCTTTCTGAAATGAGTTATTTTCACTTTTAATATTTTTACATTTTAAATATTGAGTAAAACAATGTTCATAAATATGTGTAAAGTATAAAGAATAACAGTAGAATGAACTCTATTATTGTTTCATAGGTCATTATTACCATTAACTTTGAAGTCCCTTTCTAAATCTATCATTTCCCTCCAAAGGTAACAACTACCTTGAATTTTATGTTAATAATTTATTTGCTTTTCTTTCTGATTTTATTTTTATTTTTTATTTTTTTTTTGAGACGGAGTCTCGCTCTGTCCCCCAGGCTGGAGTGCAGTGGCGCGATCTCGGCTCACTGCAAGCTCCGCCTCCCGGGTTCACGCCATTCTCCTGCCTCAGCCTCCCGAGTAGCTGGGACTACAGGCGCCCACAACCGCGCCCGGCTAATTTTTTGTATTTTTAGTAGAGACGGGGTTTCACTGTGGTCTCGATCTCCTGACCTTGTGATCCGCCCACCTCGGCCTCCCAAAGTGCTGGGATTACAGGCGTGAGCCACCGCGCCCGGCTCTTTCTGGTTTTAAAGTATATTCATTTATGTAGCCCTAAGAATAGTTTTTAGTTTGCATTTTTGGAACTTTGCATAAATAAAACAATTCTGTGTTTTCTAACTGGCTTTGCCTGAAGTTATTAGCACAAAAAGCCAGATTTTTGCATTTATAAGGACTGTAGCTATGAATATTTATATATACTGTGAAATAAAAACAAATCCAGACTTGGTAAGGAGAGATTTTATTATAATAATTTTTTTTTTTTGAGACAGAGTCTCGCTCTGTTGCCCAGGATGGAGTGTGTAGTGGTGTGATCTCGGCCGTCTGCAACCTCCGCCTCCTGGGTTCAAGCGATTCTCGTGCCTCAGCTTCCCTGAGGAGCTGGGATTACAGGCTCATGCCAGCATGCCTGGCTAATTTTTGTATTTTTAGTAGAGACGGGGATTTCACCATGTTGGCCAGGCTGGCCTCAAACTCCGGACCTCAAGTGATCTGCCCGCCCCAGCAGATCACTTGGGATTACATGCCTGTATGTAATCCCACCCGCCTTGGCCTCCCAAAGTGCTGGGATTACAGGCATTAGCCACTGCGCCCAGTCATTATAATTTTTTTTTTTTTTTTGAGACAGATTATCATTCTGCTGCCCAGGTGGGAGTGCATGGTACAATCATGGCTCACTGTAGCCTTGCTCTCTTGGGCTCAAGTGATCCTCTCACCTCAATCTCCCGATGTGCTAAAATTACAAGTGTGAGTTACCACACCCCGCCAGGAGAGATTTTATTTGAAAGGATTATTGCAGGGCCGGGCGCGGTGGCTCAAGCCTGTAATCCCAGCACTTTGGGAGGCCGAGACAGGCAGATCACGAGGTCAGGAGATCGAGACCATCCTGGCTAACACGGTGAAACCCCGTCTCTACTAAAAAATACAAAAAACTAGCCGAGCGAGGTGGCGGGCGTCTGTAGTCCCAGCTACTCGGGAGGCTGAGGCAGGAGAATGGCGTGAACCCGGGAGGCGGAGCTTGCAGTGAGCTGAGATCTGGCCACTGCACTCCAGCCTGGGCGACAGAGCGAGACTCCGTCTCAAAAAAAAAAAAAAAAAGAAAAGAAAAAAAAAAGAAAGGATTATTGCAAGGGAAGAAAGGAACTACTGCAATAGGGGGAGGAAGAATATTGCAGCAGGGAGGACCCTCTGACCATAATATCTGCAAGTGACTCAAGGGTTAGGCAAAAACGGTTCTTCTCTCATAGGGAGGAGTAAACAGGGCAGTAAACAGGGAGGAAGTGGGATGATCAGGAGTGGCAAGATGGGACAGGAGATCAGGTGATGCTTTACCCTGAAGCCAGCCTATTCTCAAGAGGGGCTGTTAAGGAGGAGATGTGTGCTGGCTCAAGCTGAGGGTAAGCCAAAGTTCAGGAACCCGGGGGAAGGAGAGAAATTTTAACCAAAGTTTGTTCCAACTGATCAGTGGGGAGAAGAAGTTCCTCAAAGCTTTCACGAGGAGATTTGGAATTTGGAGTCTGTGTCTGGCTTTGTCATTGGTGAACCAGAGGGGCATACACTGGTCTTATCTAACTCACTTGAGGAAGGATGTTTTTTTGCAGTATGCTGTGTTCCAGAACACAAAACAGTGGGGAGGCATTTCTTAAGCTTTAGTGTTCCAGGATCACAGGGCTTGGGTAAAAGTCAACATTATCAATAAGTCTTCCGATAAACATGTGCAGTAATTTCTTTTCTGTTTAGACAAGGGTCTTGCCAACTTGGCCAGGCTGGTCTCAAACTCCTAGGCTCAAGGTATCCTCCTACGCCGGTTTGTCAAAGTGCTGGGATTATAGGCGTAAGCCCCCGCGCTCAGCCCTTTATTTTTTGTTTTTGTTTGAGGTCTCTCAGTGTATAGATTCCTCCTATCACCCAGTATAATGTTAGACTTTGTCTGAATTATGAATCAATGAATCAATAGTAATCGAATAACCCAATTAAAAAAACGGACAAAGAGGGTCGGGTGCGGTGGCTCACATCTGTAACCCCAGTACTTTGGGAGGCCAAGGCGGGTGGATCATCTTAGGTCAGGGGTTTGAGACCAGCCTGACCAATATGGTGAAACCCCATCTCTACTAAAAATACAAAAATTAGCCAGGCGTGGTGATGCACGCACCTGTAGTCCCAGCTACTTGGGAGGCTGAGACAGGAGAATTGCTTGAACCCAGGAGGCGGAGGTTGCAGTAAGCCGTGATCGCACCATTGCACTCCAGCCTGGATGACAGAGTGAGACTCCATCTCAAACAAAACAAAACAAAACAAAACAAAACAAAACAAACAAACAAAAAAGCGGGGCACCGTGGCTCACCCTTGTAATCCTAACACTTTGGAAAGCTGAGGCCAGTGGATTGCTTGAGCACTGGAGTTCAATACCAGCCTGGGCAAGGTAGTGAGACCCCGTCTCTACAAATAGTTTTAAAAATTCGGCCGGGCGCGGTGGCTCACGCCTGTAATTCCAGCACTTTGGGAGGCCAAGGCAGGCGGATCACGAGGTCAGGAGATCGAGACCATCCTGGCTAACACGGTGAAACCCCGTCTCTACTAAAAATACAAAAAATTAGCCGGTCGTGGTGGCGGGCACCTATAGTCCCAGCCACCCGGGAAGCTGCAGCGGGAGAATGGCATGAACCCGGGAGGCGGAGCTTGCAGTGAGCTGAGATCGCACCACTGCACTCCAGCCTGGGTGACAGAGCGAGACTCCATCTCAGAAAAAAAAAAAAAAGCCAGGCATAGTGGGGTGCATCTGTGGTCCCAGCACATCTGTCGTCCCAGCCTGGGCGACAGAGACCCCAACTCAAAAATAAATAAAATATTACCTACAAGTGTTGAGTCAAATGCTGTGTAGCAACTTCGCTTTTACTAGATAAAGTCAACTGTTTTCCAAAGTGGTTGTATCAACTTACATTTCCAACAACAGTGTATGAGAGCTTCAGTTCCACCATGTTGCCATCGATTCGAAGGTTTTAAAGTTTGCCAAAGTGGTGGATGCAAAGTGAGTCTCGCTGCATTTGCTTTATTACTGAGTTGTGCATCTTTTCTTTAACGTAAGCCTCTAGCAACTCATAGCACTTTCATTGTAAATTGGACCTGCGTGTTTCCTCTTTTGTGAAATATCTGTGGCACATTTTTCTACTGGGTTATCTTTTTCTTACCGATTTGTGGGAGCTCATCAACACATTTTGGAAAAATAAATGGAAGAACGACTAAAGGTTCAGAACTGAGGAAGGTTGAGATTAGGTGTGCAAGATTCACAACTAAATACCTCAAAAATGACCCCTCCCGCAGGCTTCTTATTTGGTACTCATTAGAGCTTTATGAAAGAACTCTATGACCCCATTTTCCAGGTCAGTTTTTCCATCATCGCCAGCTTCCCTCTGTGGGAAAGCAACACAGAAGACTTCGGATCTTCCGGCTCCAGATTCCACAACCCCAACACCAACGGACTAGTTAGAATTTTCACAATCTCGCAACGCAGACGCTGGAGCGTTGCTCGCGGTGTTTTCGCGAGACTTGAGACTTGGTTCCAGCAGATCATGTGACAATCCAACATGGCGGTGCCCGGCGAGGCGGAGGAGGAAGCGACAGTTTACCTGGTAGTGAGCGGTATCCCCTCTGTGTTGCGCTCGGCCCATTTACGGAGCTACTTTAGCCAGTTCCGAGAAGACCGCGGCGGTGGCTTCCTCTGTTTCCACTACCGGCATCGGCCTGAGCGGGCCCCTCCGCAGGCCGCTCCTAACTCTGCCCTAACTCCTACGGACCCAGCCGCTGGGAGCCAGCTTCTCGCCCAGACTTCGGCCACCGATGTCCGGCCTCTCTCCACTCGAGACTCTGCTCCGATCCAGACCCGCACCTGCTGCTGCGTCATCTCGGTAAGGGGGTTGGCTCAAGCTCAGAGGCTTCTTCGCATGTACTCGGGCCGCCGGTGGCTGGATTCTCACGGGACCTGGCTACCGGGTCGCTGTCTCATCCGCAGACTTCGGCTACCTACGGAGGCATCAGGTAAGAGTGAGTAGTAGACTGGGCCTACGGGCCTGGAACAGAGGCACCTTGTCAGAAGAGTGGTGAGGATAAGTCAGTCTGGTTAGGACTCTAGGAGTTTAGGTCATATTCTAGACAGCTTCAGGCTCAACTTGCAGGGAGATAGTTCAATGCATGGAGAAAAATAAACCGGAGAGGCTTATTCGGAAGAGCTTTCATTTTGTTAGGTCTCTTCTGAGACCCTTTCTCTATCCAAGGGGTTGATTTTGCACTAACACAGAAGGAAAAAAGGAAATCCAGTCTCTAACCTTCTTACTGTCTTTCTCTCCTGCTCTCTCTCTGTGCTTCCTACCCAGTCCTTTCAGTAAGATGCAAATGAAGAGACAATCTTTTCTCTGGACAGCTCCCACTTTTATAGGAAATCAGTCTGATGGGGAAACAGGACAGTGTCAGAGCCCTCCAGTTCACACATTCAACAGATGCTTCTCTTGCTAGACCTAGTGTGACTAGCTGGGTATGCAGAGAACAGTTGCACATAGTGTGTGCTCAGAATCCACAAAGGAAGAGATTTGGAAAAAGGTAATTGCCACAGAGATGTCATTCTAATTGTTAGCATTCGCTGAGCACTCTGTGTATTTAGTAGGCACTGTTCTAAGCCTTTTGTTTTCTTACCCCTCACAACAGTCCTATGAGATAGGAGCTATTGTTTCTCCCATTTTATAGGTGAAGAAACTGAGGGAAGCGAAGTTATGTGACTCGCCTGAGGTTACAGAGTTAGTTAGTGTCAGGGCTACAACAAACCTAGGCGTCTGTTCCAGAGCCTATACTGTTTATCACTAAGTGCTGTGAGATGACAGAGAAGGGAGAAACTGACTTCCTAGACTTATCATGAAATGTGACTTTCCATCTGGGTCTTGAAAAATAAATAGGAGTTAATAGGAGAGAATGGTGTTTCTGGGTTTCAAGGTAAATGGCATTTGCAAAGACACAGATTTGAAAGTCTGTGAAACTTTCAGGGCATGCTAAATTGTTCATTGTGGGCCGGGTTGCAGTGGCTGGTGCCTGTAATCCCAGCACTTTGGGAGGTGCGTAGGCGGATCCCTTGAGCTCAGGAGTTCAATACCAGCCTGGGCAACATGGTGAAACTCCATCTCTACCAAAAATACAAATTAACCAGTTGTGGTGGCGCATGCCTGTAGTCCCAACTACTTGCGAGGTTGAGGTGGGGGGATCGCTTGAGCCCAGGAAATGGAGGTTGCAGTGAGTCAAGATTGTGCCACTGTACTCCAGCCTGAGTGACAGAACGAGACCCCATCTCAAAAAAAAAAAAAAAAAAAAAAAGAAGAAGGAGGAAAAAAAGAAATTAGGAGAAAAATTGTTTGGTGTGGCTGAAGCACATGGTATGAAGACATGCAGGAGGTGGGAGTTGGTGACAGTTGAGAATCAAAAGGTCATCAGATGGGTGGATTGCTTGAGGCCAGGACCAGCCTGGGCAACATGGCATAACCCTGTCTGTACTAGAAATACAAAAATCAGCCAGGCATGGTGGCACATGCCTGTAATCCCAGCTACTCGGGAGGCTGAAACACGAGAATCACTTGAACCCGGGAGACGGAGGTTGCAGTGAGCTGAGATTGCACAACTGCATACTCCAGTCTGGGTGACACAGTGAGAATCTGTCTAAAAAAAAAAAAAAAAGAGAAACAGAAAAAAGGCTTCAGGAGCGAGAGCTGGAAGAAACTTGTATGCCCAGCCAAGGTGATGAGAAATGACATGAAACTACTAGGTAGTTTTGTAGTTCTGCTTGGGGAGAGATGAAAAGGCCTGGAGAAGTTTGAGAGGGAGGAACAGCATTAGGCTAATGGATTTATTTTATTATTTATTTATTTTTGAGACAGGGTACTCTGTCACCCGAGATGGAGTGCAGTGGTGCAGTCTCGGCTCACTACAGCCTCACTTCCCAGGCTCAAGCAGTCCTCCTGCCTCAGCCTCCCAAGGAGCTGGGATCACAGGGTGCACCACCACTCCCAGCTAACTTTTTTATTTTTTGTAGAGATAAGGGTCTCACCATGTTGCCCAGGCTGGTCTTGAACTCCTGAGTTCAGGCAATCCTCCTGCCTCAGCCTCCCAAAGTGCTGGGATCACAAGCGTGAGCCACTGTGTCAGCCTGTATTTATTTATTTTTATTTTGTCTAAGTCTGTTTACTAGGGAAAGGCTAATAGATTTAAACATTGGCCAATTCCTGGCTCAAGTGTTGCTGGAGGCTTCTGGGTTTCAAGATCTATTCTCCCTCCTTCCCAAGGTTTAGGCTCCTTTCCCTTCAAGACCCGGAAGGAAATGCAGAGTCGGAAGGCTGAGAATGAAGCCTTCACCCTGGCTGACCTGAAGCAGCTGCCAGAGCTGAACCCACCGGTGCTGATGCCCAATGGGAATGTGGGGACTCCCCTGCGGGTCTTTTTGGAGTTGATCCGGGCCTGCCGCCTACCCCCTCGGATCATCACCCAGCTGCAGCTCCAGTTCCCCAAGACAGGTTCCTCCCGGCGCTACGGCAATGTGCCTTTTGAGTATGAGGACGCAGAGACTGTGGAGCAGGAAGAGCTTGTGTATACAGCAGAGGGTGAGGAAATACCCCAGGGAACCTGCCTGGCAGATATACCAGCCAGCCCCTGTGGAGAGCCTGAGGAAGAAGCAAGGAAGGAAGAGGAAGAAGAGTCTCACTCAGATGACGTGAGTACAGTGTGCTACCCTGTTCTGCTGGCAGCTGAAAGAGGCCAGAGGCATTAATAATACCACTTTTCAATTGTCCGTTACAAGGGTGCGGTCATGGTGCAGTCTCTGCTCACGGCAAGCTCCGCCTCCTGGGTTCAAGCCATTCTCCTGCCTCAGCCTCCCGAGTAACTGGGACTATAGGCACCCACCACCACGGCCGGCTAATTTTTTTTATATTTTTAGTAGAGACGGAGTTTCACCATGTTAGCCAGGATGGTCTCAATCTCCTGACCTTGTGATCCACCCACCTCGGCCTCCCAAAGTGTTGGGATTACAGGCGTGAGCCACTGCGCCTGGCCTGTTACAAGGGTTCTTAACCTGGGGTCCTCAGGAGGGTTCCAAGGAGTCTGAGAAGGAATGTAAAACTACATTTGCATGTGTGTTTCTGTATTTCTCTAGGGAGATGGTCCAGAGCTTTTACCAGAATATTTGTAAGTGGGTCTTATTTTTCATTCCCTTGGAAGGGATATATAAGGGTGGTTCCTTTTTTTTTTTTTTTTTTTTTAGACGGAACCTCACTCTGTTGTCCAGGCTGGAGTGCAGTGGTGCGATCTCAGCTCACTGCAAGCTCCGCCTCCTGGGTTCACGCCATTCTCCTGCCTCAGCCTCCCGAGTAGCTGGGACGACAGGTGCCCGCCACCACGCCTGGCTAATTTTTTGTATTTTTAGTAGAGACAGGGTTTCACCATGTCAGCCAGGATGGTCTCGATCTCCTGACCTCGTGATCTGCCTGCCTCAGCCTCCCAAAGTGCTGGGATTATAGGTGTGAGCCACCGCACCCAGCCAGGATGGTTCCTTTTTATTCATTTTTTCTTTGTTTTGAGACCGAGTCTCGCTGTGTCACCCAGGCTGGAGTGAAGTGGTGTGATCTCGGCTCACTGCAACCTCCACCTTCTGGGGTTTAAGTGATTCTCCTGCCTCAGCCTCCCGAGTAAGCTGGGACTACAGGCTTGTGCCACCAAGCCCGGCTAGTTTTTGTTTTTGTATTTTTAGTAGAGACGGGGTTTCACCATGTTAACCAGGAGAGTCTCGATCTCCTGACCTCGTGACCCGCCTGCCTTGGCCTCCCAAAGTGCTGGGATTACAGGCATGACCCACCGTGCCAGGCCCATTTTTTCTCTTTTTTTTTTTGAGACGGAGTCTCGCTCTGTCGCCCAGGCTGGAGTGCAGTGGCCGGATCTCAGCTCACTGCAAGCTCCACCTCACGGGTTCACGCCATTCTCCTGCCTCAGTCTCCTGAGTAGCTGGGACTACAGGCGCCCGCCACCTTGCCCGGTTAGTTTTTTGTATTTTTAGTAGAGACGGGGTTTCACCGTGTTAGCCAGGATGGTCTCGATCTCCTGACCTCGTGATCCCAAAGTGCTGGGATTACAGGCTTGAGCCACCGCGCCCAGCCCATTTTTTCTCTTTTAAAAATTATTTCCAGCTGGGCATGGAATCATTTGAACCCGGGAGGTGGGGGTTGCAGTGAGCTGAGAAAAAAAAAAAATTTCCATGTGAAAGACCAGATAAGGCGAATTCATTTTCAGCGATGAAAATGTGCTAAGACATGTGCAGTGACTTGTCTAAGATCATCTCAGGAAATAGAGGTCAAGCTAGGATGTGAGCCCAGTTCTTGCTTCTTCCTTAACCTCTGCATGCTGTCATGATGTGGCTGAGCAGTCGTCTCTATTTTCGGACCTCGAGGCAGCAGATTGAACAGTAGCCTCCACTTTCACTTCATTAGTGACATAGACATTTCTTTGGTTCCTTTCCCCAGACTTGGTTGCACATCCATAAAATCAGGAAGGTGGGCCGGGCGTGGTGGCTCAAGCCCGTAATCCCAGCACTTTGGGAGGCCGGGACAGGCGGATCACGAGGTCAGGAGATCGAGACTATCCTGGCTAACACGGTGAAACCCCGCCTCTACTAAAAAATACAAAAAACTAGCCGGGCGAGGTGGCGGGCGCCTGTAGTCCCAGCTACTCAGGAGGCTGAGGCAGGAGAATGGCATAAAGCCGGGAGTCGGAGCTTGCAGTGAGCTGAGATCCGGCCACTGCACCCCAGCCTGGGCGACAGAGCAAGACTCCGTCTCAGGAAAAAAAAAAAAAAAAAAAAAAAAATTCAGTAAGGTGTGATTTGTTGGGAAAACTTTTTTAAAAATGTGTACCCTGGGTAAAAAGTAATTCACCCATGTTTCAAAGCTTCCGGCCAGCTGGGTGTGGTGGCTCACGCCTATAATCCCAGCACTTTGGGAGGCCGAGACGGGCGGATCACAAGGTTAGGAGATCGAGACCATCCTGGCTAACACGGTGAAACCCCGTCTCTACTAAAAAATACAAAAAACTAGCCGGGCGAGGTGACCGGCGCCTATAGTCCCAGCTACTCGAGAGGCTGAGGCAGGAGAATGGTGTAGACCCAGGAGGCGGAGCTTGCAGTGAGCTGAGATCTGGCCACTGCACTCCAGCCTGGGTGACAGAGCGAGACTCCGTCTCAAAAAAACAAACAAAAAAGCTCCCAGCCAAAATTGCTAAGATATCCGGACCACATCCTTAGTGTGGTACCATTCTGACTTCCCCTCCCTCCCCTCTTCTCTCCCCTTCCTTCCTTTTTTTTTTTTTTTTTTTTTTTGTGAAGCAGGCTGTGGTTCTGTTGCCCTGGCTGGAGTGCAGTGGTGCAATCTCGGCTCTCTGCAGCCTCCAACTCCCTGGGCTCAAGCCATCCTCTCACCTCAGCTTCCCCAGTAGCTAGGACTACACTCACACATCACCACACTTGGCTAATTTTTGTATTTTTTGTAGAGATAGGGTTTTGTCTTGTTGCCTAAACTGGTCTTGAACCCCAGAGCTCAAGGGATCCTCCCACCTTGGCCTCCCAAAGTGCTGGGATTACAGGCGTGAGCCACTGCATCTGGCCCCATCCTGACTTTTCTTCAGCACTTGAAGGCCTGCAGGATTTCAAGCCAGGAATCATTCTGTCATTCCACAAATCCAGTCAAGCCAAGGGCTAGTGTAGGATTCCGAAGGCATTCTAAGACCCATTTCCTGCCCTCAAAGAGCCTAAAATCTCCCTGAAAAGAAAGAACCAGCATCTGGAGATACTGCAACTGGATGTGGCCACCTGGGTTTGCATCACTGGCTCTGCTGCTCCCTCAGTGTACTCTTTCGAACAAATAACTTTTTACTCCCCCGAACCTAGGTTTTGTCATCTGTAGAATGGGAATAATGGTACTTATCTCACAGGGTTGTTGTGATGATTAAAGGAGCTAAGCTATGGGAAGGGCCTGACACACCAGAGACAATAAGCGTTCTTGTCCATTCTTTCTTTGTGATGTCACATAAAAAGGCCTAACCAGTGTGTACTGATTAGCATTGAGAGTTCAGAGACTGGTGGGAGAGCTGTGGGCCTAAGTTCGGGGGGCTTCATGTAGGCTGTAGGACTTGAGGGACGAGGAGGATTTAACCAAGTGGAGAAGAGAAGGGTGTGGGAGAGGAAAGTGGGTATTTCAGGCAGGGAAAGACATGGCCAAAAGCACAGAGCTGAGTGAGGCTTGTGGGGACAGGAGCAAACTATGTTGAGAATTATCAGGGGCTAGAGACATGTGTTGGTCGGGGGGCAAATATGTGCTGCTTCTTGGAGAAATTCGAAGGAATGGGGCTGAGGCTTGCCACACATGCCTCCTGTGCCCTGCGCTTCCCTCCCTCTGGGCATGAGGTCAGGAAGCTCAGGCAGATCACTTCTCCCTGCCTTTTAGGACGATGACCGGGGTGAGGAATGGGAACGGCATGAAGCGCTGCATGAGGACGTGACCGGGCAGGAGCGGACCACTGAACAGCTCTTTGAGGAGGAGATTGAGCTCAAGTGGGAAAAGGGTGGCTCTGGCCTGGTGTTTTATACCGATGCCCAGTTCTGGCAGGAGGAAGAAGGAGGTAATGCTGGTACCCAGGCAAAGGCAGGGGTGACCCCTGCTGCATTCTCTTGGGGTTCCCTGTTCTGCACGGTAGATTCCCTAGTGGTGAGCCCAAACAAAAGGCTAGGGAACAGGCTGACCTTTATTGTATATGAGAGACCAATCATCCTTTTTAAGAGTGGGGATCAGTGAGATGGAGAGAAAATGTCCCCCCGCCCCCTGCAAATTCTGAATAACCCTCCCAGAGGAAGGATCTTAAAATACAAACAAACTGGGTGCAGTGGCTCATGCCTATAGTCCGAACTACTCAAGAGACTGAGGCAGGAGGATCACTTGAGCCCAGGAGTTCAAGGTTGCAGTGAGCTATGAACCCACTACTTTACTCCAGCCTGGGGGACAGAGTGAGACCTTCTCTAAAATAAACAAATGCCCCGCCGGGCACGGTGGCTCATGCCTGTAATCCCAGCACTTTGAGAGGCTGAGGTGGGCAGATCACGAGGTCAAAAGATTGAGACCATCCTGGCCAACATGGTGAAACCCTGTCTCTACAAAAAATAAAAAAATTAGCTGGGTGTGGTAGCACGCACCTGTAGTCCCAGCTTCTTGGGAGGCTGAGGCAGGAGAATTGCTTGAACCCGGGAGGCAGAGATTGCAGTGAGCCAAGATCACGCCACTGCAGTCCAGCCTGGCGACAGAACGAGACTCCATCTCAAAAAAACAAAACAAAACAAAAAAGCCAAACAACTCTAGGTTTACCTCTTAATAGAACTGAGAGTCCTTATTGCACTCTGTTGGATGCTTTTCTATCCCAGCAGATTTTGATGAACAGACAGCCGATGACTGGGATGTGGACATGAGCGTGTACTATGACAGAGGTACTGGGCAAGGAATATCAATACTGGGAGGTGAAACGGGTGCCCTGGCCTTGCAGTGACACTTTGCCAGAGCTAGCAAAGGCTGAGACAGGGAACCATTCCCTTGGGGTAGCCCACTGAGAGGGTTCCTCTTAAAACATCTTTGGTTGTGTACATTAAGTGCTAGTTTTGGACAGAGCCTTCCTTTCTTGGAGGAGGACGAGGGACAGATAGCCCTCAGGGGCTCTGGGTCTGATGGTCAGGCCCTGGTAGGTGGCTGGTCAGGAACTCAGGCTCTAGTAAAGTTTAGATTTTAGAAGAGAAAAGGACCTGGGTGGGGGAAATAGCCAAGTGGGGGAGGGGAGAAGACCTGGGTTCTAATCCTCTCTCTGTCATTTGTTGACTCTGTTACTTTTCTGTACCACAATCTTCTCATCTGTATGATTGGGGAGAACCATGGTTCCTACTCTTGGGGAGCTCCCAGTCTAATGAGAGAGATACAGAACACCATTAAAATGAATAAGTCAATCTTATGAGGGGGTCCTAGAAACCTGATTCTTCCCCCTTCTTTGAGAGGGACGCTTCCATAAACTGAGCTCTGGTTCCTCAGATGGTGGAGACAAGGATGCCCGAGACTCTGTCCAAATGCGTCTGGAACAGAGACTCCGAGATGGGCAGGAAGATGGCTCTGTGATCGAACGCCAGGTGGGCACCTTTGAGCGCCACACCAAGGTGAGTGAGCACTGTGCCCCTCCCATGGACCCCTCTCTTTTCCTTCTTCCATCCCCATTCCGCCTGCTCCCAGCAGGAGCCCGATTTCTTGAATCTTATCCCTTCACTTTGCAGGGCATTGGGCGGAAGGTGATGGAGCGGCAGGGCTGGGCTGAGGGCCAGGGCCTGGGCAGCAGGTGTTCAGGGGTGCCTGAGGCCCTGGATGGTGATGGCCAACATCCCAGATGCAAGCGTGGATTGGGGTAAGTGTGGCTGAGGGATTTCCCTGGGGGCCCAAGCCTTTCAGCTATGCCCTGGTTTCCCTCTTCCCACTGGTTTTGGCATGGGTGCTGAGTACTCTTGCAGGATGAACTTCAAAACAGAGTTAAGAGGAAAAAGTGAATCTGGGCCAGGTGCGGTGGCTCAAGCCTGTAATCCTAACACTTTGGGAGGCTGAAGTAGTAGGATTCCTTGAGCCCAGTTTGAAACCAGCCTGGGCAACATGTGAGACTGTCTCTATTAAAAAAAAAAAAAAAAAAAAAGCCCGGGCGTGGTGGCTCACACCTGTAATCACAACACTTTGGGGAGGCTGAGGTGGGCGGATCATTTGAGGTCAGGAGTTGGAGAGCAGCCTGGCCAACATGGTGAAACCCCGTCTCTACTAAAAATACAAAAATTAGCCGGGCGTGGTGGCTCATGCCTGTAATCCCAGCACTTTGGGATGCTGAGGTGGGTGGATCACGAGGTCAGGAGTTTGAGACCAGCCTGGTCAAGATGGTGAAATCCTGTCTCTACTAAAACTACAAAAAAGTAGCTGGGCACGGTAGTGGGCACCTGTAATCCCAGCTACTCGGGAGGCTGAGGCAGGAGAGTCGCTTGAACCCAGGAGGTGGAGGTTGCAGTGAGCCGAGATCACACCACTGCACTCTAGCCTGGGCAACAGAGGAAGACTCTGACTCAAACAAACAAAAAAAGGCCAGGTGCGGTGGCTCAAGCCTGTAATCCCCAGCACTTTGGGAGGCCGAGATGGGCAGATCATGAGGTCAGGAGATCGAGACCATCCTGGCTAACACAGTGAAACCCCGTCTCTACTAAAAAAAATACAAAAAACTAGCCGGGCGAGGTGGCGGGCGCCTGTAGTCCCAGTTACTCGGGAGGCTGAGGCAGGAGAATGGCGTAAACCCGGGAGGCGGAGCTTGCAGTGAGTTGAGATCCGGCCACTGCACTCCAGCCTGGGCGACAGAGCGAGACTCCGTCTCAAAAAAAAAAAAAAAAAAAAAATTAGCTGGGCATAGTGGCATGTGCCTGTAGTCCCAGCTACTCTGGGGGCAGAAGAATCACTTGAACCCAGGAGGTGGAGGTTGCAGTGAGCTGAGATCACGCCATTACAATCCAGCCTGGGTGACAGTGAGACCCCGTCTCAAAAAAAAATAAATAAAGCTTTTTTTTTTTTTTTTTTTTAATTTTAAAGACTGAGCCCTAAGGCTTAACAAGATCATTCATACCCTTTGTTGGAGGAGTTTGGACTTGATGGTTACTATTAGGAAGTCTGTGGTGACAGAATGAAAATTTTATCTGAGGTCCCTTCTTACTGGCACTGTCAATGGATAGATAAGAGGGCTGGAGAGCAAAGACCCATATTTATTTATTTATTTTTTTTTTTTTGAGACGGAGTCTCGCTCTGTCGCCTGGGCTGGAGTGCAGTGGCCGGATCTCAGCTCACTGCAAGCTCCGCCTCCCGGGTTCACGCCATTCTCCTGCCTCAGCCTCCCGAGTAGCTGGGACTACAGGCGCCCGCCACCTCGCCCGGCTAGTTTTTTTTGTATTTTTTAGTAGAGACGGGGTTTCACCATGTTAGCCAGGATGGTCTCGATCTCTTGACCTCGCGATCCGCCCGTCTCGGCCTCCCAAAGTGCTGGGATTACAGGCTTGAGCCACCGCGCCCGGCCCAAAGACCCATATTTAAAGCCTCTGTCTTTGGACAAACCAGACGTAGTAGCTACTTCCCCGTCCTCTCCCAACCCCTTTAACTGGAATTTGAGAGCACCCTTCTCACTGAGAGCCCGTTTTTATCCAGGTACCATGGAGAGAAGCTGCAGCCATTTGGGCAACTGAAGAGGCCCCGTAGAAATGGCCTGGGGCTCATCTCCACCATCTATGATGAGCCTCTACCCCAGGACCAGACGGAGTCACTGCTCCGCCGCCAGCCACCCACCAGCATGAAGTTTCGGACAGACATGGCCTTTGTGAGGGGTTCCAGTTGTGCTTCAGACAGCCCCTCATTGCCTGATTGACCAGGTTGGGGGCTTCATTGGTCAGAATCTCATAGCTACATGATGAGAACCCTCTGCCCCGGCCTCATCTACCACTGAAGCAGAAAGGAGTCTGGGAGCAGCAGTCTTCGTGGCTGGTTCAGGGTGCTTTGCTCTGAGCCTGCCTGCCTGCCGGTTCTCTACCTCGGGCATTTTTACAAAAAGCCCCCTCCCGTCCCCTCCCCTTGGATATCAGGGGTAACGACCGATTGTCTTTGGTCTCTAACCCTAGTCTCTGGGCTTGCCCTTTGCCTCCTGCAGAATCTTGAAAAGCTGGATTGAGTGAGGCTATCAGCACAGCCTTCCTTGGGGACTCTGAAGGTGTCCCGACGAAGGCCAGAAAGGGGGGGAAAGGGACCTGGACGAGGAGAGGATTTGTGAGCTTGGAAGAGCCGGCCTTGGGCGGGCCCTTCACCGCCTCACTAGGTGGGACTGCAGCAGAGAGTCCGCGGGAAGTGGCTTGGGTGTGCGACGTCACGGAAGAATAAAGACGTTTACTACTGGAGCTCCCTTTCTTTTCTAATTCGAGTCTGAAGGAAGGTCAGGGAAATTCCGAGAGAGAGTTTCCCGCAAAGACCCCACATTCGACCCATTCCCCGCGAGAAAAACGCGGCTGCGCTGCCCTCCCCTCGGCGTCGAGCTGCGTCCCCGCCCTGAGGGCGGGACTTCCTCTCCTTGGCCCGCGGCTTCCGACGCTGTCCGGAAGTCAAGTTAGTCTAGTTAGTACCAGCCCGTTGGCGACGCTGTCCCCGCTGTTCCGCCTGAGGCGAGTGACGCTGGCCGCCAACGAGGTATACGTCCTGGGTCCCTCGCCCTCAGTCTCGTCTCCGGCGCGGCTGCTCGCCCCGTTTTCCCTCTGAGCTGACCTGCTCCGAGCCGTGGGCCGCCCATGGCGGGGGCCGCTCCGACCACGGCCTTCGGGCAGGCGGTGATCGGCCCTCCGGGCTCAGGGAAGACCACGTACTGTCTGGGCATGAGTGAGTTCCTGCGCGCGCTGGGCCGGCGCGTGGCCGTAGTGAACCTGGACCCGGCCAACGAGGGGCTGCCGTACGAGTGTGCCGTGGACGTAGGGGAACTGGTGGGGCTGGGCGACGTGATGGACGCGCTGCGCCTGGGTCCCAACGGCGGACTGCTCTACTGCATGGAGTACCTGGAAGCCAACCTGGACTGGCTGCGTGCCAAGCTGGACCCCCTCCGCGGCCACTACTTCCTCTTCGACTGCCCAGGACAGGTGGAGCTCTGCACGCATCACGGCGCCCTGCGCAGCATCTTCTCCCAAATGGCGCAGTGGGACCTCAGGGTGAGTCTCAGGGCGGGGAGGATCATTTTGCGGATGGAGTAACTGAGACAGGGAGGACAGACGCCACACCCCCATGTCACACAGGGAGGTAGGGGCTGAGTTGCTTTGGAGTAAAACAGGCATGAGTTCAAAATCTGGTTCTGCTACTGACTCGCTGTGTGGTGTTGATAAGTCAGTTCATCAGTCTGAACCTCAGTTTACTCACGTGTAAAATGGGTGTTAGTAGCCAACTTGGCGATTTCAGAAGTATGGAAGGGGTTAATGTAGAAAGTGGCATGGAGATTGTTGTAAATTGGTGGGCAAAAGTAAATGAAAGAGTGGAGTCAGATGCCATGGGATTTAAACCCCTTCCCCACTGGGAGGCTCAGTGCAAGACATCTTGTAAGGAAAAAAAAAGCCTCCTATTTCCTGGGAGAAGGAAACGAGGGTAGTTATTAGAAAGAAACAGAGGCAGAAGGAGACTAATGGGGAAAGCTTCCGCTCTGTCCTCAAGCCCTCATTATCATGAGAGAATGCTGATTCCTGTTTCTCCAGGCCACTCTGACCCTGTCTCTTCCCTCCCAGCTGACTGCCGTCCACCTGGTGGATTCTCACTACTGCACAGACCCTGCCAAGTTCATTTCAGTACTGTGTACCTCCCTGGCTACCATGCTGCACGTGGAGCTGCCCCACATCAACCTCCTTTCCAAGATGGACCTCATTGAGCATTATGGGAAGCTGGGTAAGAGCTTCTGTTCCAGGTGAAGAGCAGGGCAGCAGCTGGGCTAGAATGAAGCAGACATCTCAGCTGAAGGTAGCTGCCTCTGGTGACTTGTGTGGTCTGCTGATAGTAGCCACAGGCAGGTTCTGACTCCTGCCAATTTATTTTGTGCCACTCTGTGCTAGATACCGTTGTGTAGATTTTGGAGACGAGAGAGCTACAGATGGTGTTAGGTATTACAAAGGAATTAAAGTGATACGACAGTGAATATTTGGGAGTGAGGTGAGTGGAGTAAAACAGGCATGAGTTTAAATTCTGGCTCTGCCACTGAATCACCGTGTGATCTGGGTAAGTCAGTTCATCTCTCTGGACCTCAGTTTCTCACTTCTGCTCTGAGGCAGTGGCATCTGAGCTGAGACGTGAATGGTGAGAAGGAGCCAGCCAAGGGAGGACTGCTCTATGCAGAGGCACCAGTAGGGATAAAGGCCTTGTCTTAGTCAGTTTGTGCTGCCATCACAAAAATACCATAGACCAGATGGCTTAGCCAATAAATATTTATTTCTCACAGTTCTGGAGGCTGGTAAGTCCAAGATCAAGATACAAGCAGATCTGGTGTGTGGTGAGAGCCTGCTTCCTGGCTCCTAGACAGCCTCCTTCTGTGAGGACAGAATATATTCTCACATGGCAGAGAGACAGAGAAGGGGTGGGAGGCCAGGGACAAAATAGGGAAGATTGAAGCGGGCTGGTATGAGGGGAGTTGGCTAGAGTCCCAGTGGCCAGTTTTTTTTTCTTGACAAATTAGTACTCTCGACCGGGCGTGGTGGCTCACGTCTGTAATCCCAGCACTTTGGGAGGCCAAGGTGGCAGATCACCAGAGGTCAGGAGTTCGAGACCAGCTTGACCAACATGGAGAAACCCCATCTCTACTAAAAATACAAAAAAGTAGCCAGGCATGGTGGCGCATGCCTGTAATCCCAGCTACTCGGGAAGCTGAGGCAGGAGAATCGCTTGAACCTGGGAGGCGGAGGTTGTAGTGAGCCAAGATCACGCCATTGTACTCCAGCCTGGGCAACAAGAGTGAAGCTCCATCTCAAAAAAAAAAAAGAAAAGAAAGAAAAAAATTAGGCCAGGCATGGAGGCTCACACCTGTAATCCCAGCACTTTGGGAGGCTGAGGCAGGCAGATCACGAGGTCAGGAGATTGAGACCATCCTGGCTAACATGGTGAAACCCCGTCTCTACTAAAAATAACAGGCCGGGCGCGGTGGCTAACGCCTGTAATCCCAGCACTTTGGGAGGCCAAGGCGGGAGGATCACGAGGTCAGGAGATCGAGACCATCCTGGCTAACACGGTGAAACCCCGTCTCTACTAAAAATACAAAAAATTAGCCAGACGTGGTGGCGGGCGCCTGTAGTCCCAGCTACTCGGGAGGCTGAGATAGGAGAATGGCGTGAACCCGGGAGGCGGAGCTTGCAGTGAGCCGAGATTGCGCCACTGCACTCTAGCCTGGGCTGCAGTGCAAGACTCTGTCTCAAAAAAAAAAAAAAAAAAAT